>NW_024544558.1:0-493142 GCF_018167655.1 Microtus oregoni
GAGCACCCAGCACCCTGAGTACTATGCACCGAGCACCCTGAGTACTGAGCACCCCAGTACCCTGAGCACTGAACACACAGCACCCTGAGTACTGAGCACCCCCGAGCACTGAGCACCCAGCACCCTGAGCACTGACGACCCAGCACCCTGAGTACTGAGCACCCAGCACCCTGAGCACTGAGCACCCAGCACCCTGAGTACTGAGCACCCAGCACCCTGAGCACTGAGCACCCAGCACCCTGAGTACTGAGCATCCAGCACCCCGAGCACTGAGCACCCAGCACCCCGAGCACTGAGCACTCAGCACCCTGTGTACTGAGCACTGAGTACACAGCACCCCGAGCAATGAGCACCCAGCACCCTGAGCACTGAGCGAGGAGCACCCTGAGTACTGAGCACTGAGCACCCTGAGCACTGAGCACCCAGCACCCTGAGTACTGAGCACCCAGCACCCTGAGCACTGAGGACCGAGCACCCTGAGTACTAAGCACCCAGCACCCAGAGTACTGAGCACCCAGCACCCTGAGCACTGAGCACACAGCACGCTGAGTACTGAGCACTGAGCACCCTGAGTACTGAGCACCGAGCACCCTGAGCACTGAGCACCCAGCACGCTGAGTACTGAGCACTGAGCACTCTGAGTACTGAGCACCGAGCACCCTGAGTACTGAGCACCCAGCACCATGAGCACTGAGCACCCAGCACCCTGAGCACTGAGCAGCCAGCACCCCGAGCCCTGAGCACCCAGCACCCCGAGCACTGAGCACCCAGCACCCCCGAGCACTGAGCACTGTGCTCCCTAAGTAATGAGCACTGAGCACCCTGAGTACTAAGCACCCAGCACCCTGAGTACTGAGCACCCAGCACCCCTGAGTACTGAGCACCCAGCACCCTGAGTACTGAGCACCCAGCGTACTGAGCACCGAGCTCCCCGAGCACTGAGCACCCAGCACCCTGAGTACTGAGGACCCAGCACCCCGAGCACTGAGCACCCAGCACCCTGAGTACTTAGCACCCAGCACCCTGAGCACTGATCACCCAGCACCCTGAGTACTGAGCACGGAGCACCCTGAGTACTGAGCACCAAGCACCCCGAGCACTGAGCACCCAGCACCCCCGAGCACCGAGCACCCAGCACCCTGAGCACTGAGCACCCAGCACCCTGAGCACTGAGCACCCAGCATCCTGAGCACTGAGCACCCAGCACCCTGAGTACTGAGCACCCAACGTACTGAGCACCGAGCACCCTGAGCACTGAGCACCCAGCACCCTGACTACTGAGCACCCAGCACCCTGAGCAATGAGCACCCTGAGTACTGAGCACCCAGCTCCTTGAGCACTGAGCACCGAGCACCCCGAGCACTGAGCACCCAGCACCCGGACTACTGAGCACCCAGCACCGTGAGTACTAAGCACCAAGCACCCTGAGTACTGAGCACCCAGCACCCTGAGTACTGAGCACCCAGCACCCTGAGTACTGAGCACCCAGCACCCTGAGTACTGAGCACCCAGCGTACTGAGCACCGAGCACCCCGAGCACTGAGCACCCAGCACCCAGAGTACTGAGCACCCAGCACCCCGAGCACTGAGCACCCAGCACCCTGAGTACTGAGCACCGAGCACCCTGAGTACTGAGCACCCAGCAACCTGAGTACTGAGCACCCAACGTACTGAGCACCGAGCACCCTGAGCACTGAGCACCCAGCAACCCTGAGTACTGAGCACCCAGCACCATGAGCACTGAGGACCGAGCACCCTGAGTACTTAGCACCAAGCACCCTGAGTACTGAGCACCCAGCACCCTGAGCACTGAGCACCCAGCACACTGAGTACTGAGCACTGAGCACCCTGAGTACTGAGCACCGAGCACCCTGAGCACTGAGCACCCAGCACGCTGAGTACTGAGCACTGAGCACACTGAGTACTGAACACCCAGCACCCTGAGTATTCAGCACCCAGCACACTGTGCACTGAGCAACCAGCACCCTGAGTACTGAGCACCCAGCACCCCCAAGCACTGAGCACCCTGAGTACTGAGCACCCAGCACCCCAAGCAATTAGCACCCTGAGTACTGAGCACCCAGCACCCTGATTAATGAGCACCCAGCACCCCGAGCACTCAGCACCCAGCACCCCGAGCACTGAGCACCCAGCACACCGAGCAATGAGCACCCAGCACACCGAGCACTCAGCAGCCAGCACACCGAGCACTGAGCACCCAGCACACCGAGCACTGAGCACCCAGCACCCCGAGCACCGAGCACCCTGAGTACTGAGCACTGAGCACCCTGAGTACTGAGCACCCAGCACCCTGAGTACTAAGCACCCAGCACCCTGAGCAATGAGCACCCTGAGTACTGAGCACCCAGCACCCTGAGCACTGAGCACCGAGCACCCCGAGCACTGAGCACACAGCACCCGGAGTACTGAGCACCCAGCACCCTGAGCACTGTACACACAGCACCCTGAGTACTGAGCACCCCGAGCACTGAGCACCCAGCACCCTGAGCACTGAGGACCCAGCACCCTGAGCACTGAGCACCCTGCACCCTGAGTTCTGAGCACCCTGCACCCTGAGCACTGAGCACCCAGCACCCTGAGTACTGAGCATCCAGCACCCCGAGCACTGACCACCCAGCACCCTGTGTACTGAGCACTGAGCACCCACCACCCCGAGCACTGAGCACTCAGCACCCTGTGTACTGAGCACCCAGCACCCAGAGCACTGAGCACTGAGCACCCTGAGTGCTGAGCACCCTGAGTACTGAGCACCCAGCACCCTGAGCACTGAGCACCCTGCACCCTGAGCACTGAGCACCCAGCACCCAGAACACTGAGCACTGAGCATCCTGTGTACTGAGCACTGAGCACCCTGAGCACTGAGCACCGAGCACCCTGAGTACTGAGCACTGAGCACCCTGAGCACTGAGCACGCAGCACCCTAAGTACTGAGCACCCAGCACCCTGAGCACTGAGGACCGAGCACCCTGAGTACTAAGCACCCATCACCCTGAGTACTGAGCACCCAGCACCCTGAGAACTGAGCACCCAGCACGCTGAGTACTGAGCACTGAGCACCCTGAGTACTGAGCACCGAGCACCCTGAGCACTGAACACACAGCACCCTGAGCACTGAGCACCCAGCACCCTGAGCACTGAGCACCCAGCAGCCTGAGTACTGAGCACCCTGAGTACTGAGCACCCAGCACCCTGAGCACTGAGCACCCAGCACCCCGAGCACTGAGCACCCAGCACCCTGAGCACTGAGCACCCTGAGTACTGAGCACTGAGCACCCTGAGTACTGTGTACTGAGCACCCTGAGTACTGAGCACCCAGCACCCCGAGCACTGAGTACCCAGCACCCTGAGCACTGAGCACCCAGCACCATGAGCACTGAGCACCCAGCACCCTGAGCACTGAGCACCCAGCACCCTGAGTACTGAGCATTGAGCACCCAGCACCCCGAGCACTGAGCACCCAGCACCCTGAGTACTGATCACTGAGCACCCAGCACCCCGAGCACTGAGCACCCAGCACCCTGAGTACTGAGCACCCAGCACCCTGAGCACTGAGCACCGAGCACCCTGAGCACTGAGCACCCAGCACCCTGAGGACTGAGCACCCAGCACCCCGATCACTGAGCACCCAGCCCCCTGAGCACTGAGCACCCTGAGTACTGAGCACTGAGCACCGTGAGTACTGAGCAATGAGCACCCTGAGTACCGAGCACCCAGCACCCTGAGTACTGAGTACCCAGCAACCTGAGCACTGAGCACCGAGCACCCTGAGCACTGAGCACACAGCACCCTGAGCACTGAGCACCCAGCACCCCGAGCACTGAGCACCCAGCACCCTGTGCACTGAGCACCCTGAGTACTGAGCACTGAGCACCCTGAGTACTGAGTACTGAGCTCCCTGAGTACTGAGCACCCAGCACCCTGAGTACTGAGCACCCAGCACCCTTAGCAATGAGCACCCTGAGTACTGAGCACCCAGCACACTGAGCACTGAGCACCGAGCACCCCGAGCACTGAGCACCCAGCACCCGGAGTACTGAGCACCCAGCACCCTGAGTACTATGCACCGAGCACCCTGAGTACTGAGCACCCAGTACCCTGAGCACTGAACACACAGCACCCTGAGTACTGAGCACCCCGAGCACTGAGCACCCAGCACCCTGAGCACTGACGACCCAGCACCCTGAGTACTGAGCACCCAGCACCCTGAGCACTGAGCACCCAGCACCCTGAGTACTGAGCACCCAGCACCCTGAGCACTGAGCACCCAGCACCCTGAGTACTGAGCATCCAGCACCCCGAGCACTGAGCACCCAGCACCCCGAGCAATGAGCACTCAGCACCCTGTGTACTGAGCACTGAGTACACAGCACCCCGAGCAATGAGCACCCAGCACCCTGAGCACTGAGCGAGGAGCACCCTGAGTACTGAGCACTGAGCACCCTGAGCACTGAGCACCCAGCACCCTGAGTACTGAGCACCCAGCACCCTGAGCACTGAGGACCGAGCACCCTGAGTACTAAGCACCCAGCACCCAGAGTACTGAGCACCCAGCACCCTGAGCACTGAGCACACAGCACGCTGAGTACTGAGCACTGAGCACCCTGAGTACTGAGCACCGAGCACCCTGAGCACTGAGCACCCAGCACGCTGAGTACTGAGCACTGAGCACTCTGAGTACTGAGCACCGAGCACCCTGAGTACTGAGCACCCAGCACCATGAGCACTGAGCACCCAGCACCCTGAGCACTGAGCAGCCAGCACCCCGAGCCCTGAGCACCCAGCACCCCGAGCACTGAGCACCCAGCACCCCGAGCACTGAGCACTGTGCTCCCTAAGTAATGAGCACTGAGCACCCTGAGTACTAAGCACCCAGCACCCTGAGTACTGAGCACCCAGCACCCTGAGTACTGAGCACCCAGCACCCTGAGTACTGAGCACCCAGCGTACTGAGCACCGAGCTCCCCGAGCACTGAGCACCCAGCACCCTGAGTACTGAGGACCCAGCACCCCGAGCACTGAGCACCCAGCACCCTGAGTACTTAGCACCCAGCACCCTGAGCACTGATCACCCAGCACCCTGAGTACTGAGCACGGAGCACCCTGAGTACTGAGCACCAAGCACCCCGAGCACTGAGCACCCAGCACCCCGAGCACCGAGCACCCAACACCCTGAGCACTGAGCACCCAGCACCCTGAGCACTGAGCACCCAGCATCCTGAGCACTGAGTACCCAGCACCCTGAGTACTGAGCACCCAACGTACTGAGCACCGAGCACCCTGAGCACTGAGCACCCAGCACCCTGACTACTGAGCACCCAGCACCCTGAGCAATGAGCACCCTGAGTACTGAGCACCCAGCTCCTTGAGCACTGAGCACTGAGCACCCCGAGCACTGAGCACCCAGCACCCGGACTACTGAGCACCCAGCACCGTGAGTACTAAGCACCAAGCACCCTGAGTACTGAGCACCCAGCACCCTGAGTACTGAGCACCCAGCACCCTGAGTACTGAGCACCCAGCACCCTGAGTACTGAGCACCCAGCGTACTGAGCACCGAGCACACCGAGCACTGAGCACCCAGCACCCAGAGTACTGAGCACCCAGCACCCCGAGCACTGAGCACCCAGCACCCTGAGTACTGAGCACCGAGCACCCTGAGTACTGAGCACCCAGCAACCTGAGTACTGAGCACCCAACGTACTGAGCACCGAGCACCCTGAGCACTGAGCACCCAGCACCCTGAGTACTGAGCACCCAGCACCATGAGCACTGAGGACCGAGCACCCTGAGTACTTAGCACCAAGCACCCTGAGTACTGAGCACCCAGCACCCTGAGCACTGAGCACCCAGCACACTGAGTACTGAGCACTGAGCACCCTGAGTACTGAGCACCGAGCACCCTGAGCACTGAGCACCCAGCACGCTGAGTACTGAGCACTGAGCACACTGAGTACTGAACACCCAGCACCCTGAGTATTCAGCACCCAGCACACTGTGCACTGAGCAACCAGCACCCTGAGTACTGAGCACCCAGCACCCCAAGCACTGAGCACCCTGAGTACTGAGCACCCAGCACCCCAAGCAATTAGCACCCTGAGTACTGAGCACCCAGCACCCTGATTAATGAGCACCCAGCACCCCGAGCACTCAGCACCCAGCACCCCGAGCACTGAGCACCCAGCACACCGAGCAATGAGCACCCAGCACACCGAGCACTCAGCAGCCAGCACACCGAGCACTGAGCACCCAGCACACCGAGCACTGAGCACCCAGCACCCCGAGCACCGAGCACCCTGAGTACTGAGCACTGAGCACCCTGAGTACTGAGCACCCAGCACCCTGAGTACTAAGCACCCAGCACCCTGAGCAATGAGCACCCTGAGTACTGAGCACCCAGCACCCTGAGCACTGAGCACCGAGCACCCCGAGCACTGAGCACACAGCACCCGGAGTACTGAGCACCCAGCACCCTGAGCACTGTACACACAGCACCCTGAGTACTGAGCACCCCGAGCACTGAGCACCCAGCACCCTGAGCACTGAGGACCCAGCACCCTGAGCACTGAGCACCCTGCACCCTGAGTTCTGAGCACCCTGCACCCTGAGCACTGAGCACCCAGCACCCTGAGTACTGAGCATCCAGCACCCCGAGCACTGACCACCCAGCACCCTGTGTACTGAGCACTGAGCACCCACCACCCCGAGCACTGAGCACTCAGCACCCTGTGTACTGAGCACCCAGCACCCAGAGCACTGAGCACTGAGCACCCTGAGTGCTGAGCACCCTGAGTACTGAGCACCCAGCACCCTGAGCACTGAGCACCCTGCACCCTGAGCACTGAGCACCCAGCACCCAGAACACTGAGCACTGAGCATCCTGTGTACTGAGCACTGAGCACCCTGAGCACTGAGCACCGAGCACCCTGAGTACTGAGCACTGAGCACCCTGAGCACTGAGCACGCAGCACCCTAAGTACTGAGCACCCAGCACCCTGAGCACTGAGGACCGAGCACCCTGAGTACTAAGCACCCATCACCCTGAGTACTGAGCACCCAGCACCCTGAGAACTGAGCACCCAGCACGCTGAGTACTGAGCACTGAGCACCCTGAGTACTGAGCACCGAGCACCCTGAGCACTGAACACACAGCACCCTGAGCACTGAGCACCCAGCACCCTGAGCACTGAGCACCCAGCAGCCTGAGTACTGAGCACCCTGAGTACTGAGCACCCAGCACCCTGAGCACTGAGCACCCAGCACCCCGAGCACTGAGCACCCAGCACCCTGAGCACTGAGCACCCTGAGTACTGAGCACTGAGCACCCTGAGTACTGTGTACTGAGCACCCTGAGTACTGAGCATGCAGCACCCTGAGTACTGAGCACCCAGCACCCTTAGCAATGAGCACCCTGAGTACTGAGCACCCAGCACCCTGAGCACTGAGCACCGAGCACCCCGAGCACTGAGCACCCAGCACCCGGAGTACTGAGCACCCAGCACCCTGAGTACTATGCACCGAGCACCCTGAGTACTGAGCACCCAGTACCCTGAGCACTGAACACACAGCACCCTGAGTACTGAGCACCCCGAGCACTGAGCACCCAGCACCCTGAGCACTGAGGACCCAGCACCCTGAGTACTGAGCACCCAGCACCCTGAGCACTGAGCACCCAGCACCCTGAGTACTGAGCATCCAGCACCCTGAGTACTGAGCACCCAGCACCCTGAGCACTGAGCACCCTGAGCACTGAGCACCGAGCACCCTGAGTACTGAGCACTGAGCACCCTGAGCACTGAGCACCCAGCACCCTGAGTACTGAGCACCCAGCACCCTGAGCACTGAGGACCGAGCACCCTGAGTACTAAGCACCCAGCACCCAGAGTACTGAGCACCCAGCACCCTGAGCACTGAGCACACAGCACGCTGAGTACTGAGCACTGAGCACCCTGAGTACTGAGCACCGAGCACCCTGAGTACTGAGCACCCAGCACCATGAGCACTGAGCACCCAGCACTCTGAGCACTGAGCACCCAGCACCCCGAGCACTGAGCACCCAGCACCCCGAGCACTGAGCACCCAGCACCCCAAGCACTGAGCACTGTGCTCCCTAAGTAATGAGCACTGAGCACCCTGAGTACTAAGCACCCAGCACCCTGAGTACTGAGCACCCAGCACCCTGAGTACTGAGCACCCAGCACCCTGAGTTCTGAGCACCCAGCGTACTGAGCACCGAGCACCCCGAGCACTGAGCACCCAGCACCCTGAGTACTGAGGACCCAGCACCCCGAGCACTGAGCACACAGCACCCTGAGTACTGAGCACCTAGCACCCTGAGCACTGAGCACCCAGCACCCTGAGTACTGAGCACTGAGCACCCTGAGTACTGAGCACCCAGCACCCCGAGCACTGAGGACCCAGCACCCCGAGCACCGAGCACCCAGCACCCTGAGCACTGAGCACCCAGCACCCTGAGCACTGAGCACCCAGCACCCTGAGTACTGAGCACCCAGCACCCTGAGTACTGAGCACCCAACGTACTGAGCACCGAGCACCCTGAGCACTGAGCACCCAGCACCCTGAGTACTGAGCACCCAGCACCCTGAGCAATGAGCACCCTGAGTACTGAGCACCCAGCTCCTTGAGCACTGAGCACCGAGCACCCCGAGCACTGAGCACCCAGCACCCGGAATACTGAGCACCCAGCACCGTGAGTACTAAACACCAAGCACCCTGAGTACTGAGCAACCAGCACCCTGAGTACTGAGCACCCAGCACCCTGAGTACTGAGCACCCAGCACCCTGAGTACTGAGCACCCAGCGTACTGAGCACCGAGCACCCCGAGCACTGAGCACCCAGCACCCAGAGTACTGAGCACCCAGCACCCCGAGCACTGAGCACCCAGCACCCTGAGTACTGAGCACCGAGCACCCTGAGTACTGAGCACCCAGCAACCTGAGTACTGAGCACCCAACGTACTGAGCACCGAGCACCCTGAGCACTGAGCACCCAGCACCCTGAGTACTGATCACCCAGCATCCTGAGCAATGAGCACCCTGAGTACTGAGCACCCAGCACCTTGAGCACTGAGCACCGAGCACCCCGAGCACTGAGCACCCAGCACCCTGAGTACTGAGCACCGAGCACCCTGAGTACTGAGCACCCAGCACCCTGAGTACTGAGCACCCAGCACCCTGAGTACTGAGCACCCAGCACCCTGAGTACTGAGCACCCAGCACCCTGAGTACTGAGCACACAGCGTACTGAGCACCGAGCACACCGAGCACTGAGCACCCAGCACCCAGAGTACTGAGCACCCAGCACCCCGAGCACTGAGCACCCAGCACCCTGAGTACTGAGCACCGAGCACCCTGAGTACTGAGCACCCAGCAACCTGAGTACTGAGCACCCAACGTACTGAGCACCGAGCACCCTGAGCACTGAGCACCCAGCACCCTGAGTACTGAGCACCCAGCATCCTGAGCAATGAGCACCCTGAGTACTGAGCACCCAGCACATGAGCACTGAGCACCGAGCACCCCGAGCACTGAGCACCCAGCACCCGAGTACTGAGCACCCAGCACCCTGAGTCTTGAGCACCCAGCACCCTGAGTCCTGAGCACTGAGCAACCAGCACCCCGAGCACTGAGCACCCAGCACCCTGAGCACTGAGCACCGAGCAACGTGAGCACTGAGCACCCAGCACCCTGAGGACTGAACACCCAGCACCCCGAGCACAGAGCACCCAGCACCCTTAGCACTGAGCACCCTGAGTACTGAGCACCCAGCACCCTGAGTAATGAGCACCCAGCAACCAGAGCACTGATCACCGAGCACCCTGAGCACTGAGCACACAGCACCCTGAGCACTGAGCACCCAGCACCCTGAGCACTGAGCACCCAGCAGCCTGAGTACTTAGCACCCTGAGTACTGAGCACCCAGCACCCCGAGCACTGAGTACCCAGCACCCTGAGCACTGAGCACCCAGCACCCTGAGCACTGAGCACCCAGCAACCCGAGCACTGAGCACCCAGCACGCTGAGCACTGAGCACCCTGAGTTCTGAGCACTGAGCACCCTGAGTACTGAGCACTGAGCACCCTGAGTACTGAGCACCCAGCACCCTGAGTACTGAGCACCCAGCACCCTGAGTACTGAGCACCCAGCACCCTGAATACTGAGCACCCAGCACCCTGAGTACTGAGCACCCAGCACCCTGAGCAATGAGCACCCTGAGTACTGAGCACCCAGCACCCCGAGCACTGAGCACCCAGCACCCGGAGTATTGAGCACCCAGCACCCTGAGTACTAAGCACCGAGCACCCTGAGTACTGAGCACCCAGTACCCTGAGCACTGAACACACAGCAACCTGAGTACTGAGCAACCCGAGCACTGTTCACCCAGCACCCTGAGCACTGAGGACCCAGCACGCTGAGTACTGAGCACTGAGCACTCTGAGTACTGAGCACCTAGCACCCTGAGTACTGAGCACCCAGCACCATGAGCACTGAGCACCCAGCACCCTGAGCACTGAGCACCCAGCACCCCGAGCACTGAGCACCCAGCACCCCGAGCACTGAGCACCCAGCACCCCAAGCACTGAGCACTGTGCTCCCTAAGTAATGAGCACTGAGCACCCTGAGTACTAAGCACCCAGCACCCTGAGTACTGAGCACCCAGCACCCTGAGTACTGAGCACCCAGCACCCTGAGTTCTGAGCACCCAGCGTACTGAGCACCGAGCACCCCGAGCACTGAGCACCCAGCACCCTGAGTACTGAGGACCCAGCACCCCGAGCACTGAGCACACAGCACCCTGAGTACTGAGCACCCAGCACCCTGAGCACTGAGCACCCAGCACCCTGAGTACTGAGCACTGAGCACCCTGAGTACTGAGCACCCAGCACCCCGAGCACTGAGCACCCAGCACCCCGAGCACCGAGCACCCAGCACCCTGAGCACTGAGCACCCAGCACCCTGAGCACTGAGCACCCAGCACCCTGAGTACTGAGCACCCAGCACCCTGAGTACTGAGCACCCAACGTACTGAGCACCGAGCACCCTGAGCACTGAGCACCCAGCACCCTGAGTACTGAGCACCCAGCACCCTGAGCAATGAGCACCCTGAGTACTGAGCACCCAGCTCCTTGAGCACTGAGCACCGAGCACCCCGAGCACTGAGCACCCAGCACCCGGAGTACTGAGCACCCAGCACCGTGAGTACTAAACAACAAGCACCCTGAGTACTGAGCACCCAGCACCCTGAGTACTGAGCACCCAGCACCCTGAGTACTGAGCACCCAGCACCCTGAGTACTGAGCACCCAGCGTACTGAGCACCGAGCACCCCGAGCACTGAGCACCCAGCACCCAGAGTACTGAGCACCCAGCACCCCGCGCACTGAGCACCCAGCACCCTGAGTACTGAGCACCGAGCACCCTGAGTACTGAGCACCCAGCAACCTGAGTACTGAGCACCCAACGTACTGAGCACCGAGCACCCTGAGCACTGAGCACCCAGCACCTTGAGTACTGAGCACCCAGCATCCTGAGCAATGAGCACCCTGAGTACTGAGCACCCAGCACCTTGAGCACTGAGCACCCAGCACTCTGAGCACTGAGCACCCAGCACCCCGAGCACTGAGCACCCAGCACCCCGAGCACTGAGCACCCAGCACCCCAAGCACTGAGCACTGTGCTCCCTAAGTAATGAGCACTGAGCACCCTGAGTACTAAGCACCCAGCACCCTGAGTACTGAGCACCCAGCACCCTGAGTACTGAGCACCCAGCACCCTGAGTTCTGAGCACCCAGCGTACTGAGCACCGAGCACCCCGAGCACTGAGCACCCAGCACCCTGAGTACTGAGGACCCAGCACTCCGAGCACTGAGCACACAGCACCCTGAGTACTGAGCACCCAGCACCCTGAGCACTGAGCACCCAGCACCCTGAGTACTGAGCACTGAGCACCCTGAGTACTGAGCACCCAGCACCCCGAGCACTGAGGACCCAGCACCCCGAGCACCGAGCACCCAGCACCCTGAGCACTGAGCACCCAGCACCCTGAGCACTGAGCACCCAGCACCCTGAGTACTGAGCACCCAGCACCCTGAGTACTGAGCACCCAACGTACTGAGCACCGAGCACCCTGAGCACTGATCACCCAGCACCCTGAGTACTGAGCACCCAGCACCCTGAGCAATGAGCACCCTGAGTACTGAGCACCCAGCTCCTTGAGCACTGAGCACCGAGCACCCCGAGCACTGAGCACCCAGCACCCGGAGTACTGAGCACCCAGCACCGTGAGTACTAAACACCAAGCACCCTGAGTACTGAGCACCCAGCACCCTGAGTACTGAGCACCCAGCACCCTGAGTACTGAGCACCCAGCACCCTGAGTACTGAGCACCCAGCGTACTGAGCACCGAGCACCCCGAGCACTGAGCACCCAGCACCCAGAGTACTGAGCACCCAGCACCCCGAGCACTGAGCACCCAGCACCCTGAGTACTGAGCACCGAGCACCCTGAGTACTGAGCACCCAGCAACCTGAGTACTGAGCACCCAACGTACTGAGCACCGAGCACCCTGAGCACTGAGCACCCAGCACCCTGAGTACTGAGCACCCAGCATCCTGAGCAATGAGCACCCTGAGTACTGAGCACCCAGCACCTTGAGCACTGAGCACCGAGCACCCCGAGCACTGAGCACCCAGCACCCTGAGTACTGAGCACCGAGCACCCTGAGTACTGAGCACCCAGCACCCTGAGTACTGAGCACCCAGCACCCTGAGTACTGAGCACCCAGCACGCTGAGTACTGAGCACCCAGCACCCTGAGTACTGAGCACACAGCGTACTGAGCACCGAGCACACCGAGCACTGAGCACCCAGCACCCAGAGTACTGAGCACCCAGCACCCCGAGCACTGAGCACCCAGCACCCTGAGTACTGAGCACAGAGCACCCTGAGTACTGAGCACCCAGCAACCTGAGTACTGAGCACCCAACGTACTGAGCACCGAGCACCCTGAGCACTGAGCACCCAGCACCCTGAGTACTGAGCACCCAGCATCCTGAGCAATGAGCACCCTGAGTACTGAGCACCCAGCACATGAGCACTGAGCACCGAGCACCCCGAGCACTGAGCACCCAGCACCCGAGTACTGAGCACCCAGCACCCTGAGTCCTGAGCACCCAGCACCCTGAGTCCTGAGCACTGAGCAACCAGCACCCCGAGCACTGAGCACCCAGCACCCTGAGCACTGAGCACCGAGCAACGTGAGCACTGAGCACCCAGCACCCTGAGGACTGAACACCCAGAACCCCGAGCACAGAGCACCCAGCACCCTTAGCACTGAGCACCCTGAGTACTGAGCACCCAGCACCCTGAGTACTGAGCACCCAGCAACCAGAGCACTGATCACCGAGCACCCTGAGCACTGAGCACACAGCACCCTGAGCACTGAGCACCCAGCACCCTGAGCACTGAGCACCCAGCAGCCTGAGTACTTAGCACCCTGAGTACTGAGCACCCAGCACCCCGAGCACTGAGTACCCAGCACCCTGAGCACTGAGCACCCAGCACCCTGAGCACTGAGCACCCAGCAACCCGAGCACTGAGCACCCAGCACGCTGAGCACTGAGCACCCTGAGTTCTGAGCACTGAGCACCCTGAGTACTGAGCACTGAGCACCCTGAGTACTGAGCACCCAGCACCCTGAGTACTGAGCACCCAGCACCCTGAGTACTGAGCACCCAGCACCCTGAATACTGAGCACCCAGCACCCTGAGTACTGAGCACCCAGCACCCTGAGCAATGAGCACCCTGAGTACTGAGCACCCAGCACCCCGAGCACTGAGCACCCAGCACCCGGAGTATTGAGCACCCAGCACCCTGAGTACTAAGCACCGAGCACCCTGAGTACTGAGCACCCAGTACCCTGAGCACTGAACACACAGCAACCTGAGTACTGAGCAACCCGAGCACTGTTCACCCAGCACCCTGAGCACTGAGGACCCAGCACGCTGAGTACTGAGCACTGAGCACTCTGAGTACTGAGCACCGAGCACCCTGAGTACTGAGCACCCAGCACCATGAGCACTGAGCACCCAGCACCCTGAGCACTGAGCACCCAGCACCCCGAGCACTGAGCACCCAGCACCCCAAGCACTGAGCACTGTGCTCCCTAAGTAATGAGCACTGAGCACCCTGAGTACTAAGCACCCAGCACCCTGAGTACTGAGCACCCAGCACCCTGAGTACTGAGCACCCAGCACCCTGAGTTCTGAGCACCCAGCGTACTGAGCACCGAGCACCCCGAGCACTGAGCACCCAGCACCCTGAGTACTGAGGACCCAGCACCCCGAGCACTGAGCACACAGCACCCTGAGTACTGAGCACCCAGCACCCTGAGCACTGAGCACCCAGCACCCTGAGTACTGAGCACTGAGCACCCTGAGTACTGAGCACCCAGCACCCCGAGCACTGAGCACCCAGCACCCCGAGCACCGAGCACCCAGCACCCTGAGCACTGAGCACCCAGCACCCTGAGCACTGAGCACCCAGCACCCTGAGTACTGAGCACCCAGCACCCTGAGTACTGAGCACCCAACGTACTGAGCACCGAGCACCCTGAGCACTGAGCACCCAGCACCCTGAGTACTGAGCACCCAGCACCCTGAGCAATGAGCACCCTGAGTACTGAGCACCCAGCTCCTTGAGCACTGAGCACCGAGCACCCCGAGCACTGAGCACCCAGCACCCGGAGTACTGAGCACCCAGCACCGTGAGTACTAAACACCAAGCACCCTGAGTACTGAGCACCCAGCACCCTGAGTACTGAGCACCCAGCACCCTGAGTACTGAGCACCCAGCACCCTGAGTACTGAGCACCCAGCGTACTGAGCACAGAGCACCCCGAGCACTGAGCACCCAGCACCCAGAGTACTGAGCACCCAGCACCCCGCGCACTGAGCACCCAGCACCCTGAGTACTGAGCACCAAGCACCCTGAGTACTGAGCACCCAGCAACCTGAGTACTGAGCACCCAACGTACTGAGCACCGAGCACCCTGAGCACTGAGCACCCAGCACCCTGAGTACTGAGCACCCAGCATCCTGAGCAATGAGCACCCTGAGTACTGAGCACCCAGCACCTTGAGCACTGAGCACCGAGCACCCCGAGCACTGAGCACCCAGCACCCTGAGTACTGAGCACCGAGCACCCTGAGTACTGAGCACCCAGCACCCTGAGTACTGAGCACCAAGCACCCTGAGTACTGAGCACCCAGCACCCTGAGTACTGAGCACCCAGCACCCTGAGTACTGAGCACCCAGCGTACTGAGCACCGAGCACCCCGAGCACTGAGCACCCAGCACCCAGAGTACTGAGCACCCAGCACCCCGAGCACTGAGCACTCAGCACCCTGAGTACTGAGCACCGAGCACCCTGAGTACTGAGCACCCAGCAACCTGAGTACTGAGCACCCAACGTACTGAGCACCGAGCACCCTGAGCACTGAGCACCCAGCACCCTGAGTACTGAGCACCCAGCATCCTGAGCAATGAGCACCCTGAGTACTGAGCACCCAGCACATGAGCACTGAGCACCGAGCACCCCGAGCACTGAGCACCCAGCACCCGAGTACTGAGCACCCAGCACCCTGAGTCCTGAGCACCCAGCACCCTGAGTCCTGAGCACTGAGCAACCAGCACCCCGAGCACTGAGCACACAGCACCCTGAGCACTGAGCACCGAGCAACGTGAGCACTGAGCACCCAGCACCCTGAGGACTGAACACCCAGCACCCCGAGCACAGAGCACCCAGCACCCTTAGCACTGAGCACCCTGAGTACTGAGCACCCAGCACCCTGAGTACTGAGCACC
Source organism: Microtus oregoni (assembly GCF_018167655.1). Lineage (NCBI taxonomy): Eukaryota > Metazoa > Chordata > Mammalia > Rodentia > Cricetidae > Microtus > Microtus oregoni. The sequence goes on from NW_024544558.1 coordinate 15,902, forward strand.
CAGCAACCAGAGCACTGATCACCGAGCACCCTGAGCACTGAGCACACAGCACCCTGAGCACTGAGCACCCAGCACCCTGAGCACTGAGCACCCAGCAGCCTGAGTACTTAGCACCCTGAGTACTGAGCACCCAGCACCCCGAGCACTGAGTACCCAGCACCCTGAGCACTGAGCACCCAGCACCCTGAGCACTGAGCACCCAGCAACCCGAGCACTGAGCACCCAGCACGCTGAGCACTGAGCACCCTGAGTTCTGAGCACTGAGCACCCTGAGTACTGAGCACTGAGCACCCTGAGTACTGAGCACCCAGCACCCTGAGTACTGAGCACCCAGCACCCAGAGTACTGAGCACACAGCACCCTGAGCAATGAGCACCCTGAGTACTGAGCACCCAGCACCCCGAGCACTGAGCACCCAGCACCCGGAGTATTGAGCACCCAGCACCCTGAGTACTAAGCACCGAGCACCCTGAGTACTGAGTACCCAGTACCCTGAGCACTGAACACACAGCAACCTGAGTACTGAGCACCCCGAGCACTGTTCACCCAGCACCCTGAGCACTGAGGACCCAGCACCCTGAGTACTGAGCACCCAGCACCCTGAGCACTGAGCACCCAGCACCCTGAGTACTGAGCACCCAGCACCCTGAGCACTGAGCACCCAGCACCCTGAGTACTGAGCATCCAGCACCCCGAGCACTGAGCACCCAGCACCCCAAGCACTGAGCACTCAGCACCCTGTGTACTGAGCACTGAGTACCCAGCACCTCGAGCACTGAGCACCCAGCACCCTGAGCACTGAGCACCCTGAGTACTGAGCACCCTGACCACCCAGCACCCTGTGTACTGAGCGCTGAGCACCCAGCACCCCGAGCACTGAGCACCCAGCACCCAGAGCACTGAGCACTGAGCATCCTGAGTACTGAGCACTGAGCACCCTGAGCACTGAGCACCGAGCACCCTGAGTACTGAGCACTGAGCACCCTGAGCACTGAGCACCCAGCACCCTGAGTACTGAGCACCCAGCACCCTGAGCACTGAGGACCGAGCACCCTGAGTACTAAGCACCCAGCACCCTGAGTACTGAGCACCCAGCACCCTGAGCACTGAGCACCCAGCACGCTGAGTACTGAGCACTGAGCACCCTGAGTACTGACCACCGAGCACCCTGAGCACTGAGCACCCAGCACGCTGAGTACTGAGCACTGAGCACCCTGAGTACTGAGCACCGAGCACCCTGAGTACTGAGCACCCAGCACTCTGAGCACTGAGCACCCAGCACCCCGAGCACTGAGCACCCAGCACACCGAGCACTGAGCACCCAGCACCCGGAGCACTGAGCACCCAGCACACCGAGCCCTGAGCACTGAGCACCCTGCGTACTGAGCGCTGAGCACCCTGAGTACTGAGCACCCAACGTACTGAGCACCGAGCACCCTGAGCACTGAGCACCCAGCACCCTGAGTACTGAGCACCCAGCATCCTGAGCAATGAGCACCCTGAGTACTGAGCACCCAGCACCTTGAGCACTGAGCACCGAGCACCCCGAGAACTGAGCACCCAGCACCCGAGTACTGAGCACCCAGCACCCTGAGTCCTGAGCACCCAGCACCCTGAGTCCTGAGCACTGAGCACCCAGCACCCCGAGCACTGAGCACCCAGCACCCTGAGCACTGAGCACCCTGAGTACTGAGCACCCAGCACCCTGAGTACTGAGCACCCAGCAACCAGAGCACTGATCACCGAGCACCCTGAGCACTGAGCACACAGCACCCTGAGCACTGAGCACCCAGCACCCTGAGCACTGAGCACCCAGCAGCCTGAGTACTAAGCACCCTGAGTACTGAGCACCCAGCACCCCGAGCACTGAGTACCCAGCACCCTGAGCACTGAGCACCCAGCACCCGGAGTACTGAGCACCCAGCACCCTTAGCACTGAGCACCGAGCACCCCGAGCACTGAGCACCCAGCACCCGGAGTACTGAGCACCCAGCACCCTGAGTACTAAGCACCGAGCACCCTGAGTACTGAGCACCCAGCACCCTGAGCACTGAACACACAGCACCCTGAGTACTGAGCAGCGAGCACCCCGAGCCCTGAGCACCCAGCACCCCGAGAACTGAGCACCCAGCACCCCGAGCACTGAGCACCCAGCACCCTGAGTACTGAGCACCCAGCACCCTGAGTACTGAGCACCCAGCACCCTGAGTACTGAGCACCCAGCACCCTGAGTACTGAGCACCCAGCACCCTGAGCACTGAGCACCCAGCACCCTGAGTACTGAGCATCCAGCACCCCGAGCACTGAGCACCCAGCACCCCAAGCACTGAGCACTCAGCACCCTGTGTACTGAGCACTGAGTACCCAGCACCTCGAGCACTGAGCACCCAGCACCCTGAGCACTGAGCACCCTGAGTACTGAGCACCCTGACCACCCAGCACCCTGTGTACTGAGCGCTGAGCACCCAGCACCCCGAGCACTGAGCACCCAGCACCCAGAGCACTGAGCACTGAGCATCCTGAGTACTGAGCACTGAGCACCCTGAGCACTGAGCACCGAGCACCCTGAGTACTGAGCACTGAGCACCCTGAGCACTGAGCACCCAGCACCCTGAGTACTGAGCACCCAGCACCCTGAGCACTGAGGACCGAGCACCCTGAGTACTAAGCACCCAGCACCCTGAGTACTGAGCACCCAGCACCCTGAGCACTGAGCACCCAGCACGCTGAGTACTGAGCACTGAGCACCCTGAGTACTGACCACCGAGCACCCTGAGCACTGAGCACCCAGCACGCTGAGTACTGAGCACTGAGCACCCTGAGTACTGAGCACCGAGCACCCTGAGTACTGAGCACCCAGCACTCTGAGCACTGAGCACCCAGCACCCCGAGCACTGAGCACCCAGCACACCGAGCACTGAGCACCCAGCACCCGGAGCACTGAGCACCCAGCACACCGAGCCCTGAGCACTGAGCACCCTGCGTACTGAGCGCTGAGCACCCTGAGTACTGAGCACCCAACGTACTGAGCACCGAGCACCCTGAGCACTGAGCACCCAGCACCCTGAGTACTGAGCACCCAGCATCCTGAGCAATGAGCACCCTGAGTACTGAGCACCCAGCACCTTGAGCACTGAGCACCGAGCACCCCGAGAACTGAGCACCCAGCACCCGAGTACTGAGCACCCAGCACCCTGAGTCCTGAGCACCCAGCACCCTGAGTCCTGAGCACTGAGCACCCAGCACCCCGAGCACTGAGCACCCAGCACCCTGAGCACTGAGCACCCTGAGTACTGAGCACCCAGCACCCTGAGTACTGAGCACCCAGCAACCAGAGCACTGATCACCGAGCACCCTGAGCACTGAGCACACAGCACCCTGAGCACTGAGCACCCAGCACCCTGAGCACTGAGCACCCAGCAGCCTGAGTACTAAGCACCCTGAGTACTGAGCACCCAGCACCCCGAGCACTGAGTACCCAGCACCCTGAGCACTGAGCACCCAGCACCCGGAGTACTGAGCACCCAGCACCCTTAGCACTGAGCACCGAGCACCCCGAGCACTGAGCACCCAGCACCCGGAGTACTGAGCACCCAGCACCCTGAGTACTAAGCACCGAGCACCCTGAGTACTGAGCACCCAGCACCCTGAGCACTGAACACACAGCACCCTGAGTACTGAGCAGCGAGCACCCCGAGCCCTGAGCACCCAGCACCCCGAGAACTGAGCACCCAGCACCCCGAGCACTGAGCACCCAGCACCCTGAGTACTGAGCACCCAGCACCCTGAGTACTGAGCACCCAGCACCCTGAGTACTGAGCACCCAGCACCCCGAGTACTGAGCACCCAGCACCCTGAGCACTGAGCACCCAGCACCCCGAGCACTGATCACCCAGCACCCTGAGCACTGAGCACCCAGCACCCTGAGCACTGAGCACCCAGCACCCTGAGTACTGAGCACCCAGCACCCTGAGTACTGAGCACCCAGCACAACGAGCACTGAGTACCTAGCACCCTGAGCACTGAGCACCCAGCACCATGAGCACTGAGCACCCAGCACCCTGAGCACTGAGCACCCAGCACCCTGAGTACTGAGCACTGAGCACCCAGCACCCCGAGCACTGAGCACCCAGCAACCTGAGTACTGAGCACTGAGCACCCAGCACCCCGAGCACTGAGCACCCAGCACCCTGAGTACTGAGCACCCAGCACCCTGAGCACTGAGCACCGAGCACCCTGAGCACTGAGCACCCAGCCCCCTGAGGACTGAGCACCCAGCACCCCTATCACTGAGCACCCAGCCCCCTGAGCACTGAGCACCCTGAGTACTGAGCACTGAGCACCCTGAGAACTGAGCAATGAGCACCCTGAGTACTGAGCACCCAGCACCCTGAGTACTGAGCACCCAGCAACCTGAGCACTGAGCACCGAGCAACCTGAGCACTGAGCACCCAGCAACCTGAGCACTGAGCACCCAGCACCCTGAGCACTGAGCACCCAGCAGCCTGAGTACTGATCACCCTGAGTACTGAGCACCCAGCACCCTGAGCACTGAGCACCCAGCACCCCGAGCACTGAGCACCCAGCACCCTGAGCACTGAGCACCCAGCACCCTGAATACTGAGCACCCAGCACCCTGAGCACTGAGCACCCAGCACCCTGAGTACTGAGCATCCAGCACCCCGAGCACTGAGCACCCAGCACCCCGAGCACTGAGCACTCAGCACCCTGTGTACTGAGCACTGAGTACCCAGCACTACGATCAATGAACACCCAGCACCCTGAGCACTGAGCACCCTGAGCACTGAGCACCGAGCACCCTGAGTACTGAGCACTGAGCACCCTGAGCACTGAGCACCCAGCACCCTGAGCACTGAGGACCGAGCACCCTGAGTACTAAGCACCCAGCACCCAGAGTACTGAGCACCCAGCACCCTGAGCACTGAGCACACAGCACACTGAGTACTGAGCACTGAGCACCCTGAGTACTGAGCACCGAGCACCCTGAGCCCTGAGCACCCAGCACGCTGAGTACTGAGCACTGAGCACACTGAGTACTGAGCACCGAGCACCCTGAGTGCTGAGCACCCAGCACCATGAGCACTGAGCACCCAGCACCCTGAGCACTGAGCACCCAGCACCCCGTGCACTGAGCACCCAGCACCCCTAGCACTGAGCACCCAGCACCCCGAGCACTGAGCACTGTGCTCCCTAAGTACTGAGCACTGAGCACCCTGAGTACTGAGGACCCAGCACCCCGAGCACTGAGCACCCAGCACCCTGAGTACTCAGCACCCAGCACCCTGAGCACTGAGCACCCAGCACCCTGAGTACTGAGCACTGAGCACCCTGAGTACTGAGCACCCAGCACCCCGAGCACTGAGCACCCAGCACCCCGAGCACCGAGCACCCAGCACCCTGAGCACTGAGCACCCAGCACCCTGAGCACTGAGCACCCAGCACCCTGAGCACTGAGCACCCAGCACCCTGAGTACTGAGCACCCAAAGTACTGAGCACCGAGCACCCTGAGCACTGAGCACCCAGCACCCTGAGTACTGAGCACCCAGCACCCTGAGCAATGAGCACCCTGAGTACTGAGCACCCAGCTCCTTGAGCACTGAGCACCGAGCACCCCGAGCACTGAGCACCCAGCACCCGGAGTACTGAGCACCCAGCACCGTGAGTACTAAGCACCAAGCACCCTGAGTACTGAGCACCCAGCACCCTGAGTACTGAGCACCCAGCACCCTGAGAACTGAGCACCCAGCACCCTGAGTACTGAGCACCCAGCGTACTGAGCACCGAGCACCCCGAGCACTGAGCACCCAGCACCCAGAGTACTGAGCACCCAGCACCCCGAGCACTGAGCACCCAGCACCCTGAGTACTGAGCACCGAGCACCCTGAGTACTGAGCACCCAGCACCCTGAGTACTGAGCACCCAACGTACTGAGCACCGAGCACCCTGAGCACTGAGCACCCAGCACCCTGAGTACTGAGCACCCAGCACCCTGAGCAATGAGCACCCTGAGTACTGAGCACCCAGCACCTTGAGCACTGAGCACCGAGCACCCCGAGCACTGAGCACCCAGCACCCGAGTACTGAGCAACCAGCACCCTGAGTACTGAGCACCCAGCACCCTGAGTCCTGAGCACTGAGCACCCAGCACCCCGAGCACTGAGCACCCAGCACCCTGAGCACTGAGCACCCAGCACCTGAGTACTGAGCACCCAGCACCCTGAGTACTGAGCACCCAGCACCACGAGCACTGAGCACTGAGCACCCTGCGTACTGAGCACTGAGCACCCTGAGTACTGAGCACCTAGCACCCTGAGTACTGAGCACCCAGCACCCCGAGCACTGAGCACCGAGCACCCTGAGTACTGAGCACCCAGCACACTGAGTACTGAGCACCCAGCACCCTGAGTACTGAGCACCCAGCACACCGAGCACTGAGCACCGAGCACCCCGAGCTCTGAGCACCCAGCACCCTGAGTACTAAGCACCCAGCACCAGGAGTACTGAGCACCCAGCACCCTAAGTACTGAGCACCCAGCGTACTGAGCACCGAGCACCCCGAGCACTGAGCACCCAGCACCCTGAGTACTGAGCACACAGCAACCCGAGCACTGAGCACCCAGCACCCTGAGTACTGAGCACCCAACGTACTGAGCACCGAGCACGCTGAGCACTGAGCACCCAGCACCCTGAGTACTGAGCACCCAGCACCCTGAGCAATGAGCACCCTGAGTACTGAGCACCCAGCACCTTGAGCACTGAGCACCGAGCACCCCGAGCACTGAGCACCCAGCACCCGGAGTACTGAGCACACAGCACCCTGAGTACTAAGCACCGAGCACCCTGAGTACTGAGCACCCAGTACCCTGAGCACTGAACACACAGCACCCTGAGTACTGAGCAGCGAGCACCCCGAGCCCTGAGCACCCAGCACCCCGAGAACTGAGCACCCAGCACCCCGAGCACTGAGCACCCAGCACCCTGAGTACTGAGCACCCAGCACCCTGAGTACTGAGCACCCAGCACCCTGAGTACTGAGCACTAAGCACCCAGCACCCCGAGCACTGAGCACCCAGCAACCTGAGTACTGAGCACTGAGCACCCAGCACCCCGAGCACTGAGCACCCAGCACCCTGAGTACTGAGCACCCAGCACCCTGAGCACTGAGCACCGAGCACCCTGAGCACTGAGCACAGAGCACCCTGAGGACTGAGCACCCAGCACCCCTATCACTGAGCACCCAGCCCCCTGAGCACTGAGCACCCTGAGTACTGAGCACTGAGCACCCTGAGTACTGAGCAATGAGCACCCTGAGTACTGAGCACCCAGCACCCTGAGTACTGAGCCCCCAGCAACCTGAGCACTGAGCACCGAGCAACCTGAGCACTGAGCACCCAGCAACCTGAGCACTGAGCACCCAGCACCCTGAGCACTGAGCACCCAGCAGCCTGAGTACTGAGCACCCTGAGTACTGAGCACCCAGCACCCTGAGCACTGAGCACCCAGCACCCCGAGCACTGAGCACCCAGCACCCTGAGCACTGAGCACCCTGAGTACTGAGCACTGAGCACCCTGAGTACTGAGCACTGAGCACCCTGAGTACTGAGCACCCAGCACCCTGAGTACTGAGCACCCAGCACCCTTAGCAATGAGCACCCTGAGTACTGAGCACCCAGCACCCTGAGCACTGAGCACCGAGCACCCCGAGCACTGAGCACCCAGCACGCGGAGTACTGAGCACCCAGCACCCTGAGTACTATGCACCGAGCACCCTGAGTACTGAGCACCCAGTACCCTGAGCACTGAACACACAGCACCCTGAGTACTGAGCACCCCGAGCACTGAGCACCCAGCACCCTGAGCACTGAGGACCCAGCACCCTGAGTACTGAGCACCCAGCACCCTGAGCACTGAGCACCCAGCACCCTGAGTACTGAGCACCCAGCACCCTGAGCACTGAGCTCCCAGCACCCTGAGTACTGAGCATCCAGCACCCCGAGCACTGAGCACCCAGCACCCCGAGCACTGAGCACTCAGCACCCTGTGTACTGAGCACTGAGTACCCAGCACCCCGATCAATGAAGACCCAGCACCCTGAGCACTGAGCACCCTGAGCACTGAGCACCGAGCACCCTGAGTACTGAGCACTGAGCACCCTGAGCACTGAGCACCCAGCACCCTGAGTACTGAGCACCCAGCACCCTGAGCACTGAGGACCGAGCACCCTGAGTACTAAGCACCCAGCACCCAGAGTACTGAGCACCCAGCACCCTGAGCACTGAGCACACAGCACACTGAGTACTGAGCACTGAGCACCCTGAGTACTGAGCACCGAGCACCCTGAGCACTGAGCACCCAGCACGCTGAGTACTGAGCACTGAGCACACTGAGTACTGAGCACCGAGCACCCTGAGTACTGAGCACCCAGCACCATGAGCACTGAGCACCCAGCACCCTGAGCACTGAGCACCCAGGACCCCGTGCACTGAGCACCCAGCACCCTGAGCACTGAGCACCCAGCACCCCGAGCACTGAGCACTGTGCTCCCTAAGTACTGAGCACTGAGCACCCTGAGTACTAAGCACCCAGCACCATGAGTACTGAGCACCCAGCACCCTGAGTACTGAGCACCCAGCGTACTGAGCACCGAGCACCCCGAGCACTGAGCACCCAGCACCCTGAGTACTGAGGACCCAGCACCCCGAGCACTGAGCACCCAGCACCCTGAGTACTGAGCACCCAGCACCCTGAGCACTGAGCACCCAGCAGCCTGAGTACTGAGCACTGAGCACCCTGAGTACTGAGCACCCAGCACCCCGAGCACTGAGCACCCAGCACCCCGAGCACCGAGCACCCAGCACCCCGAGCACTGAGCACTGTGCTCCCTAAGTACTGAGCACTGAGCACCCTGAGTACTAAGCACCCAGCACCATGAGTACTGAGCACCCAGCACCCTGAGTACTGAGCACCCAGCGTACTGAGCACCGAGCACCCCGAGCACTGAGCACCCAGCACCCTGAGTACTGAGGACCCAGCACCCCGAGCACTGAGCACCCAGCACCCTGAGTACTGAGCACCCAGCACCCTGAGCACTGAGCACCCAGCACCCTGAGTACTGAGCACTGAGCACCCTGAGTACTGAGCACCCAGCACCCCGAGCACTGAGCACCCAGCACCCCGAGCACCGAGCACCCAGCACCCTGAGCACTGAGCACCCAGCACCCTGAGCACTGAGCACCCAGCACCCTGAGCACTGAGCACCCAGCACCCTGAGTACTGAGCACCCAAAGTACTGAGCACCGAGCACCCTGAGCACTGAGCACCCAGCACCCTGAGTACTGAGCACCCAGCACCCTGAGCAATGAGCACCCTGAGTACTGAGCACCCAGCTCCTTGAGCACTGAGCACCGAGAACCCCGAGCACTGAGCACCCAGCACCCGGAGTACTGAGCACCCAGCACCCTGAGTACTGAGCACCCAGCACCCTGAGTACTGAGCACCCAGCACCCTGAGTACTGAGCACCCAGCGTACTGAGCACCGAGCACCCCGAGCACTGAGCACCGAGCACCCCGAGCACTGAGCACCAAGCACCCTGAGTACTGAGCACCCAGCACCCTGAGTACTGAGCACCCAGCACCCTGAGTACTGAGCACCCAGCACCCTGAGTACTGAGCACCCAGCGTACTGAGCACCGAGCACCCCGAGCACTGAGCACCCAGCACCCAGAGTACTGAGCACCCAGCACCCCGAGCACTGAGCTCCCAGCACCCTGAGTACTGAGCACCGAGCACCATGAGTACTGAGCACCCAGCACCCTGAGTACTGAGCACCCAACGTACTGAGCACCGAGCACCCTGAGCACTGAGCACCCAGCACCCTGAGTACTGAGCACCCAGCACCCTGAGCAATGAGCACCCTGAGTACTGAGCACCCAGCACCTTGAGCACTGAGCACCGAGCACCCCGAGCACTGAGCACCCAGCACCCGAGTACTGAGCACCCAGCACCCTGAGTACTGAGCACCCAGCACCCTGAGTCCTGAGCACTGAGCACCCAGCACCCCGAGCACTGAGCAAACAGCACCCTGATCACTGAGCACCCAGCACCCGAGTACTGAGCACCCAGCACCCTGAGTACTGAGCACCCAGCACCACGAGCACTGAGCAACCAGCACCCTGAGTACTGAGCACCCAGCACCCTGAGCACTGAGCACGGAGCACCCTGAGCACTGAGCACCCAGCACCCTGAGGACTGAACACCCAGCACCCCGAGCACTGAGCACCCAGCACCCTTAGCACTGAGCACCCTTTGTACTGAGCACTGAGCACCCTGAGTACTGAGCAATGAGCACCCTGAATACTGAGCACCCAGCACCCTGAGTACTGAGCACCCAGCAACCAGAGCACTGATCACCGAGCACCCTGAGCACTGAGCACACAGCACACTGAGCACTGAGCACCCAGCACCCTGAGCACTGAGCACCCAGCAGCCTGAGTACTAAGCACCGTGAGTACTGAGCACCCAGCACCCCGAGCACTGAGTACCCAGCACCCTGAGTACTGAGCACTGAGCACCCTGAGTACTGAGCACCCAGCACCCTGAGTACTGAGCACCCAGGAGCCTGAGTACTGAGCACCCAGCACCCTGAGTACTGAGCACCCATCACCCTGAGTACTGAGCACCCAGCACCCTGAGCAATGAGCACCCTGAGTACTGAGCACCCAGCACCCCGAGCACTGAGCACCCAGCACGCTGAGCACTGAGCACCCTGAGTACTGAGCACTGAGCACCCTGAGTACTGAGCACTGAGCACCCTGAGTACTGAGCACCCAGCACCCTGAGTACTGAGCACCCAGCACCCTGAGTACTGAGCACCCAGCACCCTGAGTACTGAGCACCCAGCACCCTGAGTACTGAGCACCCAGCACCCTGAGCAATGAGCACCCTGAGTACTGAGCACCCAGCACCCCGAGCACTGAGCACCCAGCACCCGGACTACTGAGCACCCAGCACCCTGAGTACTAAGCACTGAGCACCCTGAGTACTGAGCACCCAGTACCCTGAGCACTGAACACACAGCAACCTGAGTACTGAGCACCCCGAGCACTGAGCACCCAGCACCCTGAGCACTGAGGCCCCAGCACCCTGAGTACTGAGCACCCAGCACCCTGAGCACTGAGCACCCAGCACCCTGAGTACTGAGCACCCAGCACCCTGAGCACTGAGCACCCAGCACCCAGAGTACTAAGCATCCAGCACCCCGAGCACTGAGCACCCAGCACCCCAAGCACTGAGCACTCAGCACCCTGTGTACTGAGCACTGAGTACCCAGCACCTCGAGCACTGAGCACCCAACACCCTGAGCACTGAGCACCCTGAGTACTGAGCACCCAGCACCCTGAGCACTGAGCACACAGCACCCCGAGCACTGAGCACCCAGCACCCAGAGCACTGAGCACTGAGCACCCTGAGTACTGAGCACTGAGCACCCTGAGCACTGAGCACCGAGCACCCTGAGTATTGAGCACTGAGCACCCTGAGCACTGAGCACCCAGCAACCTGAGTACTGAGCACCCAGCACCCTGAGCACTGAGGACCGAGCACCCTGAGTACTAAGCACCCAGCACCCTGAGCACTGAGCAGCCAGCAACCTGAGTACAGAGCACCCAGCACCCTGAGCACTGAGGAACGAGCACCCTGAGTACTAAGCACCCAGCACCCTGAGTACTGAGCACCCAGCACCCTGAGCACTGAGCACCCAGCACGCTGAGTACTGAGCACTGAGCACCCTGAGTACTGAGCACCGAGCACCCTGAGCACTGAGCACCCAGCACGCTGAGTAATGAGCACTGAGCACACTGAGTACTGAGCACCAAGCACCCTGAGTACTGAGCACCCAGTACCCTGAGCACTGAACACACAGCACCCTGAGTACTGAGCACACCGAGCACTGAGCACCCAGCACCCTGAGCACTGAGGACCCAGCACCCTGAGTACTGAGCACCCAGCACCCTGAGCACTGAGCACCCAGCACCCTGAGTACTGAGCACCCAGCACCCTGAGCACTGAGCACCCAGCACCCTGAGTACTGAGCATCCAGCACCCCGAGCACTGAGCACCCAGCACCCTGAGCACTGAGCACTCAGCACCCTGTGTACTGAGCACTGAGTACCCAGCACCCCGAGCAATGAGCACCCAGCACCCTGAGCACTGAGCACCCTGAGCACTGAGCACCGAGCACCCTGAGTACTGAGCACCCAGCACCCTGAGCACTGAGCACCCAGCACCCCGAGCACTGAGCACCCAGCACCCCGAGCACTCAGCACTGTGCTCCCTAAGTACTGAGCACTGAGCTCCCTGAGTACTAAGCACCCAGCACCCTGAGTACTGAGCACCCAGCACCCTGAGTACTGAGCACCCAGCACCCTGAGTACTGAGCACCCAGTACCCTGAGCACTGAACACACAGCACCCTGAGTACTGAGCACCCCGAGCACTGAGCACCCAGCACCCTGAGCACTGAGGACCCAGCACCCTGAGTACTGAGCACCCAGCACCCTGAGCACTGAGCACCCAGCACCCTGAGTACTGAGCACCCAGCACCCTGAGCACTGAGCACCCAGCACCCTGAGTACTGAGCATCCAGCACCCCGAGCACTGAGCACCCAGCACCCTGAGCACTGAGCACTCAGCACCCTGTGTACTGAGCACTGAGTACCCAGCACCCCGAGCAATGAGCACCCAGCACCCTGAGCACTGAGCACCCTGAGCACTGAGCACCGAGCACCCTGAGTACTGAGCACTGAGCACCCTGAGCACTGAGCACCCAGCACCCTGAGTACTGAGCACCCAGCACCCTGAGCACTGAGGACCGAGCACCCTGAGTACTAAGCACCCAGCACCCAAAGTACTGAGCACCCAGCACCCTGAGCACTGAGCACACAGCACGCTGAGTACTGAGCACTGAGCACCCTGAGTACTGAGCACCGAGCACCCTGAGCACTGAGCACCCAGCACGCTGTGTACTGAGCACTGAGCACTCTGAGTACTGAGCACCGAGCACCCTGAGTACTGAGCACCCAGCACCATGAGCACTGAGCACCCAGCACCCTGAGCACTGAGCACCCAGCACCCCGAGCACTGAGCACCCAGCACCCCGAGCACTGAGCACCCAGCACCCCGAGCACTGAGCACTGTGTTCCCTATGTACTGAGCACTGAGCACCCTGAGTACTAAGCACCCAGCACCCTGAGTACTGAGCACCCAGCACCCTGAGTACTGAGCACCCAGCACCCTGAGTACTGAGCACCCAGCGTACTGAGCACCGAGCACCCCGAGCACTGAGCACCCAGCACCCTGAGTACTGAGGACCCAGCACCCCGAGCACTGAGCACCCAGCACCCTGAGTACTGAGCACCCATCACCCTGAGCACTGAGCACCCAGCACCCTGAGTACTGAGCACTGAGCACCCTGAGTACTGAGCACCCAGCACCCCGAGCACTGAGCACCCAGCACCCCTAGCACCGAGCACCCAGCACCCTGAACACTGAGCACCCAGCACCCTGAGCATTGAGCACCCAGCACCATGAGCACTGAGCACCCAGCACCCTGAGTACTGAGCACCCAACGTACTGAGCACCGAGCACCCTGAGCACTGAGCAACCAGCACCCTGAGTACTGAGCACCCAGCACCCTTAGCAATGAGCACCCTGAGTACTGAGCACCCAGCTCCTTGAGCACTGAGCACCGAGCACCCCGAGCACTGAGCACCCAGCACCCGGAGTACTGAGCACCCAGCACCGTGAGTACTAAGCACCAAGCACCCTGAGTACTGAGCACCCAGCACCCTGAGTACTGAGCACCCAGCACCCTGAGTACTGAGCACCCAGCACCCTGAGTACTGAGCACCCAGCACCCTGAGCACTGAGCACCCAGCACCCTGAGTACTGAGCACTGAGCACCCTGAGTACTGAGCACCGAGCAACCCGAGCACTGAGCACCCAGCACCCCGAGCACCGAGCACCCAGCACCCTGACCACTGAGCACCCAGCACCCTGAGCACTGAGCACCCAGCACCCTGAATACTGAGCACCCAACGTACTGAGCACCGAGCACCCTGAGCACTGAGCACCCAGCACCCTGAGTACTGAGCACTGAGCACTCTGAGTACTGAGCACCGAGCACCCTGAGTACTGAGCACCCAGCACCATGAGCACTGAGCACCCAGCACCCTGAGCACTGAGCACCCAGCACCCCGAGCACTGAGCACCAAGCACCCCGAGCACTGAGCACCCAGCACCCCGAGCACTGAGCACTGTGCTCCCTAAGTACTGAGCACTGAGCACCCTGAGTACTAAGCACCCAGCACCCTGAGTACTGAGCACCCAGCACCCTGAGTACTGAGCACCCAGCACCCTGAGTACTGAGCACCCAGCGTACTGAGCACCGAGCACCCCGAGCACTGAGCAGCCAGCACCCTGAGTACTGAGGACCCAGCACCCCGAGCACTGAGCACCCAGCACCCTGAGTACTGAGCACCCAGCACCCTGAGCACTGAGCACCCAGCACCCTGAGTACTGAGCACTGAGCACCCTGAGTACTGAGCACCCAGCACCCCGAGCACTGAGCACAAAGCACCCCGAGCACCGAGCACCCAGCACCCTGAACACTGAGCACCCAGCACCCTGAGCACTGAGCACCCAGCACCATGAGCACTGAGCCCCCAGCACCCTGAGTACTGAGCACCCAACGTACTGAGCACCGAGCACCCTGAGCACTGAGCAACCAGCACCCCGAGCACTGAGCACCCAGCACCCGGAGTATTGAGCACCCAGCACCCTGAGTACTAAGCACCGAGCACCCTGAGTACTGAGTACCCAGTACCCTGAGCACTGAACACACAGCAACCTGAGTACTGAGCACCCCGAGCACTGTTCACCCAGCACCCTGAGCACTGAGGACCCAGCACCCTGAGTACTGAGCACCCAGCACCCTGAGCACTGAGCACCCAGCACCCTGAGTACTGAGCACCCAGCACCCTGAGCACTGAGCACCCAGCACCCTGAGTACTGAGCATCCAGCACCCCGAGCACTGAGCACCCAGCACCCCAAGCACTGAGCACTCAGCACCCTGTGTACTGAGCACTGAGTACCCAGCACCTCGAGCACTGAGCACCCAGCACCCTGAGCACTGAGCACCCTGAGTACTGAGCACCCTGACCACCCAGCACCCTGTGTACTGAGCGCTGAGCACCCAGCACCCCGAGCACTGAGCACCCAGCACCCAGAGCACTGAGCACTGAGCATCCTGAGTACTGAGCACTGAGCACCCTGAGCACTGAGCACCGAGCACCCTGAGTACTGAGCACTGAGCACCCTGAGCACTGAGCACCCAGCACCCTGAGTACTGAGCACCCAGCACCCTGAGCACTGAGGACCGAGCACCCTGAGTACTAAGCACCCAGCACCCTGAGTACTGAGCACCCAGCACCCTGAGCACTGAGCACCCAGCACGCTGAGTACTGAGCACTGAGCACCCTGAGTACTGACCACCGAGCACCCTGAGCACTGAGCACCCAGCACGCTGAGTACTGAGCACTGAGCACCCTGAGTACTGAGCACCGAGCACCCTGAGTACTGAGCACCCAGCACTCTGAGCACTGAGCACCCAGCACCCCGAGCACTGAGCACCCAGCACACCGAGCACTGAGCACCCAGCACCCGGAGCACTGAGCACCCAGCACACCGAGCCCTGAGCACTGAGCACCCTGCGTACTGAGCGCTGAGCACCCTGAGTACTGAGCACCCAACGTACTGAGCACCGAGCACCCTGAGCACTGAGCACCCAGCACCCTGAGTACTGAGCACCCAGCATCCTGAGCAATGAGCACCCTGAGTACTGAGCACCCAGCACCTTGAGCACTGAGCACCGAGCACCCCGAGAACTGAGCACCCAGCACCCGAGTACTGAGCACCCAGCACCCTGAGTCCTGAGCACCCAGCACCCTGAGTCCTGAGCACTGAGCACCCAGCACCCCGAGCACTGAGCACCCAGCACCCTGAGCACTGAGCACCCTGAGTACTGAGCACCCAGCACCCTGAGTACTGAGCACCCAGCAACCAGAGCACTGATCACCGAGCACCCTGAGCACTGAGCACACAGCACCCTGAGCACTGAGCACCCAGCACCCTGAGCACTGAGCACCCAGCAGCCTGAGTACTAAGCACCCTGAGTACTGAGCACCCAGCACCCCGAGCACTGAGTACCCAGCACCCTGAGCACTGAGCACCCAGCACCCGGAGTACTGAGCACCCAGCACCCTTAGCACTGAGCACCGAGCACCCCGAGCACTGAGCACCCAGCACCCGGAGTACTGAGCACCCAGCACCCTGAGTACTAAGCACCGAGCACCCTGAGTACTGAGCACCCAGCACCCTGAGCACTGAACACACAGCACCCTGAGTACTGAGCAGCGAGCACCCCGAGCCCTGAGCACCCAGCACCCCGAGAACTGAGCACCCAGCACCCCGAGCACTGAGCACCCAGCACCCTGAGTACTGAGCACCCAGCACCCTGAGTACTGAGCACCCAGCACCCTGAGTACTGAGCACCCAGCACCCTGAGTACTGAGCACCCAGCACCCTGAGCACTGAGCACCCAGCACCCTGAGTACTGAGCATCCAGCACCCCGAGCACTGAGCACCCAGCACCCCAAGCACTGAGCACTCAGCACCCTGTGTACTGAGCACTGAGTACCCAGCACCTCGAGCACTGAGCACCCAGCACCCTGAGCACTGAGCACCCTGAGTACTGAGCACCCTGACCACCCAGCACCCTGTGTACTGAGCGCTGAGCACCCAGCACCCCGAGCACTGAGCACCCAGCACCCAGAGCACTGAGCACTGAGCATCCTGAGTACTGAGCACTGAGCACCCTGAGCACTGAGCACCGAGCACCCTGAGTACTGAGCACTGAGCACCCTGAGCACTGAGCACCCAGCACCCTGAGTACTGAGCACCCAGCACCCTGAGCACTGAGGACCGAGCACCCTGAGTACTAAGCACCCAGCACCCTGAGTACTGAGCACCCAGCACCCTGAGCACTGAGCACCCAGCACGCTGAGTACTGAGCACTGAGCACCCTGAGTACTGACCACCGAGCACCCTGAGCACTGAGCACCCAGCACGCTGAGTACTGAGCACTGAGCACCCTGAGTACTGAGCACCGAGCACCCTGAGTACTGAGCACCCAGCACTCTGAGCACTGAGCACCCAGCACCCCGAGCACTGAGCACCCAGCACACCGAGCACTGAGCACCCAGCACCCGGAGCACTGAGCACCCAGCACACCGAGCCCTGAGCACTGAGCACCCTGCGTACTGAGCGCTGAGCACCCTGAGTACTGAGCACCCAACGTACTGAGCACCGAGCACCCTGAGCACTGAGCACCCAGCACCCTGAGTACTGAGCACCCAGCATCCTGAGCAATGAGCACCCTGAGTACTGAGCACCCAGCACCTTGAGCACTGAGCACCGAGCACCCCGAGAACTGAGCACCCAGCACCCGAGTACTGAGCACCCAGCACCCTGAGTCCTGAGCACCCAGCACCCTGAGTCCTGAGCACTGAGCACCCAGCACCCCGAGCACTGAGCACCCAGCACCCTGAGCACTGAGCACCCTGAGTACTGAGCACCCAGCACCCTGAGTACTGAGCACCCAGCAACCAGAGCACTGATCACCGAGCACCCTGAGCACTGAGCACACAGCACCCTGAGCACTGAGCACCCAGCACCCTGAGCACTGAGCACCCAGCAGCCTGAGTACTAAGCACCCTGAGTACTGAGCACCCAGCACCCCGAGCACTGAGTACCCAGCACCCTGAGCACTGAGCACCCAGCACCCGGAGTACTGAGCACCCAGCACCCTTAGCACTGAGCACCGAGCACCCCGAGCACTGAGCACCCAGCACCCGGAGTACTGAGCACCCAGCACCCTGAGTACTAAGCACCGAGCACCCTGAGTACTGAGCACCCAGCACCCTGAGCACTGAACACACAGCACCCTGAGTACTGAGCAGCGAGCACCCCGAGCCCTGAGCACCCAGCACCCCGAGAACTGAGCACCCAGCACCCCGAGCACTGAGCACCCAGCACCCTGAGTACTGAGCACCCAGCACCCTGAGTACTGAGCACCCAGCACCCTGAGTACTGAGCACCCAGCACCCCGAGTACTGAGCACCCAGCACCCTGAGCACTGAGCACCCAGCACCCCGAGCACTGATCACCCAGCACCCTGAGCACTGAGCACCCAGCACCCTGAGCACTGAGCACCCAGCACCCTGAGTACTGAGCACCCAGCACCCTGAGTACTGAGCACCCAGCACAACGAGCACTGAGTACCTAGCACCCTGAGCACTGAGCACCCAGCACCATGAGCACTGAGCACCCAGCACCCTGAGCACTGAGCACCCAGCACCCTGAGTACTGAGCACTGAGCACCCAGCACCCCGAGCACTGAGCACCCAGCAACCTGAGTACTGAGCACTGAGCACCCAGCACCCCGAGCACTGAGCACCCAGCACCCTGAGTACTGAGCACCCAGCACCCTGAGCACTGAGCACCGAGCACCCTGAGCACTGAGCACCCAGCCCCCTGAGGACTGAGCACCCAGCACCCCTATCACTGAGCACCCAGCCCCCTGAGCACTGAGCACCCTGAGTACTGAGCACTGAGCACCCTGAGAACTGAGCAATGAGCACCCTGAGTACTGAGCACCCAGCACCCTGAGTACTGAGCACCCAGCAACCTGAGCACTGAGCACCGAGCAACCTGAGCACTGAGCACCCAGCAACCTGAGCACTGAGCACCCAGCACCCTGAGCACTGAGCACCCAGCAGCCTGAGTACTGATCACCCTGAGTACTGAGCACCCAGCACCCTGAGCACTGAGCACCCAGCACCCCGAGCACTGAGCACCCAGCACCCTGAGCACTGAGCACCCAGCACCCTGAATACTGAGCACCCAGCACCCTGAGCACTGAGCACCCAGCACCCTGAGTACTGAGCATCCAGCACCCCGAGCACTGAGCACCCAGCACCCCGAGCACTGAGCACTCAGCACCCTGTGTACTGAGCACTGAGTACCCAGCACTACGATCAATGAACACCCAGCACCCTGAGCACTGAGCACCCTGAGCACTGAGCACCGAGCACCCTGAGTACTGAGCACTGAGCACCCTGAGCACTGAGCACCCAGCACCCTGAGCACTGAGGACCGAGCACCCTGAGTACTAAGCACCCAGCACCCAGAGTACTGAGCACCCAGCACCCTGAGCACTGAGCACACAGCACACTGAGTACTGAGCACTGAGCACCCTGAGTACTGAGCACCGAGCACCCTGAGCCCTGAGCACCCAGCACGCTGAGTACTGAGCACTGAGCACACTGAGTACTGAGCACCGAGCACCCTGAGTGCTGAGCACCCAGCACCATGAGCACTGAGCACCCAGCACCCTGAGCACTGAGCACCCAGCACCCCGTGCACTGAGCACCCAGCACCCCTAGCACTGAGCACCCAGCACCCCGAGCACTGAGCACTGTGCTCCCTAAGTACTGAGCACTGAGCACCCTGAGTACTGAGGACCCAGCACCCCGAGCACTGAGCACCCAGCACCCTGAGTACTCAGCACCCAGCACCCTGAGCACTGAGCACCCAGCACCCTGAGTACTGAGCACTGAGCACCCTGAGTACTGAGCACCCAGCACCCCGAGCACTGAGCACCCAGCACCCCGAGCACCGAGCACCCAGCACCCTGAGCACTGAGCACCCAGCACCCTGAGCACTGAGCACCCAGCACCCTGAGCACTGAGCACCCAGCACCCTGAGTACTGAGCACCCAAAGTACTGAGCACCGAGCACCCTGAGCACTGAGCACCCAGCACCCTGAGTACTGAGCACCCAGCACCCTGAGCAATGAGCACCCTGAGTACTGAGCACCCAGCTCCTTGAGCACTGAGCACCGAGCACCCCGAGCACTGAGCACCCAGCACCCGGAGTACTGAGCACCCAGCACCGTGAGTACTAAGCACCAAGCACCCTGAGTACTGAGCACCCAGCACCCTGAGTACTGAGCACCCAGCACCCTGAGAACTGAGCACCCAGCACCCTGAGTACTGAGCACCCAGCGTACTGAGCACCGAGCACCCCGAGCACTGAGCACCCAGCACCCAGAGTACTGAGCACCCAGCACCCCGAGCACTGAGCACCCAGCACCCTGAGTACTGAGCACCGAGCACCCTGAGTACTGAGCACCCAGCACCCTGAGTACTGAGCACCCAACGTACTGAGCACCGAGCACCCTGAGCACTGAGCACCCAGCACCCTGAGTACTGAGCACCCAGCACCCTGAGCAATGAGCACCCTGAGTACTGAGCACCCAGCACCTTGAGCACTGAGCACCGAGCACCCCGAGCACTGAGCACCCAGCACCCGAGTACTGAGCAACCAGCACCCTGAGTACTGAGCACCCAGCACCCTGAGTCCTGAGCACTGAGCACCCAGCACCCCGAGCACTGAGCACCCAGCACCCTGAGCACTGAGCACCCAGCACCTGAGTACTGAGCACCCAGCACCCTGAGTACTGAGCACCCAGCACCACGAGCACTGAGCACTGAGCACCCTGCGTACTGAGCACTGAGCACCCTGAGTACTGAGCACCTAGCACCCTGAGTACTGAGCACCCAGCACCCCGAGCACTGAGCACCGAGCACCCTGAGTACTGAGCACCCAGCACACTGAGTACTGAGCACCCAGCACCCTGAGTACTGAGCACCCAGCACACCGAGCACTGAGCACCGAGCACCCCGAGCTCTGAGCACCCAGCACCCTGAGTACTAAGCACCCAGCACCAGGAGTACTGAGCACCCAGCACCCTAAGTACTGAGCACCCAGCGTACTGAGCACCGAGCACCCCGAGCACTGAGCACCCAGCACCCTGAGTACTGAGCACACAGCAACCCGAGCACTGAGCACCCAGCACCCTGAGTACTGAGCACCCAACGTACTGAGCACCGAGCACGCTGAGCACTGAGCACCCAGCACCCTGAGTACTGAGCACCCAGCACCCTGAGCAATGAGCACCCTGAGTACTGAGCACCCAGCACCTTGAGCACTGAGCACCGAGCACCCCGAGCACTGAGCACCCAGCACCCGGAGTACTGAGCACACAGCACCCTGAGTACTAAGCACCGAGCACCCTGAGTACTGAGCACCCAGTACCCTGAGCACTGAACACACAGCACCCTGAGTACTGAGCAGCGAGCACCCCGAGCCCTGAGCACCCAGCACCCCGAGAACTGAGCACCCAGCACCCCGAGCACTGAGCACCCAGCACCCTGAGTACTGAGCACCCAGCACCCTGAGTACTGAGCACCCAGCACCCTGAGTACTGAGCACTAAGCACCCAGCACCCCGAGCACTGAGCACCCAGCAACCTGAGTACTGAGCACTGAGCACCCAGCACCCCGAGCACTGAGCACCCAGCACCCTGAGTACTGAGCACCCAGCACCCTGAGCACTGAGCACCGAGCACCCTGAGCACTGAGCACAGAGCACCCTGAGGACTGAGCACCCAGCACCCCTATCACTGAGCACCCAGCCCCCTGAGCACTGAGCACCCTGAGTACTGAGCACTGAGCACCCTGAGTACTGAGCAATGAGCACCCTGAGTACTGAGCACCCAGCACCCTGAGTACTGAGCCCCCAGCAACCTGAGCACTGAGCACCGAGCAACCTGAGCACTGAGCACCCAGCAACCTGAGCACTGAGCACCCAGCACCCTGAGCACTGAGCACCCAGCAGCCTGAGTACTGAGCACCCTGAGTACTGAGCACCCAGCACCCTGAGCACTGAGCACCCAGCACCCCGAGCACTGAGCACCCAGCACCCTGAGCACTGAGCACCCTGAGTACTGAGCACTGAGCACCCTGAGTACTGAGCACTGAGCACCCTGAGTACTGAGCACCCAGCACCCTGAGTACTGAGCACCCAGCACCCTTAGCAATGAGCACCCTGAGTACTGAGCACCCAGCACCCTGAGCACTGAGCACCGAGCACCCCGAGCACTGAGCACCCAGCACGCGGAGTACTGAGCACCCAGCACCCTGAGTACTATGCACCGAGCACCCTGAGTACTGAGCACCCAGTACCCTGAGCACTGAACACACAGCACCCTGAGTACTGAGCACCCCGAGCACTGAGCACCCAGCACCCTGAGCACTGAGGACCCAGCACCCTGAGTACTGAGCACCCAGCACCCTGAGCACTGAGCACCCAGCACCCTGAGTACTGAGCACCCAGCACCCTGAGCACTGAGCTCCCAGCACCCTGAGTACTGAGCATCCAGCACCCCGAGCACTGAGCACCCAGCACCCCGAGCACTGAGCACTCAGCACCCTGTGTACTGAGCACTGAGTACCCAGCACCCCGATCAATGAAGACCCAGCACCCTGAGCACTGAGCACCCTGAGCACTGAGCACCGAGCACCCTGAGTACTGAGCACTGAGCACCCTGAGCACTGAGCACCCAGCACCCTGAGTACTGAGCACCCAGCACCCTGAGCACTGAGGACCGAGCACCCTGAGTACTAAGCACCCAGCACCCAGAGTACTGAGCACCCAGCACCCTGAGCACTGAGCACACAGCACACTGAGTACTGAGCACTGAGCACCCTGAGTACTGAGCACCGAGCACCCTGAGCACTGAGCACCCAGCACGCTGAGTACTGAGCACTGAGCACACTGAGTACTGAGCACCGAGCACCCTGAGTACTGAGCACCCAGCACCATGAGCACTGAGCACCCAGCACCCTGAGCACTGAGCACCCAGGACCCCGTGCACTGAGCACCCAGCACCCTGAGCACTGAGCACCCAGCACCCCGAGCACTGAGCACTGTGCTCCCTAAGTACTGAGCACTGAGCACCCTGAGTACTAAGCACCCAGCACCATGAGTACTGAGCACCCAGCACCCTGAGTACTGAGCACCCAGCGTACTGAGCACCGAGCACCCCGAGCACTGAGCACCCAGCACCCTGAGTACTGAGGACCCAGCACCCCGAGCACTGAGCACCCAGCACCCTGAGTACTGAGCACCCAGCACCCTGAGCACTGAGCACCCAGCAGCCTGAGTACTGAGCACTGAGCACCCTGAGTACTGAGCACCCAGCACCCCGAGCACTGAGCACCCAGCACCCCGAGCACCGAGCACCCAGCACCCCGAGCACTGAGCACTGTGCTCCCTAAGTACTGAGCACTGAGCACCCTGAGTACTAAGCACCCAGCACCATGAGTACTGAGCACCCAGCACCCTGAGTACTGAGCACCCAGCGTACTGAGCACCGAGCACCCCGAGCACTGAGCACCCAGCACCCTGAGTACTGAGGACCCAGCACCCCGAGCACTGAGCACCCAGCACCCTGAGTACTGAGCACCCAGCACCCTGAGCACTGAGCACCCAGCACCCTGAGTACTGAGCACTGAGCACCCTGAGTACTGAGCACCCAGCACCCCGAGCACTGAGCACCCAGCACCCCGAGCACCGAGCACCCAGCACCCTGAGCACTGAGCACCCAGCACCCTGAGCACTGAGCACCCAGCACCCTGAGCACTGAGCACCCAGCACCCTGAGTACTGAGCACCCAAAGTACTGAGCACCGAGCACCCTGAGCACTGAGCACCCAGCACCCTGAGTACTGAGCACCCAGCACCCTGAGCAATGAGCACCCTGAGTACTGAGCACCCAGCTCCTTGAGCACTGAGCACCGAGAACCCCGAGCACTGAGCACCCAGCACCCGGAGTACTGAGCACCCAGCACCCTGAGTACTGAGCACCCAGCACCCTGAGTACTGAGCACCCAGCACCCTGAGTACTGAGCACCCAGCGTACTGAGCACCGAGCACCCCGAGCACTGAGCACCGAGCACCCCGAGCACTGAGCACCAAGCACCCTGAGTACTGAGCACCCAGCACCCTGAGTACTGAGCACCCAGCACCCTGAGTACTGAGCACCCAGCACCCTGAGTACTGAGCACCCAGCGTACTGAGCACCGAGCACCCCGAGCACTGAGCACCCAGCACCCAGAGTACTGAGCACCCAGCACCCCGAGCACTGAGCTCCCAGCACCCTGAGTACTGAGCACCGAGCACCATGAGTACTGAGCACCCAGCACCCTGAGTACTGAGCACCCAACGTACTGAGCACCGAGCACCCTGAGCACTGAGCACCCAGCACCCTGAGTACTGAGCACCCAGCACCCTGAGCAATGAGCACCCTGAGTACTGAGCACCCAGCACCTTGAGCACTGAGCACCGAGCACCCCGAGCACTGAGCACCCAGCACCCGAGTACTGAGCACCCAGCACCCTGAGTACTGAGCACCCAGCACCCTGAGTCCTGAGCACTGAGCACCCAGCACCCCGAGCACTGAGCAAACAGCACCCTGATCACTGAGCACCCAGCACCCGAGTACTGAGCACCCAGCACCCTGAGTACTGAGCACCCAGCACCACGAGCACTGAGCAACCAGCACCCTGAGTACTGAGCACCCAGCACCCTGAGCACTGAGCACGGAGCACCCTGAGCACTGAGCACCCAGCACCCTGAGGACTGAACACCCAGCACCCCGAGCACTGAGCACCCAGCACCCTTAGCACTGAGCACCCTTTGTACTGAGCACTGAGCACCCTGAGTACTGAGCAATGAGCACCCTGAATACTGAGCACCCAGCACCCTGAGTACTGAGCACCCAGCAACCAGAGCACTGATCACCGAGCACCCTGAGCACTGAGCACACAGCACACTGAGCACTGAGCACCCAGCACCCTGAGCACTGAGCACCCAGCAGCCTGAGTACTAAGCACCGTGAGTACTGAGCACCCAGCACCCCGAGCACTGAGTACCCAGCACCCTGAGTACTGAGCACTGAGCACCCTGAGTACTGAGCACCCAGCACCCTGAGTACTGAGCACCCAGGAGCCTGAGTACTGAGCACCCAGCACCCTGAGTACTGAGCACCCATCACCCTGAGTACTGAGCACCCAGCACCCTGAGCAATGAGCACCCTGAGTACTGAGCACCCAGCACCCCGAGCACTGAGCACCCAGCACGCTGAGCACTGAGCACCCTGAGTACTGAGCACTGAGCACCCTGAGTACTGAGCACTGAGCACCCTGAGTACTGAGCACCCAGCACCCTGAGTACTGAGCACCCAGCACCCTGAGTACTGAGCACCCAGCACCCTGAGTACTGAGCACCCAGCACCCTGAGTACTGAGCACCCAGCACCCTGAGCAATGAGCACCCTGAGTACTGAGCACCCAGCACCCCGAGCACTGAGCACCCAGCACCCGGACTACTGAGCACCCAGCACCCTGAGTACTAAGCACTGAGCACCCTGAGTACTGAGCACCCAGTACCCTGAGCACTGAACACACAGCAACCTGAGTACTGAGCACCCCGAGCACTGAGCACCCAGCACCCTGAGCACTGAGGCCCCAGCACCCTGAGTACTGAGCACCCAGCACCCTGAGCACTGAGCACCCAGCACCCTGAGTACTGAGCACCCAGCACCCTGAGCACTGAGCACCCAGCACCCTGAGTACTAAGCATCCAGCACCCCGAGCACTGAGCACCCAGCACCCCAAGCACTGAGCACTCAGCACCCTGTGTACTGAGCACTGAGTACCCAGCACCTCGAGCACTGAGCACCCAACACCCTGAGCACTGAGCACCCTGAGTACTGAGCACCCAGCACCCTGAGCACTGAGCACACAGCACCCCGAGCACTGAGCACCCAGCACCCAGAGCACTGAGCACTGAGCACCCTGAGTACTGAGCACTGAGCACCCTGAGCACTGAGCACCGAGCACCCTGAGTATTGAGCACTGAGCACCCTGAGCACTGAGCACCCAGCAACCTGAGTACTGAGCACCCAGCACCCTGAGCACTGAGGACCGAGCACCCTGAGTACTAAGCACCCAGCACCCTGAGCACTGAGCAGCCAGCAACCTGAGTACAGAGCACCCAGCACCCTGAGCACTGAGGAACGAGCACCCTGAGTACTAAGCACCCAGCACCCTGAGTACTGAGCACCCAGCACCCTGAGCACTGAGCACCCAGCACGCTGAGTACTGAGCACTGAGCACCCTGAGTACTGAGCACCGAGCACCCTGAGCACTGAGCACCCAGCACGCTGAGTAATGAGCACTGAGCACACTGAGTACTGAGCACCAAGCACCCTGAGTACTGAGCACCCAGTACCCTGAGCACTGAACACACAGCACCCTGAGTACTGAGCACACCGAGCACTGAGCACCCAGCACCCTGAGCACTGAGGACCCAGCACCCTGAGTACTGAGCACCCAGCACCCTGAGCACTGAGCACCCAGCACCCTGAGTACTGAGCACCCAGCACCCTGAGCACTGAGCACCCAGCA
Organism: Microtus oregoni; assembly: GCF_018167655.1. Taxonomy (NCBI): domain Eukaryota; kingdom Metazoa; phylum Chordata; class Mammalia; order Rodentia; family Cricetidae; genus Microtus; species Microtus oregoni. The sequence continues at coordinate 42,411 of NW_024544558.1, forward strand.
CCCTGAGTACTGAGCATCCAGCACCCCGAGCACTGAGCACCCAGCACCCTGAGCACTGAGCACTCAGCACCCTGTGTACTGAGCACTGAGTACCCAGCACCCCGAGCAATGAGCACCCAGCACCCTGAGCACTGAGCACCCTGAGCACTGAGCACCGAGCACCCTGAGTACTGAGCACCCAGCACCCTGAGCACTGAGCACCCAGCACCCCGAGCACTGAGCACCCAGCACCCCGAGCACTCAGCACTGTGCTCCCTAAGTACTGAGCACTGAGCTCCCTGAGTACTAAGCACCCAGCACCCTGAGTACTGAGCACCCAGCACCCTGAGTACTGAGCACCCAGCACCCTGAGTACTGAGCACCCAGTACCCTGAGCACTGAACACACAGCACCCTGAGTACTGAGCACCCCGAGCACTGAGCACCCAGCACCCTGAGCACTGAGGACCCAGCACCCTGAGTACTGAGCACCCAGCACCCTGAGCACTGAGCACCCAGCACCCTGAGTACTGAGCACCCAGCACCCTGAGCACTGAGCACCCAGCACCCTGAGTACTGAGCATCCAGCACCCCGAGCACTGAGCACCCAGCACCCTGAGCACTGAGCACTCAGCACCCTGTGTACTGAGCACTGAGTACCCAGCACCCCGAGCAATGAGCACCCAGCACCCTGAGCACTGAGCACCCTGAGCACTGAGCACCGAGCACCCTGAGTACTGAGCACTGAGCACCCTGAGCACTGAGCACCCAGCACCCTGAGTACTGAGCACCCAGCACCCTGAGCACTGAGGACCGAGCACCCTGAGTACTAAGCACCCAGCACCCAAAGTACTGAGCACCCAGCACCCTGAGCACTGAGCACACAGCACGCTGAGTACTGAGCACTGAGCACCCTGAGTACTGAGCACCGAGCACCCTGAGCACTGAGCACCCAGCACGCTGTGTACTGAGCACTGAGCACTCTGAGTACTGAGCACCGAGCACCCTGAGTACTGAGCACCCAGCACCATGAGCACTGAGCACCCAGCACCCTGAGCACTGAGCACCCAGCACCCCGAGCACTGAGCACCCAGCACCCCGAGCACTGAGCACCCAGCACCCCGAGCACTGAGCACTGTGTTCCCTATGTACTGAGCACTGAGCACCCTGAGTACTAAGCACCCAGCACCCTGAGTACTGAGCACCCAGCACCCTGAGTACTGAGCACCCAGCACCCTGAGTACTGAGCACCCAGCGTACTGAGCACCGAGCACCCCGAGCACTGAGCACCCAGCACCCTGAGTACTGAGGACCCAGCACCCCGAGCACTGAGCACCCAGCACCCTGAGTACTGAGCACCCATCACCCTGAGCACTGAGCACCCAGCACCCTGAGTACTGAGCACTGAGCACCCTGAGTACTGAGCACCCAGCACCCCGAGCACTGAGCACCCAGCACCCCTAGCACCGAGCACCCAGCACCCTGAACACTGAGCACCCAGCACCCTGAGCATTGAGCACCCAGCACCATGAGCACTGAGCACCCAGCACCCTGAGTACTGAGCACCCAACGTACTGAGCACCGAGCACCCTGAGCACTGAGCAACCAGCACCCTGAGTACTGAGCACCCAGCACCCTTAGCAATGAGCACCCTGAGTACTGAGCACCCAGCTCCTTGAGCACTGAGCACCGAGCACCCCGAGCACTGAGCACCCAGCACCCGGAGTACTGAGCACCCAGCACCGTGAGTACTAAGCACCAAGCACCCTGAGTACTGAGCACCCAGCACCCTGAGTACTGAGCACCCAGCACCCTGAGTACTGAGCACCCAGCACCCTGAGTACTGAGCACCCAGCACCCTGAGCACTGAGCACCCAGCACCCTGAGTACTGAGCACTGAGCACCCTGAGTACTGAGCACCGAGCAACCCGAGCACTGAGCACCCAGCACCCCGAGCACCGAGCACCCAGCACCCTGACCACTGAGCACCCAGCACCCTGAGCACTGAGCACCCAGCACCCTGAATACTGAGCACCCAACGTACTGAGCACCGAGCACCCTGAGCACTGAGCACCCAGCACCCTGAGTACTGAGCACTGAGCACTCTGAGTACTGAGCACCGAGCACCCTGAGTACTGAGCACCCAGCACCATGAGCACTGAGCACCCAGCACCCTGAGCACTGAGCACCCAGCACCCCGAGCACTGAGCACCAAGCACCCCGAGCACTGAGCACCCAGCACCCCGAGCACTGAGCACTGTGCTCCCTAAGTACTGAGCACTGAGCACCCTGAGTACTAAGCACCCAGCACCCTGAGTACTGAGCACCCAGCACCCTGAGTACTGAGCACCCAGCACCCTGAGTACTGAGCACCCAGCGTACTGAGCACCGAGCACCCCGAGCACTGAGCAGCCAGCACCCTGAGTACTGAGGACCCAGCACCCCGAGCACTGAGCACCCAGCACCCTGAGTACTGAGCACCCAGCACCCTGAGCACTGAGCACCCAGCACCCTGAGTACTGAGCACTGAGCACCCTGAGTACTGAGCACCCAGCACCCCGAGCACTGAGCACAAAGCACCCCGAGCACCGAGCACCCAGCACCCTGAACACTGAGCACCCAGCACCCTGAGCACTGAGCACCCAGCACCATGAGCACTGAGCCCCCAGCACCCTGAGTACTGAGCACCCAACGTACTGAGCACCGAGCACCCTGAGCACTGAGCAACCAGCACCCTGAGTACTGAGCACCCAGCACATTGAGCAATGAGCACCCTGAGTACTGAGCACCCAGCTCCTTGAGCACTGAGCACCGAGCACCCCGAGCACTGAGCACCCAGCACCCGGAGTACTGAGCACCCAGCACCGTGAGTACTAAGCACCAAGCACACTGAGTACTGAGCACCCAGCACCCTGAGTACTGAGCACCCAGCACCCTGAGTACTGAGCACCCAGCGTACTGAGCACCGAGCACCCCGAGCACTGAGCACCCAGCACCCAGAGTACTGAGCACCCAGCACCCCGAGCACTGAGCACCCAGCACCCTGAGTACTGAGCACCGAGCACCCTGAGTACTGAGCACCCAGCTCCCTGAGTACTGAGCACCCAACGTACTGAGCACCGAGCACCCTGAGCACTGAGCACCCAGCACCCTTAGTACTGAGCACCCAGCACCCTGAGCAATGAGCACCCTGAGTACTGAGCACCCAGCACCTTGAGCACTGAGCACCGAGCACCCCGAGCACTGAGCACCCAGCACCCGAGTACTGAGCACCCAGCACCCTGAGTACTGAGCACCCAGCACCCTGAGTCCTGAGCACTGAGCACCCAGCACCCCGAGCACTGAGCACCCAGCACCCTGAGCACTGAGCACCCAGCACCCGAGTCCTGAGCACCCAGCACCCTGAGTACTGAGCACCCAGCACCACGAGCACTGAGCACCCAGCTCCCTGAGTACTGAGCACCCAGCACCCTGAGCACTGAGCACCGAGCACCCTGAGCACTGAGCACCCAGCACCCTGAGGACTGAACACCCAGCACCCCGAGCACTGAGCACCCAGCACCCTTAGCACTGAGCACCCTGAGTACTGAGAACTGAGCACCCTGAGTACTGAGCAATGAGCACCCTGAATACTGAGCACCCAGCACCCTGAGTACTGAGCACCCAGCAACCAGAGCACTGATCACCGAGCACCCTGAGCACTGAGCACACAGCACACTGAGCACTGAGCACCCAGCACCCTGAGCACTGAGCACCCAGCAGCCTGAGTACTAAGCACCCTGAGTACTGAGCACCCATCACCCCGAGCACTGAGTACCCAGCACCCTGAGTACTGAGCACTGAGCACCCTGAGTACTGAGCACCCAGCACCCTGAGTACTGAGCACCCAGCAGCCTGAGTACTGAGCACCCAGCACCCTGAGTACTGAGCACCCATCACACTGAGTACTGAGCACCCAGCACCCTGAGCAATGAGCACCCTGAGTACTGAGCACCCAGCACCCCGAGCACTGAGCACCCAGCACCTGAGTACTGAGCACCCAGCACCCTGAGTACTAAGCAACGAGCACCCTGAGTACTGAGCACCCAGTACCCTGAGCACTGAACACACAGCAACCTGAGTACTGAGCACCCCGAGCACTGAGCACCCAGCACCCTGAGCACTGAGGACCCAGCACCCTGAGTACTGAGCACCCAGCACCCTGAGCACTGAGCACCCAGAACCCTGAGTACTGAGCACCCAACGTACTGAGCACCGAGCACCCTGAGCACTGAGCACCCAGCACCCTGAGTACTGAGCACCCAGCACCCTGAGCAATGAGCACCCTGAGTACTGAGCACCCAGCACCTTGAGCACTGAGCACCGAGCACCCCGAGCACTGAGCACCCAGCACCCGAGTACTGAGCACCCAGCACCCTGAGTACTGAGCACCCAGCACCCTGAGTCCTGAGCACTGAGCACCCAGCACCCCGAGCACTGAGCACCCAGCACCCTGAGCACTGAGCCCCCAGCACCCGAGTACTGAGCACCCAGCAACCTGAGTACTGAGCACCCAGCACCACGAGCACTGAGCACCCAGCACCCTGAGTACTGAGCACCCAGCACTCTGAGCACTGAGCACCGAGCACCCTGAGCACTGAGCACCCAGCACCCTGAGGACTGAACACCCAGCAACCCGAGCACTGAGCACCCAGCACCCTTAGCACTGAGCACCCTGAGTACTGAGCACTGAGCACCCTGAGTACTGAGCAATGAGCACCCTGAATACTGAGCACCCAGCACCCTGAGTACTGAGCACCCAGCAACCAGAGCACTGATCACCGAGCACCTTGAGCACTGAGCACACAGCACCCTGAGCACTGAGAACCCAGCACCCTGAGCACTGAGCACCCAGCAGCCTGAGTACTAAGCACCCTGAGTACTGAGCACCCAGCACCCCGAGCACTGAGTACCCAGCACCCTGAGCACTGAGCACCCAGCACCCTGAGCACTGAGCACCCAGCACCCCGAGCACTGAGAACCCAGCACGCTGAGCACTGAGCACCCTGAGTACTGAGCACTGAGCACCCTGAGTACTGAGCACTGAGCACCCTGAGTACTGAGCACCCAGCACCCTGAGTACTGAGCACCCAGCACCCTGAGTACTGAGCACCCAGCACCCTGAGTACTGAGCACCCAGCAACCTGAGTACTGAGCACCCAGCACCCTGAGCCATGAGCACCCTGAGTACTGAGCACCCAGCACCCCGAGCACTGAGCACCCAGCACCCGGAGTACTGAGCACCCAGCACCCTGAGTACTAAGCACCGAGCACCCTGAGTACTGAGCACCCAGTACCCTGAGCACTGAACACACAGCAACCTGAGTACTGAGCACCCCGAGCACTGAGCACCCAGCACCCTGAGCACTGAGGCCCCAGCACCCTGAGTACTGAGCACCCAGCACCCTGAGCACTGAGCACCCAGCACCCTGAGTACTGAGCACCCAGCACCCTGAGCACTGAGCACCCAGCACCCTGAGTACTAAGCATCCAGCACCCCGAGCACTGAGCACCCAGCACCCCAAGCACTGAGCACTCAGCACCCTGTGTACTGAGCACTGAGGACCCAGCACCTCGAGCACTGAGCACCCAGCACCCTGAGCACTGAGCACCCTGAGTACTGAGCACCCAGCACCCTGAGCACTGAGCACCCAGCACCCTGAGCACTGAGCACCCAGCACCCAGAGCACTGAGCACTGAGCACTGTGAGTACTGAGCACTGAGCACCCTGAGCACTGAGCACCGAGCACCCTGAGTATTGAGCACTGAGCACCCTGAGCACTGAGCACCCAGCAACCTGAGTACTGAGCACCCAGCACCCTGAGCACTGAGGACCGAGCACCCTGAGTACTAAGCACCCAGCACCCTGAGCACTGAGCAGCCAGCAACCTGAGTACTGAGCACCCAGCACCCTGAGCACTGAGGAACGAGCACCCTGAGTACTAAGCACCCAGCACCCTGAGTACTGAGCACCCAGCACCCTGAGCACTGAGCACCCAGCACGCTGAGTACTGAGCACTGAGCACCCTGAGTACTGAGCACCGAGCACCCTGAGCACTGAGCACCCAGCACGCTGAGTAATGAGCACTGAGCAAACTGAGTACTGAGCACCAAGCACCCTGAGTACTGAGCACCCAGCACACTGAGCACTGAGCACCCAGCACCCTGAGCACTGAGCACCCAGCACACCGAGCACTGAGCACCCAGCACCCCTAGCACTGAGCACCCAGCACCCCGAGCACTGAGCACTGAGCACCCTAAGTACTGAGCACTGAGCACCCTGAGTACTAAGCACCCAGCACCCTGAGTACTGAGCACCCAGCACCCTAAGTACTGAGCACCCAGCACCCTGAGTACTGAGCACCCAGCGTACTGAGCACCGAGCACCCCGAGCACTGAGCACCCAGCAACCTGAGTACTGAGCACCCAGCACCCTGAGCACTGATCACCCAGCACCCTGAGTACTGAGCACCGAGCACCCTGAGTACTGAGCACCCAGCACCCTGAGTACTGAGCACCCAGCGTACTGAGCACCGAGCAAACAGCACCCTGAGTACTGAGCACCAGGCACCCTGAGCACTGAGCACCCAGCACCCTGAGTACTGAGCACTGAGCACCCTGAGTACTGAGCACCGAGCAACCCGAGCACTGAGCACCCCGCACCCCGAGCACCGAGCACCCAGCACCCTGAGCACTGAGCACCCAGCACCCTGAGCACTGAGCACCCAGCACCCTGAGCACTGAGCACCCAGCACCCTGAATACAGAGCACCCAACGTACTGAGCACCGAGCACCCTGAGCACTGAGCACCCAGCACCCTGAGTACTGAGCACCCAGCACCCTGAGCAATGAGCACCCTGAGTACTGAGCACCCAGCACCTTGAGCACTGAGCACCGAGCACCCTGAGCACTGAGCACCCAGCACCCGGAGTACTGAGCACCCAGCACCCTGAGTACTAAGCACCGAGCACCCTGAGTACTGAGCACCCAGCACCCTGAGCACTGAACACACAGCACCCTGAGAACTGAGCACCCCGAGCACTGAGCACCCAGCACCCTGAGTACTGAGCACCGAGCACCCCGAGCACTGAGCACCCAGCACCCCTAGCACTGAGCACCCAGCACCCCGAGCACTGAGCACCCAGCACCCTGAGTACTGAGCACCCAGCCCCCTGAGTACTGAGCACCCAGCACCCCGAGCACTGAGTACCCAGCACCCTGAGCACTGAGCACCCAGCACCCTGAGCACTGAGCACCCAGCACCCTGAGCACTGAGCACCCAGCACACTGAGTACTGAACACTGAGCACACAGCACCCCGAGCACTGAGCACCCAGCACCCTGAGTACTGAGCACCCAACGTACTGAGCACCGAGCACCCTGAGCACTGAGCACCCAGCACCCTGAGTACTGAGCACCCAGCACCCTGAGCAATGAGCACCCTGAGTACTGAGCACCCAGCACCTTGAGCACTGAGCACTGAGCCCCCCGAGCACTGAGCACCCAGCACCCGGAGTACTGAGCACCCAGCACCCTGAGTACTAAGCACCGAGCACCCTGAGTACTGAGCACCCAGCACCCTGAGCACTGAACACACAGCACCCTGAGTACTGAGCAGCGAGCACCCCGAGCACTGAGCACCCAGCACCCTGAGCACTGAGCACCCAGCACCCTGAGCACTGAGCACCCAGCACCATGAGCACTGAGCACCCAAAACCCTGAGCACTGAGCACCCAGCACCCTGAGTCCTGAACACTGAGCACCCAGCACCCCGAGCACTGAGCACCCAGCACCCTGAGTACTGAGCACTGAGCACCCAGCACCCCGATCACTGAGCACCCAGCACCCTGAGTACTGAGCACCCAGCACCCTGAGCACTGAGCACCGAGCACCCTGAGCACTGAGCACCCAGCAACCTGAACACTGAGCACCGAGCACCCTGAGCACTGAGCACCCAGCACCCTGAGCAATGAGCACCCTGAGTACTGAGCACCCAGCACCCTGAGTACTGAGCACCCAGCAACCTGAGCACTGAGCACCGAGCACCCTGAGCACTGAGCACCCAGCACCCTGAGTACTGAGCACCCAGCACCCTGAGTACTGAGCACCCAGCACCCTGAGCCATGAGCACCCTGAGTACTGAGCACCCAGCACCCCGAGCACTGAGCACCCAGCACCCGGAGTACTGAGCACCCAGCACCCTGAGTACTAAGCACCGAGCACCCTGAGTACTGAGCACCCAGTACCCTGAGCACTGAACACACAGCAACCTGAGTACTGAGCACCCCGAGCACTGAGCACCCAGCACCCTGAGCACTGAGGCCCCAGCACCCTGAGTACTGAGCACCCAGCACCCTGAGCACTGAGCACCCAGCACCCTGAGTACTGAGCACCCAGCACCCTGAGCACTGAGCACCCAGCACCCTGAGTACTAAGCATCCAGCACCCCGAGCACTGAGCACCCAGCACCCCAAGCACTGAGCACTCAGCACCCTGTGTACTGAGCACTGAGGACCCAGCACCTCGAGCACTGAGCACCCAGCACCCTGAGCACTGAGCACCCTGAGTACTGAGCACCCAGCACCCTGAGCACTGAGCACCCAGCACCCTGAGCACTGAGCACCCAGCACCCAGAGCACTGAGCACTGAGCACTGTGAGTACTGAGCACTGAGCACCCTGAGCACTGAGCACCGAGCACCCTGAGTATTGAGCACTGAGCACCCTGAGCACTGAGCACCCAGCAACCTGAGTACTGAGCACCCACCACCCTGAGCACTGAGGACCGAGCACCCTGAGTACTAAGCACCCAGCACCCTGAGCACTGAGCAGCCAGCAACCTGAGTACTGAGCACCCAGCACCCTGAGCACTGAGGAACGAGCACCCTGAGTACTAAGCACCCAGCACTCTGAGTACTGAGCACCCAGCACCCTGAGCACTGAGCACCCAGCACGCTGAGTACTGAGCACTGAGCACCCTGAGTACTGAGCACCGATCACCCTGAGCACTGAGCACCCAGCACGCTGAGTAATGAGCACTGAGCAAACTGAGTACTGAGCACCAAGCACCCTGAGTACTGAGCACCCAGCACACTGAGCACTGAGCACCCAGCACCCTGAGCACTGAGCACCCAGCACACCGAGCACTGAGCACCCAGCACCCCTAGCACTGAGCACCCAGCACCCCGAGCACTGAGCACTGAGCACCCTAAGTACTGAGCACTGAGCACCCTGAGTACTAAGCACCCAGCACCCTGAGTACTGAGCACCCAGCACCCTAAGTACTGAGCACCCAGCACCCTGAGTACTGAGCACCCAGCGTACTGAGCACCGAGCACCCCGAGCACTGAGCACCCAGCACCCTGAGTACTGAGCACCCAGCACCCCGAGCACTGATCACCCAGCACCCTGAGTACTGAGCACCGAGCACCCTGAGTACTGAGCACCCAGCACCCTGAGTACTGAGCACCCAGCGTACTGAGCACCGAGCAAACAGCACCCTGAGTACTGAGCACCAGGCACCCTGAGCACTGAGCACCCAGCACCCTGAGTACTGAGCACTGAGCACCCTGAGTACTGAGCACCGAGCAACCCGAGCACTGAGCACCCCGCACCCCGAGCACCGAGCACCCAGCACCCTGAGCACTGAGCACCCAGCACCCTGAGCACTGAGCACCCAGCACCCTGAGCACTGAGCACCCAGCACCCTGAATACAGAGCACCCAACGTACTGAGCACCGAGCACCCTGAGCACTGAGCACCCAGCACCCTGAGTACTGAGCACCCAGCACCCTGAGCAATGAGCACCCTGAGTACTGAGCACCCAGCACCTTGAGCACTGAGCACCGAGCACCCTGAGCACTGAGCACCCAGCACCCGGAGTACTGAGCACCCAGCACCCTGAGTACTAAGCACCGAGCACCCTGAGTACTGAGCACCCAGCACCCTGAGCACTGAACACACAGCACCCTGAGAACTGAGCACCCCGAGCACTGAGCACCCAGCACCCTGAGTACTGAGCACCGAGCACGCCGAGCACTGAGCACCCAGCACCCCGAGCACTGAGCACCCAGCACCCCGAGCACTGAGCACCCAGCACCCTGAGTACTGAGCACCCAGCCCCCTGAGTACTGAGCACCCAGCACCCCGAGCACTGAGTACCCAGCACCCTGAGCACTGAGCACCCAGCACCCTGAGCACTGAGCACCCAGCACCCTGAGCACTGAGCACCCAGCACACTGAGTACTGAACACTGAGCACACAGCACCCCGAGCACTGAGCACCCAGCACCCTGAGTACTGAGCACCCAACGTACTGAGCACCGAGCACCCTGAGCACTGAGCACCCAGCACCCTGAGTACTGAGCACCCAGCACCCTGAGCAATGAGCACCCTGAGTACTGAGCACCCAGCACCTTGAGCACTGAGCACTGAGCCCCCCGAGCACTGAGCACCCAGCACCCGGAGTACTGAGCACCCAGCACCCTGAGTACTAAGCACCGAGCACCCTGAGTACTGAGCACCCAGCACCCTGAACACTGAACACACAGCACCCTGAGTACTGAGCAGCGAGCACCCCGAGCACTGAGCACCCAGCACCCTGAGCACTGAGCACCCAGCACCCTGAGCACTGAGCACCCAGCACCATGAGCACTGAGCACCCAAAACCCTGAGCACTGAGCACCCAGCACCCTGAGTCCTGAACACTGAGCACCCAGCACCCCGAGCACTGAGCACCCAGCACCCTGAGTACTGAGCACTGAGCACCCAGCACCCCGATCACTGAGCACCCAGCACCCTGAGTACTGAGCACCCAGCACCCTGAGCACTGAGCACCGAGCACCCTGAGCACTGAGCACCCAGCAACCTGAACACTGAGCACCGAGCACCCTGAGCACTGAGCACCCAGCACCCTGAGCAATGAGCACCCTGAGTACTGAGCACCCAGCACCCTGAGTACTGAGCACCCAGCAACCTGAGCACTGAGCACCGAGCACCCTGAGCACTGAGCACCCAGCACCCTGAGCACTGAGCACCCAGCACCCTGAGCACTGAGCACCCAGCAGCCTGAGTACTGAGCACCCTGAGTACTGAGCACCCAGCACCCTGAGCACTGAGCACCCAGCAGCCTGAGTACTGAGCACCCCGAGCACTGAGCACGCAGCACCCTGAGCACTGAGCACCCTGAGTACTGAGCACTGAGCACCCTGAGTACTGAGCACTGAGCACCCTGAGTACTGAGCACTGAACACCCTGAGCACTGAGCACCCAGCACCCTGAGTACTGAGCACCCAGCACCCTGAGCACTGAGCACCCAGCACCCTGAGCACTGAGCACCCAGCACACTGAGTCCTGAACACTGAGCACCCAGCACCCCGAGCACTGAGCACCCAGCACCCTGAGTACTGAGCACCCAGCACCCTGAGCAATGAGCACCCTGAGTACTGAGCACCCAGCACCCTGATCACTGAGCACCGAGCACCCCGAGCACTGAGCACCCAGCACCCGGAGTACTGAGCACCCAGCACCCTGAGTACTATGCACCGAGCACCCTGAGTACTGAGCACCCAGTACCCTGAGCACTGAACACACAGCACCCTGAGTACTGAGCACCCTGAGCACTGAGCACCCAGCACCCTGAGCACTGAGGACCCAGGACCCTGAGTACTGAGCACCCAGCACCCTGAGCACTGAGCACCCAGCACCCTGAGTACTGAGCACCCAGCACCCTGAGCACTGAGCACCCAGCACCCTGAGTACTGAGCATCCAGCACCCCGAGCACTGAGCACCCAGCACCCTGAGCACTGAGCACTCAGCACCCTGTGTACTGAGCACTGAGTATCCAGCACCCCGAGCAATGAGCACCCAGCACCCTGAGCACTGAGCACCCTGAGCACTGAGCACCGAGCACCCTGAGTACTGAGCACTGAACACCCTGAGCACTGAGCACCCAGCACCCTGAGTACTGAGCACCCAGCACCCTGAGCACTGAGGACCGAGCACCCTGAGTACTAAGCACCCAGCACCCAGAGTACTGAGCACCCAGCACCCTGAGCACTGAGCACACAGCACGCTGAGTACTGAGCACTGAGCACCCTGAGTACTGAGCACCGAGCACCCTGAGCAGTGAGCACCCAGCACGCTGAGTACTGAGCACTGAGCACTCTGAGTACTGAGCACCGAGCACCCTGAGTACTGAGCACCCAGCACCATGAGCACTGAGCACCCAGCACCCTGAGCACTGAGCACTCAGCACCCCGAGCACTGAGCACCCAGCACCCCGAGCACTGAGCACCCAGCACCCCGAGCACTGAGCACTGTGCTCCCTAAGTACTGAGCACTGAGCACCCTGAGTACTAAGCACCCAGCACCCTGAGTACTGAGCACCCAGCACCCTGAGTACTGAGCACCCAGCACCCTGAGTACTGAGCACCCAGCGTACTGAGCACCGAGCACCCCGAGCACTGAGCACCCAGCACCCTGAGTACTGAGGACCCAGCACCCCGAGCACTGAGCACCCAGCACCCTGAGTACTGAGCACCCAGCACCCTGAGCACTGAGCACCCAGCACACTGAGTACTGAGCACTGAGCACCCTGAGTACTGAGCACCCATCACCCCGAGCACTGAGCACCCAGCACCCCTAGCACCGAGCACACATCACCCTGAACACTGAGCACCCAGCACCCTGAGCATTGAGCACCCAGCACCATGAGCACTGAGCACCCAGCACCCTGAGTACTGAGCACCCAACGTACTGAGCACCGAGCACCCTGAGCACTGAGCAACCAGCACCCTGAGTACTGAGCACCCAGCACCCTGAGCAATGAGCACCCTGAGTACTGATCACCCAGCTCCTTGAGCACTGAGCACCGAGCACCCCGAGCACTGAGCACCCAGCACCCGGAGTACTGAGCACCCAGCACCGTGAGTACTAAGCACCAAGCACCCTGAGTACTGAGCACCCAGCACCCTGAGTACTGAGCACCCAGCACCCTGAGTACTGAGCACCCAGCACCCTGAGTACTGAGCACCCAGCACCCTGAGCACTGAGCACCCAGCACCCTGAGTACTGAGCACTGAGCACCCTGAGTACTGAGCACCGAGCAACCCGAGCACTGAGCACCCAGCACCCCGAGCACCGAGCACCCAGCACCCTGAGCACTGAGCACCCAGCACCCTGACCACTGAGCACCCAGCACCCTGAGCACTGAGCACCCAGCACCCTGAATACTGAGCACCCAACGTACTGAGCACCGAGCACCCTGAGCACTGAGCACCCAGCACCCTGAGTACTGAGCACTGAGCACTCTGAGTACTGAGCACCGAGCACCCTGAGTACTGAGCACCCAGCACCATGAGCACTGAGCACCCAGCACCCTGAGCACTGAGCACCCAGCACCCCGAGCACTGAGCACACAGCACCCCGAGCACTGAGCACCCAGCTCCCCGAGCACTGAGCACTGTGCTCCCTAAGTACTGAGCACTGAGCACCCTGAGTACTAAGCACCCAGCACCCTGAGTACTGAGCACCCAGCACCCTGAGTACTGAGCACCCAGCACCCTGAGTACTGAGCACCGAGCGTACTGAGCACCGAGCACCCCGAGCACTGAGCACCCAGCACCCTGAGTACTGAGGACCCAGCACCCCGAGCACTGAGCACCCAGCACCCTGAGTACTGAGCACCCAGCACCCTGAGCACTGAGCACCCAGCACCCTGAGTACTGAGCACTGAGCACCCTGATTACTGAGCACCCAGCACCCCGAGCACTGAGCACCCAGCACCCCGAGCACCGAGCACCCAGCACCCTGAACACTGAGCACCCAGCACCCTGAGCACTGAGCACCCAGCACCATGAGCACTGAGCACAACGCACCCTGAGTACTGAGCACCCAACGTACTGAGCACCGAGCACCCTGAGCACTGAGCAACCAGCACCCTGAGTACTGAGCACCCAGCACCCTGAGCAATGAGCACCCTGAGTACTGAGCACCCAGCTCCTTGAGCACTGAGCACCGAGCACCCCGAGCACTGAGCACCCAGCACCCGGAGTACTGAGCACCCAGCACCGTGAGTACTAAGCACCAAGCACCCTGAGTACTGAGCACCCAGCACCCTGAGTACTGAGCACCCAGCACCCCGAGCACTGAGCACCCAGCACCCTGAGTACTGAGCACCCAGCACCCTGAGTACTGAGCACCCAGCACCCTGAGCACTGAGCACCCAGCACCCTGAGCACTGAGCACCCAGCACCCTGAGCACTGAGCACCCAGCACCCTGAGTACTGAACACTGAGCACACAGCACCCCGAGCACTGAGCACCCAGCACCCTGAGCAATGAGCACCCTGAGTACTGAGCACCCAGCACCCTGAGAACTGAGCACCGAGCACCCCGAGCACTGAGCACCCAGCACCCGGAGTACTGAGCACCCAGCACCCTGAGTACTATGCACCGAGCACCCTGAGTACTGAGCACCCAGTACCCTGAGCACTGAACACACAGCACCCTGAGTACTGAGCACCGCGAGCACTGACACCCAGCACCCTGAGCACTGAGCACCCAGCACCCTGAGTACTGAGCACCCAGCACCCTGAGCACTGAGCACCCAGCACCCCGAGCACTGAGCACCCAGCACCCCGAGCACTGAGCACTCAGCACCCTGTCTACTGAGCACTGAGTACCCAGAACCCCGAGCAATGAGCACCCAGTACCCTGAGCACTGAGCAACCTGAGCACTGAGCACCGAGCACCCTGAGTACTGAGCACTGAGCACCCTGAGCACTGAGCACCCAGCACCCTGAGTACTGAGCACCCAGCACCCTGAGCACTGAGGACCGAGCACCCTGAGTACTAAGCACCCAGCACCCAGAGTACTGAGCACCCAGCACCCTGAGCACTGAGCACACAGCACGCTGAGTACTGAGCACTGAGCACCCTGAGTACTGAGCCCCGAGCACCCTGAGCACTGAGCACCCAGCACGCTGAGTACTGAGCACTGACCACTCTGAGTACTGAGCACCGAGCACCCTGAGTACTGAGCACCCAGCACCATGAGAACTGAGCACCCAGCACCCTGAGCACTGAGCACCCAGCACCCCGAGCACTGAGCACCCAGCACCCCGAGCACTGAGCACCCAGCACCCCGAGCACTGAGCACTGTGCTCCCTAAGTACTGAGCACTGAGCACCCTGAGTACTAAGCACCCAGCACCCTGAGTACTGAGCACCCAGCACCCTGAGTACTGAGCACCCAGCACCCTGAGTACTGAGCACCCAGCGTACTGAGCACCGAGCACCCCGAACACTGAGCAGCCAGCACCCTGAGTACTGAGGACCCAGCGCCCCGAGCACTGAGCACCCAGCACCCTGAGTACTGAGCACCCAGCACCCTGAGCACTGAGCACCCAGCACCCTGAGTACTGTGCACTGAGCACCCTGAGTACTGAGCACCCAGCACCCCGAGCACTGAGCACCGAGCACCCCGAGCACCGAGCACCCAGCACCGTGAACACTGAGCACCCAGCACCCTGAGCACTGAGCACCGAGCACCATGAGCACTGAGCACCCAGCACCCTGAGTACTGAGCACCCAACGTACTGAGCACCGAGCACCCTGAGCACTGAGCAACCAGCACCCTGAGTACTGAGCACCCAGCACCCTGAGCAATGAGCACCCTGAGTACTGAGCACCCAGCTCCTTGAGCACTGAGCACCGAGCACCCCGAGCACTGAGCACCCAGCACCCGGAGTACTGAGCACCCAGCACCGTGAGTACTAAGCACCAAGCACCCTGAGTACTGAGCACCCAGCACCCTGAGCACTGAGCACCCAGCACCCTGAATACTGAGCACCCAACGTACTGAGCACCGAGCACCATGAGCACTAAGCACCCAGCACCCTGAGTACTGAGCACCCAACGTACTGAGCACCGAGCACCCTGAGCACTGAGCAACCAGCACCCTGAGTACTGAGCACCCAGCACCCTGAGCAATGAGCACCCTGAGTACTGAGCACCCAGCTCCTTGAGCACTGAGTACCGAGCACCCCGAGCACTGAGCACCCAGCACCCGGAGTACTGAGCACCCAGCACCGTGAGTACTAAGCACCAAGCACCCTGAGTACTGAGCACCCAGCACCCTGAGTACTGAGCACCCAGCACCCTGAGTACTGAGTACCCAGCACCCTGAGTACTGAGCACCCAGCACCCTGAGCACTGAGCACCCAGCACCCTGAGTACTGAGCACTGAGCACCCTGAGTACTGAGCACCGAGCAACCCGAGCACTGAGCACCCAGCACCCCGAGCACCGAGCACCCAGCACCCTGAGCACTGAGCACCCAGCACCCTGAGCACTGAGCACCCAGCACCCTGAGCACTGAGCACCCAGCACCCTGAATACTGAGCACCCAACGTACTGAGCACCGAGCACCCTGAGCACTGAGCACCCAGCACCCTGAGTACTGAGCACTGAGCACTCTGAGTACTGAGCACCGAGCACCCTGAGTACTGAGCACCCAGCACCATGAGCACTGAGCACCCAGCACCCTGAGCACTGAGCACCCAGCTCCCCGAGCACTGAGCACTGTGCTCCCTAAGTACTGAGCACTGAGCACCCTGAGTACTAAGCACCCAGCACCCTGAGTACTGAGCACCCAGCACCCTGAGTACTGAGCACCCAGCACCCTGAGTACTGAGCACCGAGCGTACTGAGCACCGAGCACCCCGAGCACTGAGCACCCAGCACCCTGAGTACTGAGGACCCAGCACCCCGAGCACTGAGCACCCAGCACCCTGAGTACTGAGCACCCAGCACCCTGAGCACTGAGCACCCAGCACCCTGAGTACTGAGCACTGAGCACCCTGATTACTGAGCACCCAGCACCCCGAGCACTGAGCACCCAGCACCCCGAGCACCGAGCACCCAGCACCCTGAACACTGAGCACCCAGCACCCTGAGCACTGAGCACCCAGCACCATGAGCACTGAGCACAAAGCACCCTGAGTACTGAGCACCCAACGTACTGAGCACCGAGCACCCTGAGCACTGAGCAACCAGCACCCTGAGTACTGAGCACCCAGCACCCTGAGCAATGAGCACCCTGAGTACTGAGCACCCAGCTCCTTGAGCACTGAGCACCGAGCACCCCGAGCACTGAGCACCCAGCACCCGGAGTACTGAGCACCCAGCACCGTGAGTACTAAGCACCAAGCACCCTGAGTACTGAGTACCCAGCACCCTGAGTACTGAGCACCCAGCACCCCGAGCACTGAGCACCCAGCACCCTGAGTACTGAGCACCCAGCACCCTGAGTACTGAGCACCCAGCACCCTGAGCACTGAGCACCCAGCACCCTGAGCACTGAGCACCCAGCACCCTGAGCACTGAGCACCCAGCACCCTGAGTACTGAACACTGAGCACACAGCACCCCGAGCACTGAGCACCCAGCACCCTGAGCAATGAGCACCCTGAGTACTGAGCACCCAGCACCCTGAGAACTGAGCACCGAGCACCCCGAGCACTGAGCACCCAGCACCCGGAGTACTGAGCACCCAGCACCCTGAGTACTATGCACCGAGCACCCTGAGTACTGAGCACCCAGTACCCTGAGCACTGAACACACAGCACCCTGAGTACTGAGCACCGCGAGCACTGAGCACCCAGCACCCTGAGCACTGAGCACCCAGCACCCTGAGTACTGAGCACCCAGCACCCTGAGCACTGAGCACCCAGCACCCCGAGCACTGAGCACCCAGCACCCCGAGCACTGAGCACTCAGCACCCTGTCTACTGAGCACTGAGTACCCAGAACCCCGAGCAATGAGCACCCAGTACCCTGAGCACTGAGCAACCTGAGCACTGAGCACCGAGCACCCTGAGTACTGAGCACTGAGCACCCTGAGCACTGAGCACCCAGCACCCTGAGTACTGAGCACCCAGCACCCTGAGCACTGAGGACCGAGCACCCTGAGTACTAAGCACCCAGCACCCAGAGTACTGAGCACCCAGCACCCTGAGCACTGAGCACACAGCACGCTGAGTACTGAGCACTGAGCACCCTGAGTACTGAGCCCCGAGCACCCTGAGCACTGAGCACCCAGCACGCTGAGTACTGAGCACTGAGCACTCTGATTACTGAGCACCGAGCACCCTGAGTACTGAGCACCCAGCACCATGAGCACTGAGCACCCAGCACCCTGAGCACTGAGCACCCAGCACCCCGAGCACTGAGCACCCAGCACCCCGAGCACTGAGCACCCAGCACCCCGAGCACTGAGCACTGTGCTCCCTAAGTACTGAGCACTGAGCACCCTGAGTACTAAGCACCCAGCACCCTGAGTACTGAGCACCCAGCACCCTGAGTACTGAGCACCCAGCACCCTGAGTACTGAGCACCCAGCGTACTGAGCACCGAGCACCCCGAACACTGAGCAGCCAGCACCCTGAGTACTGAGGACCCAGCACCCCGAGCACTGAGCACCCAGCACCCTGAGTACTGAGCACCCAGCACCCTGAGCACTGAGCACCCAGCACCCTGAGTACTGTGCACTGAGCACCCTGAGTACTGAGCACCCAGCACCCCGAGCACTGAGCACCGAGCACCCCGAGCACCGAGCACCCAGCACCGTGAACACTGAGCACCCAGCACCCTGAGCACTGAGCACCGAGCACCATGAGCACTGAGCACCCAGCACCCTGAGTACTGAGCACCCAACGTACTGAGCACCGAGCACCCTGAGCACTGAGCAACCAGCACCCTGAGTACTGAGCACCCAGCACCCTGAGCAATGAGCACCCTGAGTACTGAGCACCCAGCTCCTTGAGCACTGAGCACCGAGCACCCCGAGCACTGAGCACCCAGCACCCGGAGTACTGAGCACCCAGCACCGTGAGTACTAAGCACCAAGCACCCTGAGTACTGAGCACCCAGCACCCTGAGCACTGAGCACCCAGCACCCTGAATACTGAGCACCCAACGTACTGAGCACCGAGCACCATGAGCACTAAGCACCCAGCACCCTGAGTACTGAGCACCCAACGTACTGAGCACCGAGCACCCTGAGCACTGAGCAACCAGCACCCTGAGTACTGAGCACCCAGCACCCTGAGCAATGAGCACCCTGAGTACTGAGCACCCAGCTCCTTGAGCACTGAGTACCGAGCACCCCGAGCACTGAGCACCCAGCACCCGGAGTACTGAGCACCCAGCACCATGAGTACTAAGCACCAAGCACCCTGAGTACTGAGCACCCAGCACCCTGAGTACTGAGCACCCAGCACCCTGAGTACTGAGTACCCAGCACCCTGAGTACTGAGCACCCAGCACCCTGAGCACTGAGCACCCAGCACCCTGAGTACTGAGCACTGAGCACCCTGAGTACTGAGCACCGAGCAACCCGAGCACTGAGCACCCAGCACCCCGAGCACCGAGCACCCAGCACCCTGAGCACTGAGCACCCAGCACCCTGAGCACTGAGCACCCAGCACCCTGAGCACTGAGCACCCAGCACCCTGAATACTGAGCACCCAACGTACTGAGCACCGAGCACCCTGAGCACTGAGCACCCAGCACCCTGAGTACTGAGCACCCAGCACCCTGAGCAATGAGCACCCTGAGTACTGAGCACCTAGCACCTTGAGCACTGAGAACCGAGCACCCTGAGCACTGAGCACCCAGCACCCGGAGTACTGAGCACCCAGCACCCTGAGTACTAAGCACCGAGCACCCTGAGTACTGAGCACCCAGCACTCTGAGCACTGAACACACAGCACCCTGAGTACTGAGCACCCCGAGCACTGAGCACCCAGCACCCTGAGTACTGAGCACCGGGCACCCCGAGCACTGAGCACCCAGCACCCCGATCACTGAGCACCCAGCACCCTGAGTACTGAGCACTGAGCACCCAGCACCCCGAGCACTGAGCACCCAGCACCCTGAGTACTGAGCACTGAGCACCCAGCACCCCGATCACTGAGCACCCAGGACCCTGAGTACTGAGCACCCAGCACCCTGAGCACTGAGCACCGAGCACCCTGAGCACTGAGCACCCAGCACCCTGAGGACTGAGCACCCAGCACCCCGAGCACTGAGCACAGAGCACCCTGAGCACTGAGCACCCTGAGTACTGAGCACTGAGCACCCTGAGTACTGAGCACCCAGCACCCTTAGTACTGAGCACCCAGCACCCTGAGTACTGAGCACCCAGCAACCTGAGCACTGAGCACCGAGCACCCTGAGCACTGAGCACCCAGCACCCTGAGCACTGAGCACCCAGCATTCTGAGCACTTAGCACCCAGCAGCCTGAGTACTGAGCACCCTGAGTACTGAGCACACAGCACCCTGAGCACTGAGCACCCAGCACCCCGAGCACTGAGCACCCAGCACCCTGAGCACTGAGCACCCTGAGTACTGAGCACTGAGCACCCTGAGTACTGAGCACTGAGCACCCTGAGTACTGAGCACCCAGCACCCTGAGTACTGAGCACCCAGCACCCTGAGCAATGAGCACCCTGAGTACTGAGCACCCCGCACCCTGAGCACTGAGCACCGAGCACCCCGAGCACTGAGCACCCAGCACCCGGAGTACTGAGCACCCAGCACCCTGAGTACTATGCACCGAGCAACCTGAGTACTGAGCACCCAGTACCCTGAGCACTGAACACACATCACCCTGAGTACTGAGCACCCGAGCACTGAGCACCCAGCACCCTGAGCACTGAGGACCCAGCACCCTGAGTACTGAGCACCCAGCACCCTGAGCACTGAGCACCCAGCACCCTGAGTACTGAGCACCCAGCACCCTGAGCACTGAGCACCCAGCACACTGAGTACTGAGCATCCAGCACGCCGAGCACTGAGCACCCAGCACCCCGAGCACTGAGCACTCAGCACACTGTGTACTGAGCACTGAGTACCCAGCAACCCGAGGAATGAGCACCCAGCACCCTGAGCACTGAGCACCCTGAGCACTGAGCACCGAGCACCCTGAGTACTGAGCACTGAGCACCCTGAGCACTGAGCACCCAGCACCCTGAGTACTGAGCACCCAGCACCCTGAGCACTGAGGACCGAGCACCCTGAGTACTAAGCACCCAGCACCCAGAGTACTGAGCACCCAGCACCCTGAGCACTGAGCACACAGCACGCTGAGTACTGAGCACTGAGCACCCTGAGTACTGAGCACCGAGCACCCTGAGCACTGAGCACCCAGCACGCTGAGTACTGAGCACTGAGCACTCTGAGTACTGAGCACCGAGCACCCTGAGTACTGAGCACCCAGCACCATGAGCACTGAGCACCCAGCACCCTGAGCACTGAGCACCCAGTGTACTGAGCACCGAGCACCCCGAGCACTGAGCACCCAGCACCCTGAGTACTGAGGACCCAGCACTCCGAGCACTGAGCACCCAGCACCCTGAGTACTGAGCACCCAGCACCATGAGCACTGAGCACCCAGCACCCTGAGTACTGAGCACCCAGCACCCTGAGCACTGAACACACAGCACCCTGAGTACTGAGCACCTCGAGCACTGAGCACCCAGCACCCTGAGTACTGAGCACCGAGCACCCCGAGCACTGAGCACCCAGCACCGCGAGCACTGAGCACCCAGCACCCCGAGCACCGAGCACCCAGCACCCTGAACACTGAGCACCCAGCACCCTGAGCACTGAGCACCCAGCACCATGAGCACTGAGCACCCAGCACCCTGAGTACTGAGCACCCAACGAACTGAGCACCGAGCACCCTGAGCACTGAGCAACCAGCACCCTGAGTACTGAGCACCCAGCACCCTGAGCATTGAGCACCCTGAGTACTGAGCACCCAGCTCCTTGAGCACTGAGCACCGAGCACCCCGAGCACTGAGCACCCAGCACCCGGAGTACTGAGCACCCAGCACCGTGAGTACTAAGCACCAAGCACCCTGAGTACTGAGGACCCAGCACCCTGAGTACTGAGCACCCAGCACCCTGAGTACTGAGCACCCAGCACCCTGAGTACTGAGCACCCAGCACCCTGAGCACTGAGCACCCAGCACCCTGAGTACTGAGCACTGAGCACCCTGAGTTCTGAGCACCGAGCAACCCGAGCACCGAGCACCCAGCACCCCGAGCACCGAGCACCCAGCACCCTGAGCACTGAGCACCCAGCACCCTGAGCAATGAGCACCCTGAGTACTGAGCACCCAGCACCCTGAGAACTGAGCACCGAGCACCCCGAGCACTGAGCACCCAGCACCCGGAGTACTGAGCACCCAGCACCCTGAGTACTATGCACCGAGCACCCTGAGTACTGAGCACCCAGTACCCTGAGCACTGAACACACAGCACCCTGAGTACTGAGCACCCCGAGCACTGAGCACCCAGCACCCTGAGCACTGAGCACCCAGCACCCTGAGTACTGAGCACCCAGCACCCTGAGCACTGAGCACCCAGCACCCCGAGCACTGAGCACCCAGCACCCCGAGCACTGAGCACTCAGCACCCTGTGTACTGAGCACTGAGTACCCAGAACCCCGAGCAATGAGCACCCAGTACCCTGAGCACTGAGCACCCTGAGCACTGAGCACCGAGCACCCTGAGTACTGAGCACTGAGCACCCTGAGCACTGAGCACCCAGCACCCTGAGTACTGAGCACCCAGCACCCTGAGCACTGAGGACTGAGCACCCTGAGTACTAAGCACCCAGCACCCAGAGTACTGAGCACCCAGCACCCTGAGCACTGAGCACACAGCATGCTGAGTACTGAGCACTGAGCACCCTGAGTACTGAGCCCCGAGCACCCTGAGCACTGAGCACCCAGCACGCTGAGTACTGAGCACTGAGCACTCTGAGTACTGAGCACCGAGCACCCTGAGTACTGAGCACCCAGCACCATGAGCACTGAGCACCCAGCACCCTGAGCACTGAGCACCCAGCACCCCGAGCACTGAGCACCCAGCACCCCGAGCACTGAGCACCCAGCACCCCGAGCACTGAGCACTGTGCTCCCTAAGTACTGAGCACTGAGCACCCTGAGTACTAAGCACCCAGCACCCTGAGTACTGAGCACCCAGCACCCTGAGTACAGAGCACCCAGCACCCTGAGTACTGAGCACCCAGCGTACTGAGCACCGAGCACCCCGAGCACTGAGAAGCCAGCACCCTGAGTACTCAGGACCCAGCACCCCGAGCACTGAGCACCCAGCACCCTGAGTACTGAGCACCCAGCACCCTGAGCACTGAGCACCCAGCACCCTGAGTACTGTGCACTGAGCACCCTGAGTACTGAGCACCCAGCACCCCGAGCACTGAGCACCCAGCACCCCAAGCACCGAGCACCCAGCACCGTGAACACTGAGCACCCAGCACCCTGAGCCCTGAGCACCGAGCACCATGAGCACTGAGCACCCAGCACCCTGAGTACTGAGCACCCAACGTACTGAGCACCGAGCACCCTGAGCACTGAGCAACCAGCACCCTGAGTACTGAGCACCCAGCACCCTGAGCAATGAGCACCCTGAGTACTGAGCACCCAGCTCCTTGAGCACTGAGCACCGAGCACCCCGAGCACTGAGCACCCAGCACCCGGAGTACTGAGCACCCAGCACCCTGAGTACTGAGCACCCAGCACCCTGAGTACTGAGCACCCAGCGTACTGAGCATCGAGCACCCCGAGCACTGAGCACCCAGCACCCAGAGCACTGAGCACTCAGCACCCTGTGTACTGAGCACTGAGTACCCAGCACCCTGAGCACTGAGCACCCTGAGTACTGAGCACTGAGCACCCTGAGTACTGAGCAATGAGCACCCTGAGTACTGAGCACCCAGCACCCTGAGTACTGAGCACCCAGCAACCTGAGCACTGAGCACAGAGCACCCTGAGCACTGAGCACCCAGCACCCTGAGCACTGAGCACCCAGCACCCTGAGCACTGAGCACCCAGCAGCCTGAGTACTGAGCACCCTGAGTACTGAGCACCCAGCACCCTGAACACTGAGCACCCAGTACCCTGAGCACTGAGCACCCTGAGTACTGAGCACTGAGCACCCTGAGCACTGAGCACCCTGAGTACTGAGCACCCAGCACCCTGAGTACTGAGCACCCAGCACCCTGAGCAATGAGCACCCTGAGTACTGAGCACGCAGCACCCTGAGCACTGAGCACCGAGCACCCCAAGCACTGAGCACCCAGCACCCGGAGTACTGAGCACCCAGCACCCTGAGTACTATGCACCGAGCAACCTGAGTACTGAGCACCCAGTACCCTGAGCACTGAACACACAGCACCCTGAGTACTGAGCACCCCGAGCACTGAGCACCCAGCACCCTGAGCACTGAGGACCCAGCACCCTGAGTACTGAGCACCCAGCACCCTGAGCACTGAGCACCCAGCACCCTGAGTACTGAGCACCCAGCACCCTGAGCACTGAGCACCCAGCACACTGAGTACTGAGCATCCAGCACGCCGAGCACTGAGCACCCAGCACCCCGAGCACTGAGCACTCAGCACCCTGTGTACTGAGCACTGAGCACCCAGCACCCCGAGGAATGAGCACCCAGCACCCTGAGCACTGAGCACCCTGAGCACTGAGCACCGAGCACCCTGAGTACTGAGCACTGAGCACCCTGAGCACTGAGCACCCAGCACCCTGAGTACTGAGCACCCAGCACCATGAGCACTGAGCACCCAGCACCCTGAGCACTGAGCACCCAGCACCCCGAGCACTGAGCACCCAGCACCCCGAGCACTGAGCACCCAGCACCCCGAGCACTGAGCACTGTGCTCCCTAAGTACTGAGCACTGAGCACCCTGAGTACTGAGCACCCAGCACCCTGAGTACTGAGCACTGAGCACCCTGAGCACTGAGCACCCAGCACCCTGAGTACTGAGCACCCAGCACCCTGAGCACTGAGGACCGAGCACCCTGAGTACTAAGCACCCAGCACCCAGAGTACTGAGCACCCAGCACCCTGAGCACTGAGCACACAGCACGCTGAGTACTGAGCACTGAGCACCCTGAGTACTGAGCCCCGAGCACCCTGAGCACTGAGCACCCAGCACGCTGAGTACTGAGCACTGAGCACTCTGAGTACTGAGCACCGAGCACCCTGAGTACTGAGCACCCAGCACCATGAGCACTGAGCACCCAGCACCCTGAGCACTGAGCACCCAGCACCCCGAGCACTGAGCACCCAGCACCCCGAGCACTGAGCACCCAGCACCCCGAGCACTGAGCACTGTGCTCCCTAAGTACTGAGCACTGAGCACCCTGAGTACTAAGCACCCAGCACCCTGAGTACTGAGCACCCAGCACCCTGAGTACTGAGCACCCAGCACCCTGAGTACTGAGCACCCAGCGTACTGAGCACCGAGCACCCCGAGCACTGAGAAGCCAGCACCCTGAGTACTCAGGACCCAGCACCCCGAGCACTGAGCACCCAGCACCCTGAGTACTGAGCACCCAGCACCCTGAGCACTGAGCACCCAGCACCCTGAGTACTGTGCACTGAGCACCCTGAGTACTGAGCACCCAGCACCCCGAGCACTGAGCACCCAGCACCCCGAGCACCGAGCACCCAGCACCGTGAACACTGAGCACCCAGCACCCTGAGCACTGAGCACCGAGCACCATGAGCACTGAGCACCCAGCACCCTGAGTACTGAGCACCCAACGTACTGAGCACCGAGCACCCTGAGCACTGAGCAACCAGCACCCTGAGTACTGAGCACCCAGCACCCTGAGTACTGAGCACCCAGCACCCTGAGCAATGAGGACCCTGAGTACTGAGCACCCAGCTCCTTGAGCACTGAGCACCGAGCACCCCGAGCACTGAGCACCCAGCACCCGGAGTACTGAGCACCCAGCACCGTGAGTACTAAGCACCCAGCACCCTGAGTACTGAGCACCCAGCACCCTGAGTACTGAGCACCCAGCACCCTGAGTACTGAGCACCCAGCGTACTGAGCATCGAGCACCCCGAGCACTGAGCACCCAGCACCCAGAGCACTGAGCACTCAGCACCCTGTGTACTGAGCACTGAGTACCCAGCACCCTGAGCACTGAGCACCCTGAGTACTGAGCACTGAGCACCCTGAGTACTGAGCAATGAGCACCCTGAGTACTGAGCACCCAGCACCCTGAGTACTGAGCACCCAGCAACCTGAGCACTGAGCACAGAGCACCCTGAGCACTGAGCACCCAGCACCCTGAGCACTGAGCACCCAGCACCCTGAGCACTGAGCACCCAGCAGCCTGAGTACTGAGCACCCTGAGTACTGAGCACCCAGCACCCCGAGCACTGAGCACCCAGTACCCTGAGCACTGAGCACCCTGAGTACTGAGCACTGAGCACCCTGAGCACTGAGCACCCTGAGTACTGAGCACCCAGCACCCTGAGTACTGAGCACCCAGCACCCTGAGCAATGAGCACCCTGAGTACTGAGCACGCAGCACCCTGAGCACTGAGCACCGAGCACCCCGAGCACTGAGCACCCAGCACCCGGAGTACTGAGCACCCAGCACCCTGAGTACTATGCACCGAGCAACCTGAGTACTGAGCACCCAGTACCCTGAGCACTGAACACACAGCACCCTGAGTACTGAGCACCCCGAGCACTGAGCACCCAGCACCCTGAGCACTGAGGACCCAGCACCCTGAGTACTGAGCACCCAGCACCCTGAGCACTGAGCACCCAGCACCCTGAGTACTGAGCACCCAGCACCCTGAGCACTGAGCACCCAGCACACTGAGTACTGAGCATCCAGCACGCCGAGCACTGAGCACCCAGCACCCCGAGCACTGAGCACTCAGCACCCTGTGTACTGAGCACTGAGCACCCAGCACCCCGAGCAATGAGCACCCAGCACCCTGAGCACTGAGCACCCTGAGCACTGAGCACCGAGCACCCTGAGTACTGAGCACTGAGCACCCTGAGCACTGAGCACCCAGCACCCTGAGTACTGAGCACCCAGCACCCTGAGCACTGAGGACCGAGCACCCTGAGTACTAAGCACCCAGCACCCAGAGTACTGAGCACCCAGCACCCTGAGCACTGAGCACACAGCACGCTGAGTATTGAGCACTGAGCACCCTGAGTACTGAGCCCCGAGCACCCTGAGCACTGAGCACCCAGCACGCTGAGTACTGAGCACTGAGCACTCTGAGTACTGAGCACCGAGCACCCTGAGTACTGAGCACCCAGCACCATGAGCACTGAGCACCCAGCACCCTGAGCACTGAGCACCCAGCACCCCGAGCACTGAGCACCCAGCACCCCGAGCACTGAGCACCCAGCACCCCGAGCACTGAGCACTGTGCTCCCTAAGTACTGAGCACTGAGCACCCTGAGTACTAAGCACCCAGCACCCTGAGTACTGAGCACCCAGCACCCTGAGTACTGAGCACCCAGCACCCTGAGTACTGAGCACCCAGCGTACTGAGCACCGAGCACCCCGAGCACTGAGAAGCCAGCACCCTGAGTACTCAGGACCCAGCACCCCGAGCACTGAGCACCCAGCACCCTGAGTACTGAGCACCCAGCACCCTGAGCACTGAGCACCCAGCACCCTGAGTACTGTGCACTGAGCACCCTGAGTACTGAGCACCCAGCACCCCGAGCACTGAGCACCCAGCACCCCGAGCACCGAGCACCCAGCACCGTGAACACTGAGCACCCAGCACCCTGAGCACTGAGCACCGAGCACCATGAGCACTGAGCACCCAGCACCCTGAGTACTGAGCACCCAACGTACTGAGCACCGAGCACCCTGAGCACTGAGCAACCAGCACCCTGAGTACTGAGCACCCAGCACCCTGAGCAATGAGCACCCTGAGTACTGAGCACCCAGCTCCTTGAGCACTGAGCACCGAGCACCCCGAGCACTGAGCACCCAGCACCCGGAGTACTGAGCACCCAGCACCGTGAGTACTAAGCACCCAGCACCCTGAGTACTGAGCACCCAGCACCCTGAGTACTGAGCACCCAGCACCCTGAGTACTGAGCACCCAGCGTACTGAGCATCGAGCACCCCGAGCACTGAGCACCCAGCACCCAGAGCACTGAGCACTCAGCACCCTGTGTACTGAGCACTGAGTACCCAGCACCCTGAGCACTGAGCACCCTGAGTACTGAGCACTGAGCACCCTGAGTACTGAGCAATGAGCACCCTGAGTACTGAGCACCCAGCACCCTGAGTACTGAGCACCCAGCAACCTGAGCACTGAGCACAGAGCACCCTGAGCACTGAGCACCCAGCACCCTGAGCACTGAGCACCCAGCACCCTGAGCACTGAGCACCCAGCAGCCTGAGTACTGAGCACCCTGAGTACTGAGCACCCAGCACCCCGAGCACTGAGCACCCAGTACCCTGAGCACTGAGCACCCTGAGTACTGAGCACTGAGCACCCTGAGCACTGAGCACCCTGAGTACTGAGCACCCAGCACCCTGAGTACTGAGCACCCAGCACCCTGAGCAATGAGCACCCTGAGTACTGAGCACGCAGCACCCTGAGCACTGAGCACCGAGCACCCCGAGCACTGAGCACCCAGCACCCGGAGTACTGAGCACCCAGCACCCTGAGTACTATGCACCGAGCAACCTGAGTACTGAGCACCCAGTACCCTGAGCACTGAACACACAGCACCCTGAGTACTGAGCACCCCGAGCACTGAGCACCCAGCACCCTGAGCACTGAGGACCCAGCACCCTGAGTACTGAGCACCCAGCACCCTGAGCACTGAGCACCCAGCACCCTGAGTACTGAGCACCCAGCACCCTGAGCACTGAGCACCCAGCACACTGAGTACTGAGCATCCAGCACGGCGAGCACTGAGCACCCAGCACCCCGAGCACTGAGCACTCAGCACCCTGTGTACTGAGCACTGAGCACCCAGCACCCCGAGCAATGAGCACCCAGCACCCTGAGCACTGAGCACCCTGAGCACTGAGCACCGAGCACCCTGAGTACTGAGCACTGAGCACCCTGAGCACTGAGCACCCAGCACCCTGAGTACTGAGCACCCAGCACCCTGAGCACTGAGGACCGAGCACCCTGAGTACTAAGCACCCAGCACCCAGAGTACTGAGCACCCAGCACCCTGAGCACTGAGCACACAGCACGCTGAGTACTGAGCACTGAGCACCCTGAGTACTGAGCACCGAGCACCCTGAGCACTGAGCACCCAGCACGGTGAGTACTGAGCACTGAGCACTCTGAGTACTGAGCACCGAGCACCCTGAGTACTGAGCACCCAGCACCATGAGCACTGAGCACCCAGCACCCTGAGCACTGAGAACCCAGCACCCCGAGCACTGAGCACCCAGCAACCCGAGCACTGAGCACCCAGCACCCCGAGCACTGAGCACCCAGCAACCTGAGCACTGAGCACCCTGAGCACTGAGCACCGAGCACCCTGAGTACTGAGCACTGAGCACCCTGAGCACTGAGCACCCAGCACCCTGAGTACTGAGCACCCAGCACCCTGAGCACTGAGGACCGAGCACCCTGAGTACTAAGCACCCAGCACCCAGAGTACTGAGCACCCAGCACCCTGAGCACTGAGCACACAGCACGCTGAGTACTGAGCACTGAGCACCCTGAGTACTGAGCACCGAGCACCCTGAGCACTGAGCACCCAGCACGCTGAGTACTGAGCACTGAGCACTCTGAGTACTGAGCACCGAGCACCCTGAGTACTGAGCACCCAGCACCATGAGCACTGAGCACCCAGCACCCTGAGCACTGAGCACCCAGCACCCCGAGCACTGAGCACCCAGCACCCCGAGCACTGAGCACCCAGCACCCCGAGCACTGAGCACTGTGCTCCCTAAGTAATGAGCACTGAGCACCCTGAGTACTAAGCACCCAGCACCCTGAGTACTGAGCACCCAGCACCCTGAGTACTGAGCACCCAGCACCCTGAGTACTGAGCACCCAGCGTACTGAGCACCGAGCACCCCGAGCACTGAGCACCCAGCACCCTGAGTACTGAGGACCCAGCACCCCGAGCACTGAGCACCCAGCACCCTGAGTACTGAGCACCCAGCACCCTGAGCACTGAGCACCCAGCACCCTGAGTACTGAGCACTGAGCACCCTGAGTACTGAGCACCCAGCACCCTGAGTACTCAGCACCCAGCACCCTGAGCAATGAGCACCCTGAGTACTGAGCACGCAGCACCCTGAGCACTGAGCACCGAGCACCCCGAGCACTGAGCACCCAGCACCCGGAGTACTGAGCACCCAGCACCCTGAGCAATGAGCACCCTGAGTACTGAGCACGCAGCACCCTGAGCACTGAGCACCGAGCACCCCGAGCACTGAGCACCCAGCACCCTGAGTACTGAGCACCCAGCACCCTGAGCATTGAGCACCCTGAGTACTGAGCACCCAGCTCCTTGAGCACTGAGCACCGAGCACCCCGAGCACTGAGCACCCAGCACCCGGAGTACTGAGCACCCAGCACCGTGAGTACTAAGCACCAAGCACCCTGAGTACTGAGGACCCAGCACCCTGAGTACTGAGCACCCAGCACCCTGAGTACTGAGCACCCAGCACCCTGAGTACTGAGCACCCAGCACCCTGAGCACTGAGCACCCAGCACCCTGAGTACTGAGCACTGAGCACCCTGAGTTCTGAGCACCGAGCAACCCGAGCACCGAGCACCCAGCACCCCGAGCACCGAGCACCCAGCACCCTGAGCACTGAGCACCCAGCACCCTGAGCAATGAGCACCCTGAGTACTGAGCACCCAGCACCCTGAGAACTCAGCACCGAGCACCCCGAGCACTGAGCACCCAGCACCCGGAGTACTGAGCACCCAGCACCCTGAGTACTATGCACCGAGCACCCTGAGTACTGAGCACCCCGAGCACTGAGCACCCAGCACCCTGAGTACTGAGCACCCAGCACCCTGAGCACTGAGCACCCAGCACCCCGAGCACTGAGCACCCAGCACCCCGAGCACTGAGCACTCAGCACCCTGTGTACTGAGCACTGAGTACCCAGAACCCCGAGCAATGAGCATCCAGTACCCTGAGCACTGAGCACCCTGAGCACTGAGCACCGAGCACCCTGAGTACTGAGCACTGAGCACCCTGAGCACTGAGCACCCAGCACCCTGAGTACTGAGCACCCAGCACCCTGAGCACTGAGGACCGAGCACCCTGAGTACTAAGCACCCAGCACCCAGAGTACTGAGCACCCAGCACCCTGAGCACTGAGCACACAGCACGCTGAGTACTGAGCACTGAGCACCCTGAGTACTGAGCCCCGAGCACCCTGAGCACTGAGCACCCAGCACGCTGAGTACTGAGCACTGAGCACTCTGAGTACTGAGCACCGAGCACCCTGAGTACTGAGCACCCAGCACCATGAGCACTGAGCACCCAGCACCCTGAGCACTGAGCACCCAGCACCCCGAGCACTGAGCACCCAGCACCCCGAGCACTGAGCACCCAGCACCCCGAGCACTGAGCACTGTGCTCCCTAAGTACTGAGCACTGAGCACCCTGAGTACTAAGCACCCAGCACCCTGAGTACTGAGCACCCAGCACCCTGAGTACTGAGCACCCAGCACCCTGAGTACTGAGCACCCAGCGTACTGAGCACCGAGCACCCCGAGCACTGAGAAGCCAGCACCCTGAGTACTCAGGACCCAGCACCCCGAGCACTGAGCACCCAGCACCCTGAGTACTGAGCACCCAGCACCCTGAGCACTGAGCACCCAGCACCCTGAGTACTGTGCACTGAGCACCCTGAGTACTGAGCACCCAGCACCCCGAGCACTGAGCACCCAGCACCCCGAGCACCGAGCACCCAGCACCGTGAACACTGAGCACCCAGCACCCTGAGCACTGAGCACCGAGCACCATGAGCACTGAGCACCCAGCACCCTGAGTACTGAGCACCCAACGTACTGAGCACCGAGCACCCTGAGCACTGAGCAACCAGCACCCTGAGTACTGAGCACCCAGCACCCTGAGCAATGAGCACCCTGAGTACTGAGCACCCAGCTCCTTGAGCACTGAGCACCGAGCACCCCGAGCACTGAGCACCCAGCACCCGGAGTACTGAGCACCCAGCACCGTGAGTACTAAGCACCCAGCACCCTGAGTACTGAGCACCCAGCACCCTGAGTACTGAGCACCCAGCACCCTGAGTACTGAGCACCCAGCGTACTGAGCATCGAGCACCCCGAGCACTGAGCACCCAGCACCCAGAGCACTGAGCACTCAGCACCCTGTGTACTGAGCACTGAGTACCCAGCACCCTGAGCACTGAGCACCCTGAGTACTGAGCACTGAGCACCCTGAGTACTGAGCAATGAGCACCCTGAGTACTGAGCACCCAGCACCCTGAGTAATGAGCACCCAGCAACCTGAGCACTGAGCACAGAGCACCCTGAGCACTGAGCACCCAGCACCCTGAGCACTGAGCACCCAGCAGCCTGAGTACTGAGCACCCTGAGTACTGAGCACCCAGCACCCCGAGCACTGAGCACCCAGTACCCTGAGCACTGAGCACCCTGAGTACTGAGCACTGAGCACCCTGAGCACTGAGCACCCTGAGTACTGAGCACCCAGCACCCTGAGTACTGAGCACCCAGCACCCTGAGCAATGAGCACCCTGAGTACTGAGCACGCAGCACCCTGAGCACTGAGCACCGAGCACCCCGAGCACTGAGCACCCAGCACCCGGAGTACTGAGCACCCAGCACCCTGAGTACTATGCACCGAGCAACCTGAGTACTGAGCACCCAGTACCCTGAGCACTGAACACACAGCACCCTGAGTACTGAGCACCCCGAGCACTGAGCACCCAGCACCCTGAGCACTGAGGACCCAGCACCCTGAGTACTGAGCACCCAGCACCCTGAGCACTGAGCACCCAGCACCCTGAGTACTGAGCAGCCAGCACCCTGAGCACTGAGCACCCAGCACACTGAGTACTGAGCATCCAGCACGCCGAGCACTGAGCACCCAGCACCCCGAGCACTGAGCACTCAGCACCCTGTGTACTGAGCACTGAGCACCCAGCACCCCGAGCAATGAGCACCCAGCACCCTGAGCACTGAGCACCCTGAGCACTGAGCACCGAGCACCCTGAGTACTGAGCACTGAGCACCCTGAGCACTGAGCACCCAGCACCCTGAGTACTGAGCACCCAGCACCCTGAGCACTGAGGACCGAGCACCCTGAGTACTAAGCACCCAGCACCCAGAGTACTGAGCACCCAGCACCCTGAGCACTGAGCACACAGCACGCTGAGTACTGAGCACTGAGCACCCTGAGTACTGAGCCCCGAGCACCCTGAGCACTGAGCACCCAGCACGCTGAGTACTGAGCACTGAGCACTCTGAGTACTGAGCACCGAGCACCCTGAGTACTGAGCACCCAGCACCATGAGCACTGAGCACCCAGCACCCTGAGCACTGAGCACCCAGCACCCCGAGCACTGAGCACCCAGCACCCCGAGCACTGAGCACCTAGCACCCCGAGCACTGAGCACTGTGCTCCCTAAGTACTGAGCACTGAGCACCCTGAGTACTAAGCACCCAGCACCCTGAGTACTGAGCACCCAGCACCCTGAGTACTGAGCACCCAGCACCCTGAGTACTGAGCACCCAGCGTACTGAGCACCGAGCACCCCGAGCACTGAGAATCCAGCACCCTGAGTACTCAGGACCCAGCACCCCGAGCACTGAGCACCCAGCACCCTGAGTACTGAGCACCCAGCACCCTGAGCACTGAGCACCCAGCACCCTGAGTACTGTGCACTGAGCACCCTGAGTACTGAGCACCCAGCACACCGAGCACTGAGCACCCAGCACCCCGAGCACCGAGCACCCAGCACCGTGAACACTGAGCACCCAGCACCCTGAGCACTGAGCACCGAGCACCATGAGCACTGAGCACCCAGCACCCTGAGTACTGAGCACCCAACGTACTGAGCACCGAGCACCCTGAGCACTGAGCAACCAGCACCCTGAGTACTGAGCACCCAGCAACCTGAGTACTGAGCACCCAGCACCCTGAGCAATGAGCACCCTGAGTACTGAGCACCCAGCTCCTTGAGCACTGAGCACGGAGCACCCCGAGCACTGAGCACCCAGCACCCGGAGTACTGAGCACCCAGCACCGTGAGTACTAAGCACCCAGCACCCTGAGTACTGAGCACCCAGCACCCTGAGTACTGAGCACCCAGCACCCTGAGTACTGAGCACCCAGCGTACTGAGCATCGAGCACCCCGAGCACTGAGCACCCAGCACCCAGAGCACTGAGCACTCAGCACCCTGTGTACTGAGCACTGAGTACCCAGCACCCTGAGCACTGAGCACCCTGAGTACTGAGCACTGAGCACCCTGAGTACTGAGCAATGAGCACCCTGAGTACTGAGCACCCAGCACCCTGAGTACTGAGCACCCAGCAACCTGAGCACTGAGCACAGAGCACCCTGAGCACTGAGCACCCAGCACCCTGAGCACTGAGCACCCAGCACCCTGAGCACTGAGCACCCAGCAGCCTGAGTACTGAGCACCCTGAGTACTGAGCACCCAGCACCCCGAGCACTGAGCACCTAGTACCCTGAGCACTGAGCACCCTGAGTACTGAGCACTGAGCACCCTGAGCACTGAGCACCCTGAGTACTGAGCACCCAGCACCCTGAGTACTGAGCACCCAGCACCCTGAGCAATGAGCACCCTGAGTACTGAGCACGCAGCACCCTGAGCACTGAGCACCGAGCACCCCGAGCACTGAGCACCCAGCACCCGGAGTACTGAGCACCCAGCACCCTGAGTACTATGCACCGAGCAACCTGAGTACTGAGCACCCAGTACCCTGAGCACTGAACACACAGCACCCTGAGTACTGAGCACCCCGAGCACTGAGCACCCAGCACCCTGAGCACTGAGGACCCAGCACCCTGAGTACTGAGCACCCAGCACCCTGAGCACTGAGCACCCAGCACCCTGAGTACTGAGCACCCAGCACCCTGAGCACTGAGGACCGAGCACCCTGAGTACTAAGCTCCCAGCACCCAGAGTACTGAGCACCCAGCACCCTGAGCACTGAGCACACAGCACGCTGAGTACTGAGCACTGAGCACCCTGAGTACTGAGCACCGAGCACCCTGAGCACTGAGCACCCAGCACGCTGAGTACTGAGCACTGAGCACTCTGAGTACTGAGCACCGAGCACCCTGAGTACTGAGCACCCAGCACCATGAGCACTGAGCACCCAGCACCCTGAGCACTGAGCACCCAGCACCCCGAGCACTGAGCACCCAGCACCCCGAGCACTGAGCACCCAGCACCCCGAGCACTGAGCACTGTGCTCCCTAAGTAATGAGCACTGAGCACCCTGAGTACTAAGCACCCAGCACCCTGAGTACTGAGCACCCAGCACCCTGAGTACTGAGCACCCAGCACCCTGAGTACTGAGCACCCAGCGTACTGAGCACCGAGCACCCCGAGCACTGAGCACCCAGCACCCTGAGTACTGAGGACCCAGCACCCCGAGCACTGAGCACCCAGCACCCTGAGTACTGAGCACCCAGCACCCTGAGCACTGAGCACCCAGCACCCTGAGTACTGAGCACTGAGCACCCTGAGTACTGAGCACCCAGCACCCTGAGTACTCAGCACCCAGCACCCTGAGCAATGAGCACCCTGAGTACTGAGCACGCAGCACCCTGAGCACTGAGCACCGAGCACCCCGAGCACTGAGCACCCAGCACCCGGAGTACTGAGCACCCAGCACCCTGAGCAATGAGCACCCTGAGTACTGAGCACGCAGCACCCTGAGCACTGAGCACCGAGCACCCCGAGCACTGAGCACCCAGCACCCTGAGTACTGAGCACCCAGCACCCTGAGCATTGAGCACCCTGAGTACTGAGCACCCAGCTCCTTGAGCACTGAGCACCGAGCACCCCGAGCACTGAGCACCCAGCACCCGGAGTACTGAGCACCCAGCACCGTGAGTACTAAGCACCAAGCACCCTGAGTACTGAGGACCCAGCACCCTGAGTACTGAGCACCCAGCACCCTGAGTACTGAGCACCCAGCACCCTGAGTACTGAGCACCCAGCACCCTGAGCACTGAGCACCCAGCACCCTGAGTACTGAGCACTGAGCACCCTGAGTTCTGAGCACCGAGCAACCCGAGCACCGAGCACCCAGCACCCCGAGCACCGAGCACCCAGCACCCTGAGCACTGAGCACCCAGCACCCTGAGCAATGAGCACCCTGAGTACTGAGCACCCAGCACCCTGAGAACTGAGCACCGAGCACCCCGAGCACTGAGCACCCAGCACCCGGAGTACTGAGCACCCAGCACCCTGAGTACTATGCACCGAGCACCCTGAGTACTGAGCACCCCGAGCACTGAGCACCCAGCACCCTGAGCACTGAGCACCCAGCACCCTGAGTACTGAGCACCCAGCACCCTGAGCACTGAGCACCCAGCACCCTGAGCACTGAGCACCCAGCACCCCGAGCACTGAGCACTCAGCACCCTGTGTACTGAGCACTGAGTACCCAGAACCCCGAGCAATGAGCATCCAGTACCCTGAGCACTGAGCACCCTGAGCACTGAGCACCGAGCACCCTGAGTACTGAGCACTGAGCACCCTGAGCACTGAGCACCCAGCACCCTGAGTACTGAGCACCCAGCACCCTGAGCACTGAGGACCGAGCACCCTGAGTACTAAGCACCCAGCACCCAGAGTACTGAGCACCCAGCACCCTGAGCACTGAGCACATAGCACGCTGAGTACTGAGCACTGAGCACCCTGAGTACTGAGCCCCGAGCTCCCTGAGCACTGAGCACCCAGCACGCTGAGTACTGAGCACTGAGCACTCTGAGTACTGAGCACCGAGCACCCTGAGTACTGAGCACCCAGCACCATGAGCACTGAGCACCCAGCACCCTGAGCACTGAGCACCCAGCACCCCGAGCACTGAGCACCCAGCACCCCGAGCACTGAGCACCCAGCACCCCGAGCACTGAGCACTGTGCTCCCTAAGTACTGAGCACTGAGCACCCTGAGTACTAAGCACCCAGCACCCTGAGTACTGAGCACCCAGCACCCTGAGTACTGAGCACCCAGCACCCTGAGTACTGAGCACCCAGCGTACTGAGCACCGAGCACCCCGAGCACTGAGAAGCCAGCACCCTGAGTACTCAGGACCCAGCACCCCGAGCACTGAGCACCCAGCACCCTGAGTACTGAGCACCCAGCACCCTGAGCACTGAGCACCCAGCACCCCGAGCACTGAGCACCCAGCACCCCGAGCACCGAGCACCCAGCACCGTGAACACTGAGCACCCAGCACCCTGAGCACTGAGCACCGAGCACCATGAGCACTGAGCACCCAGCACCCTGAGTACTGAGCACCCAACGTACTGAGCACCGAGCACCCTGAGCACTGAGCAACCAGCACCCTGAGTACTGAGCACCCAGCACCCTGAGCAATGAGCACCCTGAGTACTGAGCACCCAGCTCCTTGAGCACTGAGCACCGAGCACCCCGAGCACTGAGCACCCAGCACCCGGAGTACTGAGCACCCAGCACCGTGAGTACTAAGCACCCAGCACCCTGAGTACTGAGCACCCAGCACCCTGAGTACTGAGCACCCAGCACCCTGAGTACTGAGCACCAAGCGTACTGAGCATCGAGCACCCCGAGCACTGAGCACCCAGCACCCAGAGCACTGAGCACTCAGCACCCTGTGTACTGAGCACTGAGTACCCAGCACCCTGAGCACTGAGCACCCTGAGTACTGAGCACTGAGCACCCTGAGTACTGAGCAATGAGCACCCTGAGTACTGAGCACCCAGCACCCTGAGTAATGAGCACCCAGCAACCTGAGCACTGAGCACAGAGCACCCTGAGCACTGAGCACCCAGCACCCTGAGCACTGAGCACCCAGCACCCTGAGCACTGAGCACCCAGCAGCCTGAGTACTGAGCACCCTGAGTACTGAGCACCCAGCACCCCGAGCACTGAGCACCCAGTACCCTGAGCACTGAGCACCCTGAGTACTGAGCACTGAGCACCCTGAGCACTGAGCACCCTGAGTACTGAGCACCCAGCACCCTGAGTACTGAGCACCCAGCACCCTGAGCAATGAGCACCCTGAGTACTGAGCACGCAGCACCCTGAGCACTGAGCACCGAGCACCCCGAGCACTGAGCACCCAGCACCCGGAGTACTGAGCACCCAGCACCCTGAGTACTATGCACCGAGCAACCTGAGTACTGAGCACCCAGTACCCTGAGCACTGAACACACAGCACCCTGAGTACTGAGCACCCCGAGCACTGAGCACCCAGCACCCTGAGCACTGAGGACCCAGCACCCTGAGTACTGAGCACCCAGCACCCTGAGCACTGAGCACCCAGCACCCTGAGTACTGAGCAGCCAGCACCCTGAGCACTGAGCACCCAGCACACTGAGTACTGAGCATCCAGCACGCCGAGCACTGAGCACCCAGCACCCCGAGCACTGAGCACTCAGCACCCTGTGTACTGAGCACTGAGCACCCAGCACCCCGAGCAATGAGCACCCAGCACCCTGAGCACTGAGCACCCTGAGGACTGAGCACCGAGCACCCTGAGTACTGAGCACTGAGCACCCTGAGCACTGAGCACCCAGCACCCTGAGTACTGAGCACCCAGCACCCTGAGCACTGAGGACCGAGCACCCTGAGTACTAAGCACCCAGCACCCAGAGTACTGAGCACCCAGCACCCTGAGCACTGAGCACACAGCACGCTGAGTACTGAGCACTGAGCACCCTGAGTACTGAGCCCCGAGCACCCTGAGCACTGAGCACCCAGCACGCTGAGTACTGAGCACTGAGCACTCTGAGTACTGAGCACCGAGCACCCTGAGTACTGAGCACCCAGCACCATGAGCACTGAGCACCCAGCACCCTGAGCACTGAGCACCCAGCACCCCGAGCACTGAGCACCCAGCACCCCGAGCACTGAGCACCTAGCACCCCGAGCACTGAGCACTGTGCTCCCTAAGTACTGAGCACTGAGCACCCTGAGTACTAAGCACCCAGCACCCTGAGTACTGAGCACCCAGCACCCTGAGTACTGAGCACCCAGCACCCTGAGTACTGAGCACCCAGCGTACTGAGCACCGAGCACCCCGAGCACTGAGAAGCCAGCACCCTGAGAACTCAGGACCCAGCACCCCGAGCACTGAGCACCCAGCACCCTGAGTACTGAGCACCCAGCACCCTGAGCACTGAGCACCCAGCACCCTGAGTACTGTGCACTGAGCACCCTGAGTACTGAGCACCCAGCACCCCGAGCACTGAGCACCCAGCACCCCGAGCACCGAGCACCCAGCACCGTGAACACTGAGCACCCAGCACCCTGAGCACTGAGCACCGAGCACCATGAGCACTGAGCACCCAGCAC
Organism: Microtus oregoni; assembly: GCF_018167655.1. NCBI lineage: Eukaryota > Metazoa > Chordata > Mammalia > Rodentia > Cricetidae > Microtus > Microtus oregoni. Next base: position 81,843 of record NW_024544558.1, read on the forward strand.
CCTGAGTACTGAGCACCCAACGTACTGAGCACCGAGCACCCTGAGCACTGAGCAACCAGCACCCTGAGTACTGAGCACCCAGCACCCTGAGTACTGAGCACCCAGCACCCTGAGCAATGAGCACCCTGAGTACTGAGCACCCAGCTCCTTGAGCACTGAGCACCGAGCACCCCGAGCACTGAGCACCCAGCACCCGGAGTACTGAGCACCCAGCACCGTGAGTACTAAGCACCCAGCACCCTGAGTACTGAGCACCCAGCACCCTGAGTACTGAGCACCCAGCACCCTGAGTACTGAGCACCCAGCGTACTGAGCATCGAGCACCCCGAGCACTGAGCACCCAGCACCCAGAGCACTGAGCACTCAGCACCCTGTGTACTGAGCACTGAGTACCCAGCACCCTGAGCACTGAGCACCCTGAGTACTGAGCACTGAGCACCCTGAGTACTGAGCAATGAGCACCCTGAGTACTGAGCACCCAGCACCCTGAGTACTGAGCACCCAGCAACCTGAGCACTGAGCACAGAGCACCCTGAGCACTGAGCACCCAGCACCCTGAGCACTGAGCACCCAGCACCCTGAGCACTGAGCACCCAGCAGCCTGAGTACTGAGCACCCTGAGTACTGAGCACCCAGCACCCCGAGCACTGAGCACCTAGTACCCTGAGCACTGAGCACCCTGAGTACTGAGCACTGAGCACCCTGAGCACTGAGCACCCTGAGTACTGAGCACCCAGCACCCTGAGTACTGAGCACCCAGCACCCTGAGCAATGAGCACCCTGAGTACTGAGCACGCAGCACCCTGAGCACTGAGCACCGAGCACCCCGAGCACTGAGCACCCAGCACCCGGAGTACTGAGCACCCAGCACCCTGAGTACTATGCACCGAGCAACCTGAGTACTGAGCACCCAGTACCCTGAGCACTGAACACACAGCACCCTGAGTACTGAGCACCCCGAGCACTGAGCACCCAGCACCCTGAGCACTGAGGACCCAGCACCCTGAGTACTGAGCACCCAGCACCCTGAGCACTGAGCACCCAGCACCCTGAGTACTGAGCACCCAGCACCCTGAGCACTGAGCACCCAGCACACTGAGTACTGAGCATCCAGCACGCCGAGCACTGAGCACCCAGCACCCCGAGCACTGAGCACTCAGCACCCTGTGTACTGAGCACTGAGCACCCAGCACCCCGAGCAATGAGCACCCAGCACCCTGAGCACTGAGCACCCTGAGCACTGAGCACCGAGCACCCTGAGTACTGAGCACTGAGCACCCTGAGCACTGAGCACCCAGCACCCTGAGTACTGAGCACCCAGCACCCTGAGCACTGAGGACCGAGCACCCTGAGTACTAAGCACCCAGCACCCAGAGTACTGAGCACCCAGCACCCTGAGCACTGAGCACACAGCACGCTGAGTACTGAGCACTGAGCACCCTGAGTACTGAGCCCCGAGCACCCTGAGCACTGAGCACCCAGCACGCTGAGTACTGAGCACTGAGCACTCTGAGTACTGAGCACCGAGCACCCTGAGTACTGAGCACCCAGCACCATGAGCACTGAGCACCCAGCACCCTGAGCACTGAGCACCCAGCACCCCGAGCACTGAGCACCCAGCACCCCGAGCACTGAGCACCCAGCACCCCGAGCACTGAGCACTGTGCTCCCTAAGTACTGAGCACTGAGCACCCTGAGTACTAAGCACCCAGCACCCTGAGTACTGAGCACCCAGCACCCTGAGTACTGAGCACCCAGCACCCTGAGTACTGAGCACCCAGCGTACTGAGCACCGAGCACCCCGAGCACTGAGAAGCCAGCACCCTGAGTACTCAGGACCCAGCACCCCGAGCACTGAGCACCCAGCACCCTGAGTACTGAGCACCCAGCACCCTGAGCACTGAGCACCCAGCACCCTGAGTACTGTGCACTGAGCACCCTGAGTACTGAGCACCCAGCACCCCGAGCACTGAGCACCCAGCACCCCGAGCACCGAGCACCCAGCACCGTGAACACTGAGCACCCAGCACCCTGAGCACTGAGCACCGAGCACCATGAGCACTGAGCACCCAGCACCCTGAGTACTGAGCACCCAACGTACTGAGCACCGAGCACCCTGAGCACTGAGCAACCAGCACCCTGAGTACTGAGCACCCAGCACCCTGAGCAATGAGCACCCTGAGTACTGAGCACCCAGCTCCTTGAGCACTGAGCACCGAGCACCCCGAGCACTGAGCACCCAGCACCCGGAGTACTGAGCACCCAGCACCGTGAGTACTAAGCACCCAGCACCCTGAGTACTGAGCACCCAGCACCCTGAGTACTGAGCACCCAGCACCCTGAGTACTGAGCACCCAGCGTACTGAGCATCGAGCACCCCGAGCACTGAGCACCCAGCACCCAGAGCACTGAGCACTCAGCACCCTGTGTACTGAGCACTGAGTACCCAGCACCCTGAGCACTGAGCACCCTGAGTACTGAGCACTGAGCACCCTGAGTACTGAGCAATGAGCACCCTGAGTACTGAGCACCCAGCACCCTGAGTACTGAGCACCCAGCAACCTGAGCACTGAGCACAGAGCACCCTGAGCACTGAGCACCCAGCACCCTGAGCACTGAGCACCCAGCACCCTGAGCACTGAGCACCCAGCAGCCTGAGTACTGAGCACCCTGAGTACTGAGCACCCAGCACCCCGAGCACTGAGCACCCAGTACCCTGAGCACTGAGCACCCTGAGTACTGAGCACTGAGCACCCTGAGCACTGAGCACCCTGAGTACTGAGCACCCAGCACCCTGAGTACTGAGCACCCAGCACCCTGAGCAATGAGCACCCTGAGTACTGAGCACGCAGCACCCTGAGCACTGAGCACCGAGCACCCCGAGCACTGAGCACCCAGCACCCGGAGTACTGAGCACCCAGCACCCTGAGTACTATGCACCGAGCAACCTGAGTACTGAGCACCCAGTACCCTGAGCACTGAACACACAGCACCCTGAGTACTGAGCACCCCGAGCACTGAGCACCCAGCACCCTGAGCACTGAGGACCCAGCACCCTGAGTACTGAGCACCCAGCACCCTGAGCACTGAGCACCCAGCACCCTGAGTACTGAGCACCCAGCACCCTGAGCACTGAGCACCCAGCACACTGAGTACTGAGCATCCAGCACGCCGAGCACTGAGCACCCAGCACCCCGAGCACTGAGCACTCAGCACCCTGTGTACTGAGCACTGAGCACCCAGCACCCCGAGCAATGAGCACCCAGCACCCTGAGCACTGAGCACCCTGAGCACTGAGCACCGAGCACCCTGAGTACTGAGCACTGAGCACCCTGAGCACTGAGCACCCAGCACCCTGAGTACTGAGCACCCAGCACCCTGAGCACTGAGGACCGAGCACCCTGAGTACTAAGCACCCAGCACCCAGAGTACTGAGCACCCAGCACCCTGAGCACTGAGTACACAGCACGCTGAGTACTGAGCACTGAGCACCCTGAGTACTGAGCACCGAGCACCCTGAGCACTGAGCACCCAGCACGCTGAGTACTGAGCACTGAGCACTCTGAGTACTGAGCACCGAGCACCCTGAGTACTGAGCACCCAGCACCATGAGCACTGAGCACCCAGCACCCTGAGCACTGAGAACCCAGCACCCCGAGCACTGAGCACCCAGCAACCCGAGCACTGAGCACCCAGCACCCCGAGCACTGAGCACCCAGCACCCTGAGCACTGAGCACCCTGAGCACTGAGCACCGAGCACCCTGAGTACTGAGCACTGAGCACCCTGAGCACTGAGCACCCAGCACCCTGAGTACTGAGCACCCAGCACCCTGAGCACTGAGGACCGAGCACCCTGAGTACTAAGCACCCAGCACCCAGAGTACTGAGCACCCAGCACCCTGAGCACTGAGCACACAGCACGCTGAGTACTGAGCACTGAGCACCCTGAGTACTGAGCACCGAGCACCCTGAGCACTGAGCACCCAGCACGCTGAGTACTGAGCACTGAGCACTCTGAGTACTGAGCACCGAGCACCCTGAGTACTGAGCACCCAGCACCATGAGCACTGAGCACCCAGCACCCTGAGCACTGAGCACCCAGCACCCCGAGCACTGAGCACCCAGCACCCCGAGCACTGAGCACCCAGCACCCTGAGCACTGAGCACTGTGCTCCCTAAGTAATGAGCACTGAGCACCCTGAGTACTAAGCACCCAGCACCCTGAGTACTGAGCACCCAGCACCCTGAGTACTGAGCACCCAGCACCCTGAGTACTGAGCACCCAGCGTACTGAGCACCGAGCACCCCGAGCACTGAGCACCCAGCACCCTGAGTACTGAGGACCCAGCACCCCGAGCACTGAGCACCCAGCACCCTGAGTACTGAGCACCCAGCACCCTGAGCACTGAGCACCCAGCACCCTGAGCAGTGAGCACCCAGCACCCTGAGTACTGAGCACTGAGCACCTAGCACCCCGAGCACTGAGCACACAGCACCCCGAGCACTGAGCACCCAGCACCCTGAGTACTGAGCACCCAGCACCCTGAGTACTGAGCACCCAGCACCCTGAGCACTGAGCTCCCAGCACTCTGAGTACTGAGCACCCAGCACCCTGAATAATGAGCAACCAGCACCCTGAGCACTGAGCACTGAGCACCTAGCACCCTGAGCACTGAGCACTAAGCACGCAGCACCCGGAGCACTGAGCACCCAGCACCCCGAGCACTGAGCACCCAGCACCCTGAGCACTGAGCACCCAGCACCCCGAGTACTGAGCACCCAGCACCCTGAGTACTGAGCACCCAGCACCATGAGCACTGAGCACCCAGCACCCTGAGCACTGAGAACCCAGCACCCCGAGCACTGAGCACCCAGCAACCCGAGCACTGAGCACCAAGCACCCCGAGCACTGAGCACCCAGCACCCTGAGCACTGAGCACCCTGAGCACTGAGCACCGAGCACCCTGAGTACTGAGCACTGAGCACCCTGAGCACTGAGCACCCAGCACCCTGAGTACTGAGCACCCAGCACCCTGAGCACTGAGGACCGAGCACCCTGAGTACTAAGCACCCAGCACCCAGAGTACTGAGCACCCAGCACCCTGAGCACTGAGCACACAGCACGCTGAGTACTGAGCACTGAGCACACTGAGTACTGAGCACCGAGCACCCTTAGCACTGAGCACCCAGCACGCTGAGTACTGAGCACTGAGCACTCTGAGTACTGAGCACCGAGCACCCTGAGTACTGAGCACCCAGCACCATGAGCACTGAGCACCCAGCACCCTGAGCACTGAGAACCCAGCACCCCGAGCACTGAGCACCCAGCAACCCGAGCACTGAGCACCCAGCACCCCGAGCACTGAGCACCCAGCACCCTGAGCACTGAGCACCCTGAGCACTGAGCACCGAGCACCCTGAGTACTGAGCACTGAGCACACTGAGCACTGAGCACCCAGCACACTGAGTACTGAGCACCCAGCACCCTGAGCACTGAGGACCGAGCACCCTGAGTACTAAGCACCCAGCACCCAGAGTACTGAGCACCCAGCATCCTGAGCACTGAGCACACAGCACGCTGAGTACTGAGCACTGAGCACCCTGAGTACTGAGCACCGAGCACCCTGAGCACTGAGCACCCAGCACGCTGAGTACTGAGCACTGAGCACTCTGAGTACTGAGCACCGAGCACCCTGAGTACTGAGCACCCAGCACCATGAGCACTGAGCACCCAGCACCCTGAGCACTGAGCACCCAGCACCCCGAGCACTGAGCACCCAGCACCCTGAGCACTGAGCACCCAGCACCCCGAGCACTGAGCACTGTGCTCCCTAAGTAATGAGCACTGAGCACCCTGAGTACTAAGCACCCAGCACCCTGAGTACTGAGCACCCAGCACCCTGAGCACTGAGCACCCAGCACCCTGAGCACTGAGCACCCAGCACCCTGAGCACTGAGCACCCAGCACCCTGAGTACTGAGCACCCAACGTACTGAGCACCGAGCACCCTGAGCACTGAGCACCCAGCACCCTGAGTACTGAGCACCCAGCACCCTGAGCAATGAGCACCCTGAGTACTGAGCACCCAGCTCCTTGAGCACTGAGCACCGAGCACCCCGAGCACTGAGCACCCAGCACCCGGAGTACTGAGCACCCAGCACCGTGAGTACTAAGCACCAAGCACCCTGAGTACTGAGCACCCAGCACCCTGAGTACTGAGCACCCAGCACCCTGAGTACTGAGCACCCAGCACCCTGAGTACTGAGCACCCAGCGTACTGAGCATCGAGCACCCCGAGCACTGAGCACCCAGCACCCAGAGTACTGAGCACCCAGCACCCCGAGCACTGAGCACCCAGCACCCTGAGTACTGAGCACCGAGCACCCTGAGTACTGAGCACCCAGCAACCTGAGTACTGAGCACCCAACGTACTGAGCACCGAGCACCCTGAGCACTGAGCACCCAGCACCCTGAGTACTGAGCACCCAGCACCCTGAGCAATGAGCACCCTGAGTACTGAGCACCCAGCACCTTGAGCACTGAGCACCGAGCACCCCGAGCACTGAGCACCCAGCACCCGGAGTACTGAGCACCCAGCACCCTGAGCACTGAACACACAGCACCCTGAGTACTGCGAAGCGAGCACCCCGAGCACTGAGCACCTAGCACCCCGAGCACTGAGCACCCAGCACCCCGAGCACTGAGCACCCAGCACCCTGAGTACTGAGCACCCAGCACCCTGAGTACTGAGCACCCAGCACCCTGAGCACTGAGCTCCCAGCACCCTGAGTACTGAGCACCCAGCACCCTGAATAATGAGCACCGAGCACCACGAGCACTGAGCACCCAGCACTTTGAGCACTGAGCACCCTGAGGACTGAGCACCCAGCACCCTGAGCACTGAGCACGGATCACCCTGAGCACTGATCACCCAGCACCCCGAGCACTGAGCACCCAGCACCCTGAGTACTGAGCACCCAGCACCCTGAGTACTGAGCACCCAGCACCCCGAGCACTGAGTACCCAGCACCCTGAGCACTGAGCACCCAGCACCCTGAGCACTGAGCACCCAGCACCCTGAGCAGTGAGCACCCAGCACCCTGAGTACTGAGCACTGAGCACCCAGCAACCCGAGCACTGAGCACCCAGCACCCCGAGCACTGAGCACCCAGCACCCCGAGCACCGAGCACCCAGCACCGTGAACACTGAGCACCCAGCACCCTGAGCACTGAGCACCGAGCACCATGAGCACTGAGCACCCAGCACCCTGAGTACTGAGCACCCAACGTACTGAGCACCGAGCACCCTGAGCACTGAGCAACCAGCACCCTGAGTACTGAGCACCCAGCACCCTGAGCAATGAGCACCCTGAGTACTGAGCACCCAGCTCCTTGAGCACTGAGCACCGAGCACCCCGAGCACTGAGCACCCAGCACCCGGAGTACTGAGCACCCAGCACCGTGAGTACTAAGCACCCAGCACCCTGAGTACTGAGCACCCAGCACCCTGAGTACTGAGCAACCAGCACCCTGAGTACTGAGCACCCAGCGTACTGAGCATCGAGCACCCCGAGCACTGAGCACCCAGCACCCAGAGCACTGAGCACTCAGCACCCTGTGTACTGAGCACTGAGTACCCAGCAACCTGAGCACTGAGCACCCTGAGTACTGAGCACTGAGCACCCTGAGTACTGAGCAATGAGCACCCTGAGTACTGAGCACCCAGCACCCTGAGTACTGAGCACCCAGCAACCTGAGCACTGAGCACAGAGCACCCTGAGCACTGAGCACCCAGCACCCTGAGCACTGAGCACCCAGCACCCTGAGCACTGAGCACCCAGCAGCCTGAGTACTGAGCACCCTGAGTACTGAGCACCCAGCACCCCGAGCACTGAGCACCCAGTACCCTGAGCACTGAGCACCCTGAGTACTGAGCACTGAGCACCCTGAGCACTGAGCACCCTGAGTACTGAGCACCCAGCACCCTGAGTACTGAGCACCCAGCACCCTGAGCAATGAGCACCCTGAGTACTGAGCACGCAGCACCCTGAGCACTGAGCACCGAGCACCCCGAGCACTGAGCACCCAGCACCCGGAGTACTGAGCACCCAGCACCCTGAGTACTATGCACCGAGCAACCTGAGTACTGAGCACCCAGTACCCTGAGCACTGAACACACAGCACCCTGAGTACTGAGCACCCCGAGCACTGAGCACCCAGCACCCTGAGCACTGAGGACCCAGCACCCTGAGTACTGAGCACCCAGCACCCTGAGCACTGAGCACCCAGCACCCTGAGTACTGAGCACCCAGCACCCTGAGCACTGAGCACCCAGCACACTGAGTACTGAGCATCCAGCACGCCGAGCACTGAGCACCCAGCACCCCGAGCACTGAGCACTCAGCACCCTGTGTACTGAGCACTGAGCACCCAGCACCCCGAGCAATGAGCACCCAGCACCCTGAGCACTGAGCACCCTGAGCACTGAGCACCGAGCACCCTGAGTACTGAGCACTGAGCACCCTGAGCACTGAGCACCCAGCACCCTGAGTACTGAGCACCCAGCACCCTGAGCACTGAGGACCGAGCACCCTGAGTACTAAGCACCCAGCACCCAGAGTACTGAGCACCCAGCACCCTGAGCACTGAGCACACAGCACGCTGAGTACTGAGCACTGAGCACCCTGAGTACTGAGCACCGAGCACCCTGAGCACTGAGCACCCAGCACGCTGAGTACTGAGCACTGAGCACTCTGAGTACTGAGCACCGAGCACCCTGAGTACTGAGCACCCAGCACCATGAGCACTGAGCACCCAGCACCCTGAGCACTGAGAACCCAGCACCCCGAGCACTGAGCACCCAGCAACCCGAGCACTGAGCACCCAGCACCCCGAGCACTGAGCACCCAGCACCCTGAGCACTGAGCACCCTGAGCACTGAGCACTGAGCACACAGCACGCTGAGTACTGAGCACTGAGCACCATGAGTACTGAGCACCGAGCACCCTTAGCACTGAGCACCCAGCACGCTGAGTACTGAGCACTGAGCACTCTGAGTACTGAGCACCGAGCACCCTGAGTACTGAGCACCCAGCACCATGAGCACTGAGCACCCAGCACCCTGAGCACTGAGAACCCAGCACCCCGAGCACTGAGCACCCAGCAACCCGAGCACTGAGCACCCAGCACCCCGAGCACTGAGCACCCAGCACCCTGAGCACTGAGCACCCTGAGCACTGAGCACCGAGCACCCTGAGTACTGAGCACTGAGCACCCTGAGCACTGAGCACCCAGCACCCTGAGTACTGAGCACCCAGCACCCTGAGCACTGAGGACCGAGCACCCTGAGTACTAAGCACCCAGCACCCAGAGTACTGAGCACCCAGCACCCTGAGCACTGAGCACACAGCACGCTGAGTACTGATCACTGAGCACCCTGAGTACTGAGCACCGAGCACCCTGAGCACTGAGCACCCAGCATGCTGAGTACTGAGCACTGAGCACTCTGAGTACTGAGCACCGAGCACCCTGAGTACTGAGCACCCAGCACCATGAGCACTGAGGACCCAGCACCCTGAGCACTGAGCACCCAGCACCCCGAGCACTGAGCACCCAGCACCCCGAGCACTGAGCACCCAGCACCCCGAGCACTGAGCACTGTGCTCCCTAAGTAATGAGCACTGAGCACCCTGAGTACTAAGCACCCAGCACCCTGCGTACTGAGCACCCAGCACCCTGAGTACTGAGCACCCAGCACCCTGAGTACTGAGCACCCAGCGTACTGAGCACCGAGCACCCCGAGCACTGAGCACCCAGCACCCTGAGTACTGAGGACCCAGCACCCCGAGCACTGAGCACCCAGCACCCTGAGTACTGAGCACCCAGCACCCTGAGCACTGAGCACCCAGCACCCTGAGTACTGAGCACTGAGCACCCTGAGTACTGAGCACCCAGCACCCCGAGCACTGAGCACCCAGCACCCCGAGCACCGAGCACCCAGCACCCTGAGCACTGAGCACCCAGCACCCTGAGCACTGAGCACCCAGCACCCTGAGCACTGAGCACCCAGCACCCTGAGTACTGAGCACCCAACGTACTGAGCACCGAGCACCCTGAGCACTGAGCACCCAGCACCCTGAGTACTGAGCACCCAGCACCCTGAGCAATGAGCACCCTGAGTACTGAGCACCCAGCTCCTTGAGCACTGAGCACCGAGCACCCCGAGCACTGAGCACCCAGCACCCGGAGTACTGAGCACCCAGCACCGTGAGTACTAAGCACCAAGAACCCTGAGTACTGAGCACCCAGCACCCTGAGTACTGAGCACCCAGCACCCTGAGTACTGAGCACCCAGCACCCTGAGTACTGAGCACCCAGCGTACTGAGCATCGAGCACCCCGAGCACTGAGCACCCAGCACCCAGAGTGCTGAGCACCCAGCACCCCGAGCACTGAGCACCCAGCACCCTGAGTACTGAGCACCGAGCACCCTGAGTACTGAGCACCCAGCAACCTGAGTACTGAGCACCCAACGTACTGAGCACCGAGCACCCTGAGCACTGAGCACCCAGCACCCTGAGTACTGAGCACCCAGCACCCTGAGCAATGAGCACCCTGAGTACTGAGCACCCAGCACCTTGAGCACTGAGAACCGAGCACCCCGAGCACTGAGCACCCAGCACCCGGAGTACTGAGCACCCAGCACCCTGAGTACTAAGCACCGAGCACCCTGAGTACTGAGCACCCAGCACCCTGAGCACTGAACACACAGCACCCTGAGTACTGCGAAGCGAGCACCCCGAGCACTGAGCACCTAGCACCCCGAGCACTGAGCACCCAGCACCCCGAGCACTGAGCACCCAGCACCCTGAGCACTGAGCTCCCAGCACCCTGAGTACTGAGCACCCAGCACCCTGAATATTGAGCAACCAGCACCCTGAGCACTGAGCACTGAGCACCTAGCACCCTGAGCACTGAGCACTGAGCACGCAGCACCCGGAGCACTGAGCACCCAGCACCCCGAGCACTGAGCACCCAGCACCCTGAGCACTGAGCACCCAGCACCCCGAGTACTGAGCACCCAGCACCCTGAGTACTGAGCACCCAGCACCATGAGCACTGAGCACCCAGCACCCTGAGCACTGAGAACCCAGCACCCCGAGCACTGAGCACCCAGCAACCCGAGCACTGAGCACCCAGCACCCCGAGCACTGAGCACCCAGCACCCTGAGCACTGAGCACCCTGAGCACTGAGCACCGAGCACCCTGAGTACTGAGCACTGAGCACCCTGAGCACTGAGCACAGAGCACCCTGAGTACTGAGCACCCAGCACCCTGAGCACTGAGGACCGAGCACCCTGAGTACTAAGCACCCAGCACCCAGAGTACTGAGCACCCAGCACCCTGAGCACTGAGCACACAGCACGCTGAGTACTGAGCACTGAGCACCCTGAGTACTGAGCACCGAGCACCCTTAGCACTGAGCACCCAGCACGCTGAGTACTGAGCACTGAGCACTCTGAGTACTGAGCACCGAGCACCCTGAGTACTGAGCACCCAGCACCATGAGCACTGAGCACCCAGCACCCTGAGCACTGAGAACCCAGCACCCCGAGCACTGAGCACCCAGCAACCCGAGCACTGAGCACCCAGCACCCCGAGCACTGAGCACCCAGCACCCTGAGCACTGAGCACCCTGAGCACTGAGCACCGAGCACCCTGAGTACTGAGCACTGAGCACCCTGAGCACTGAGCACCCAGCACCCTGAGTACTGAGCACCCAGCAACCTGAGCACTGAGGACCGAGCACCCTGAGTACTAAGCACCCAGCACCCAGAGTACTGAGCACCCAGCACCCTGAGCACTGAGCACACAGCACGCTGAGTACTGAGCACTGAGCACCCTGAGTACTGAGCACCGAGCACCCTGAGCACTGAGCACCCAGCACGCTGAGTACTGAGCACTGAGCACTCTGAGTACTGAGCACCGAGCACCCTGAGTACTGAGCACCCAGCACCATGAGCACTGAGCACCCAGCACCCTGAGCACTGAGCACCCAGCACCCCGAGCACTGAGCACCCAGCACCCCGAGCACTGAGCACCCAGCACCCCGAGCACTGAGCACTGTGCTCCCTAAGTAATGAGCACTGAGCACCCTGAGTACTAAGCACCCAGCACCCTGAGTACTGAGCACCCAGCACCCTGAGTACTGAGCACCCAGCACCCTGAGTACTGAGCACCCAGCGTACTGAGCACCGAGCACCCCGAGCACTGAACACCCAGCACCCTGAGTACTGAGGACCCAGCACCCCGAGCACTGAGCACCCAGCACCCTGAGTACTGAGCACCCAGCACCCTGAGCACTGAGCACCCAGCACCCTGAGTACTGAGCACTGAGCACCCTGAGTACTGAGCACCCAGCACCCCGAGCACTGAGCACCCAGCACCCCGAGCACCGAGCACCCAGCACCCTGAGCACTGAGCACCCAGCACCCTGAGCACTGAGCACCCAGTACCCTGAGCACTGAGCACCCAGCACCCTGAGTACTGAGCACCCAACGTACTGAGCACCGAGCACCCTGAGCACTGAGCACCCAGCACCCTGAGTACTGAGCACCCAGCACCCTGAGCAATGAGCACCCTGAGTACTGAGCACCCAGCTCCTTGAGCAATGAGCACCGAGCACCCCGAGCACTGAGCACCCAGCACCCGGAGTACTGAGCACCCAGCACCGTGAGTACTAAGCACCAAGCACCCTGAGTACTGAGCACCCAGCACCCTGAGTACTGAGCACCCAGCACCCTGAGTACTGAGCACCCAGCACCCTGAGTACTGAGCACCCAGCGTACTGAGCATCGAGCACCCCGAGCACTGAGCACCCAGCACCCAGAGTACTGAGCACCCAGCACCCCGAGCACTGAGCACCCAGCACCCTGAGTACTGAGCACTGAGCACCCAGCACCCCGAGCACTGAGCACCCAGCACCCCGAGTACTGAGCACTGAGCACCCTGAGTTCTGAGCACCCAGCACCCTGAGTACTGAGCACCCAACGTACTGAGCATCCGAGCACCCTGAGCACTGAGCACCCAGCACCCTGAGTACTGAGCACCCAGCACCCTGAGCAATGAGCACCCTGAGTACTGAGCACCCAGCACCTTGAGCACTGAGCACCGAGCACCCCGAGCACTGAGCACCCAGCACCCGGAGTACTGAGCACCCAGCACCCTGAGTACTAAGCACCGAGCACCCTGAGTACTGAGCACCCAGCACCCTGAGCACTGAACACACAGCACCCTGAGTACTGCGAAGCGAGCACCCCGAGCACTGAGCACCTAGCACCCCGAGCACTGAGCACCCAGCACCCCGAGCACTGAGCACCCAGCACCCTGAGTACTGAGCACCCAGCACCCTGAGTACTGAGCACCCAGCACCCTGAGCACTGAGCTCCCAGCACCCTGAGTACTGAGCACCCAGCACCCTGAATAATGAGCAACCAGCACCCTGAGCACTGAGCACTGAGCACCTAGCACCCTGAGCACTGAGCACTGAGCACGCAGCACCCCGAGCACTGAGCACCCAGCACCCCGAGAACTGAGCACCCAGCACCCTGAGCACTGAGCACCCAGCACCCCGAGTACTGAGCACCCAGCACCCTGAGTACTGAGCACTCAGCACCCTGAGTACTGAGCACCGAGCACCACGAGCACTGAGCACCCAGCACTTTGAGCACTGAGCACCCTGAGGACTGAGCACCCAGCACCCTGAGCACTGAGCACGGATCACCCTGAGCACTGAGCACCCAGCACCCCGAGCACTGAGCACCCAGCACCCTGAGTACTGAGCACCCAGCACCCTGAGTACTGAGCACCCAGCACCCCGAGCACTGAGTACCCAGCACCCTGAGCACTGAGCACCCAGCACCCTGAGCACTGAGCACCCAGCACCCTGAGCAGTGAGCACCCAGCACCCTGTGTACTGAGCACTGAGCACCCAGCAACCCGAGCACTGAGCACCCAGAACCCTGAGTACTGAGCACTGAGCACACAGCACCCCGAGCACTGAGCACCCAGCACCCTGAGCACTGAGCACCCAGCACCCGAGTACTGATCACCCAGCACCCTGAGTACTGAGCACCCCGCACACTGAGTACTGAGCACCCAGCGCCCCGAGTACTGAGCACCCAGCACCCTGAGCACTGAGCAACCAGCACCCTGAGCACTGAGCACCCAGCACCCCGAGCACTGAACACACAGCACCCTGAGTACTGAGAAGCGAGCACCCCGAGCACTGAGCACCTAGCACCCCGAGCACTGAGCACCCAGCACCCCGAGCACTGAGCACCCAGCACCCTGAGTACTGAGCACCCAGCACCCTGAGTACTGAGCACCCAGCACCACGAGCACTGAGCACCCAGCACCCTGAGTACTGAGCACCCAGCACCCTGAGCACTGAGCACCGAGCATCCTGAGCACTGAGCACCCAGCACCCTGAGGACTGAACACCCAGCACCCCGAGCATTGAGCACCCAGCACCCTTAGCACTGAGCACCCTGAGTACTGAGCACTGAGCACACTGAGTACTGAGCAATGAGCACCCTGAATACTGAGCACCCAGCACCCTGAGTACTGAGCACCCCACAACCAGAGCACTGATCACCGAGCACCCTGAGCACTGAGCACACAGCACCCTGAGCACTGAGCACCCAGCACCCTGAGCACTGAGCACCCAGCAGCCTGAGTACTAAGCACCCTGAGTACTGAGCACCCAGCACCCTGAGTACTGAGCACCCAGCACCCTGAGTACTGAGCACCCAGCACCCTGAGCAATGAGCACCCTGAGTACTGAGCACCAAGCACCCCGAGCACTGAGCACCCAGCACCCGGAGTACTGAGCACCCAGCACCCTGAGTACTAAGCACCGAACACCCTGAGTACTGAGCACCCAGTACCCTGAACACTGAACACACAGCAACCTGAGTACTGAGCCCCCCGAGCACTGAGCACCCAGCACCCTGAGCACTGAGGACCCAGCACCCTGAGTACTGAGCACCCAGCACCCTGAGCACTGAGCACCCAGCACCCTGAGTACTGAGCACCCAGCACCCTGAGCACTGAGCACCCAGCACCCTGAGTACTGAGAATCCAGCACCCCAAGCACTGAGCACCCAGCACCCCAAGCACTGAGCACTCAGCACCCTGTGTACTGAGCACTGAGTACCCAGCACCTCGAGCACTGAGCACCCAGCACCCTGAGCACTGAGCACCCTGAGCACTGAGCACCCAGCACGCTGAGTACTGAGCACTGAGCACTCTGAGTACTGAGCACCGAGCACCCTGAGTACTGAGCACCCAGCACCATGAGCACTGAGCGCCCAGCACCCTGAGCACTGAGCACCCAGCACCCCGAGCACTGAGCACCCAGCACCCCGAGCACTGAGCACCCAGCACCCCGAGCACTGAGCACTGTGCTCCCTAAGTAATGAGCACTGAGCACCCTGAGTACTAAGCACCCAGCACCCTGAGTACTGAGCACCCAGCACCCTGAGTACTGAGCACCCAGCACCCTGAGTACTGAGCACCCAGCACCCTGAGTACTGAGCACCCAGCACCCAGAGTACTGAGCACCCAGCACCCTGAGCACTGAGCACACAGCACGCTGAGTACTGAGCACTGAGCACCCTGAGTACTGAGCACCGAGAACCCTGAGCACTGAGCACCCAGCACGCTGAGTACTGAGCACTGAGCACTCTGAGTACTGAGCACCGAGCACCCTGAGTACTGAGCACCCAGCACCATGAGCACTGAGCACCCAGCACCCTGAGCACTGAGCACCCAGCACCCCGAGCACTGAGCACCCAGCACCCCGAGCACTGAGCACCCAGCACCCCGAGCACTGAGCACTGTGCTCCCTAAGTAATGAGCACTGAGCACCCTGAGTACTAAGCACCCAGCACCCTGAGTACTGAGCACCCAGCACCCTGAGTACTGAGCACCCAGCACCCTGAGTACTGAGCACCCAGCGTACTGAGCACCGAGCACCCCGAGCACTGAGCACCCAGCACCCTGAGTACTGAGGACCCAGCACCCCGAGCACTGAGCACCCAGCACCCTGAGTACTGAGCACCCAGCACCCTGAGCACTGAGCACCCAGCACCCTGAGTACTGAGCACTGAGCACCCTGAGTACTGAGCACCGAGAACCCTGAGCACTGAGCACCCAGCACGCTGAGTACTGAGCACTGAGCACTCTGAGTACTGAGCACCGAGCACCCTGAGTACTGAGCACCCAGCACCATGAGCACTGAGCACCCAGCACCCTGAGCACTGAGCACCCAGCACCCCGAGCACTGAGCACCCAGCACCCCGAGCACTGAGCACCCAGCACCCCGAGCACTGAGCACTGTGCTCCCTAAGTAATGAGCACTGAGCACCCTGAGTACTAAGCACCCAGCACCCTGAGTACTGAGCACCCAGCACCCTGAGTACTGAGCACCCAGCACCCTGAGTACTGAGCACCCAGCGTACTGAGCACCGAGCACCCCGAGCACTGAGCACCCAGCACCCTGAGTACTGAGGACCCAGCACCCCGAGCACTGAGCACCCAGCACCCTGAGTACTGAGCACCCAGCACCCTGAGCACTGAGCACCCAGCACCCTGAGTACTGAGCACTGAGCACCCTGAGTACTGAGCACCCAGCACCCCGAGCACTGAGCACCCAGCACCCCGAGCACCGAGCACCCAGCACCCTGAGCACTGAGCACCCAGCACCCTGAGCACTGAGCACCCAGTACCCTGAGCACTGAGCACCCAGCACCCTCAGTACTGAGCACCCAACGTACTGAGCACCGAGCACCCTGAGCACTGAGCACCCAGCACCCTGAGTACTGAGCACCCAGCACCCTGAGCAATGAGCACCCTGAGTACTGAGCACCCAGCTCCTTGAGCAATGAGCACCGAGCACCCCGAGCACTGAGCAACCAGCACCCGGAGTACTGAGCACCCAGCACCGTGAGTACTAAGCACCAAGCACCCTGAGTACTGAGCACCCAGCACCCTGAGTACTGAGCACCCAGCACCCTGAGTACTGAGCACCCAGCACCCTGAGTACTGAGCACCCAGCGTACTGAGCATCGAGCACCCCGAGCACTGAGAACCCAGAACCCAGAGTACTGAGCACCCAGCACCCCGAGCACTGAGCACCCAGCACCCTGAGTACTGAGCACTGAGCACCCAGCACCCCGAGCACTGAGCACCCAGCACCCCGAGTACTGAGCACTGAGCACCCTGAGTTCTGAGCACCCAGCACCCTGAGTACTGAGCACCCAACGTACTGAGCACCGAGCACCCTGAGCACTGAGCACCCAGCACCCTGAGTACTGAGCACCCAGCACCCTGAGCAATGAGCACCCTGAATACTGAGCACCCAGCACCTTGAGCACTGAGCACCGAGCACCCCGAGCACTGAGCACCCAGCACCCGGAGTACTGAGCACCCAGCACCCTGAGTACTAAGCACCGAGCACCCTGAGTACTGAGCACCCAGCACCCTGAGCACTGAACACACAGCACCCTGAGTACTGCGAAGCGAGCACCCCGAGCACTGAGCACCTAGCACCCCGAGCACTGAGCACCCAGCACCCCGAGCACTGAGCACCCAGCACCCTGAGTACTGAGCACCCAGCACCCTGAGTACTGAGCACCCAGCACCCTGAGCACTGAGCTCCCAGCACCCTGAGTACTGAGCACCCAGCACCCTGAATAATGAGCAACCAGCACCCTGAGCACTGAGCACTGAGCACCTAGCACCCTGAGCACTGAGCACTGAGCACGCAGCACCCCGAGCACTGAGCACCCAGCACCCCGAGAACTGAGCACCCAGCACCCTGAGCACTGAGCACCCAGCACCCCGAGTACTGAGCACCCAGCACCCTGAGTACTGAGCACTCAGCACCCTGAGTACTGAGCACCGAGCACCACGAGCACTGAGCACCCAGCACTTTGAGCACTGAGCACCCTGAGGACTGAGCACCCAGCACCCTGAGCACTGAGCACGGATCACCCTGAGCACTGAGCACCCAGCACCCCGAGCACTGAGCACCCAGCACCCTGAGTACTGAGCACCCAGCACCCTGAGTACTGAGCACCCAGCACCCCGAGCACTGAGTACCCAGCACCCTGAGCACTGAGCACCCAGCACCCTGAGCACTGAGCACCCAGCACCCTGAGCAGTGAGCACCCAGCACCCTGTGTACTGAGCACTGAGCACCCAGCAACCCGAGCACTGAGCACCCAGAACCCTGAGTACTGAGCACTGAGCACACAGCACCCCGAGCACTGAGCACCCAGCACCCTGAGCACTGAGCACCCAGCACCCGAGTACTGATCACCCAGCACCCTGAGTACTGAGCACCCCGCACACTGAGTACTGAGCACCCAGCGCCCCGAGTACTGAGCACCCAGCACCCTGAGCACTGAGCAACCAGCACCCTGAGCACTGAGCACCCAGCACCCCGAGCACTGAACACACAGCACCCTGAGTACTGAGAAGCGAGCACCCCGAGCACTGAGCACCTAGCACCCCGAGCACTGAGCACCCAGCACCCCGAGCACTGAGCACCCAGCACCCTGAGTACTGAGCACCCAGCACCCTGAGTACTGAGCACCCAGCACCACGAGCACTGAGCACCCAGCACCCTGAGTACTGAGCACCCAGCACCCTGAGCACTGAGCACCGAGCATCCTGAGCACTGAGCACCCAGCACCCTGAGGACTGAACACCCAGCACCCCGAGCATTGAGCACCCAGCACCCTTAGCACTGAGCACCCTGAGTACTGAGCACTGAGCACACTGAGTACTGAGCAATGAGCACCCTGAATACTGAGCACCCAACACCCTGAGTACTGAGCACCCCGCAACCAGAGCACTGATCACCGAGCACCCTGAGCACTGAGCACACAGCACCCTGAGCACTGAGCACCCAGCACCCTGAGCACTGAGCACCCAGCAGCCTGAGTACTAAGCACCCTGAGTACTGAGCACCCAGCACCCTGAGTACTGAGCACCCAGCACCCTGAGTACTGAGCACCCAGCACCCTGAGCAATGAGCACCCTGAGTACTGAGCACCAAGCACCCCGAGCACTGAGCACCCAGCACCCGGAGTACTGAGCACCCAGCACCCTGAGTACTAAGCACCGAACACCCTGAGTACTGAGCACCCAGTACCCTGAACACTGAACACACAGCAACCTGAGTACTGAGCCCCCCGAGCACTGAGCACCCAGCACCCTGAGCACTGAGGACCCAGCACCCTGAGTACTGAGCACCCAGCACCCTGAGCACTGAGCACCCAGCACCCTGAGTACTGAGCACCCAGCACCCTGAGCACTGAGCACCCAGCACCCTGAGTACTGAGAATCCAGCACCCCAAGCACTGAGCACCCAGCACCCCAAGCACTGAGCACTCAGCACCCTGTGTACTGAGCACTGAGTACCCAGCACCTCGAGCACTGAGCACCCAGCACCCTGAGCACTGAGCACCCTGAGCACTGAGCACCCAGCACGCTGAGTACTGAGCACTGAGCACTCTGAGTACTGAGCACCGAGCACCCTGAGTACTGAGCACCCAGCACCATGAGCACTGAGCGCCCAGCACCCTGAGCACTGAGCACCCAGCACCCCGAGCACTGAGCACCCAGCACCCCGAGCACTGAGCACCCAGCACCCCGAGCACTGAGCACTGTGCTCCCTAAGTAATGAGCACTGAGCACCCTGAGTACTAAGCACCCAGCACCCTGAGTACTGAGCACCCAGCACCCTGAGTACTGAGCACCCAGCACCCTGAGTACTGAGCACCCAGCGTACTGAGCACCGAGCACCCCGAGCACTGAGCACCCAGCACCCTGAGTACTGAGGACCCAGCACCCCGAGCACTGAGCACCCAGCACCCTGAGTACTGAGCACCCAGCACCCTGAGCACTGAGCACCCAGCACCCTGAGTACTGAGCACTGAGCACCCTGAGTACTGAGCACCCAGCACCCCGAGCACTGAGCACCCAGCACCCCGAGCACCGAGCACCCAGCACCCTGAGCACTGAGCACCCAGCACCCTGAGCACTGAGCACCCAGCACCCTGAGCACTGAGCACCCAGCACCCTGAGTACTGAGCACCCAACGTACTGAGCACCGAGCACCCTGAGCACTGAGCACCCAGCACCCTGAGTACTGAGCACCCAGCACCCTGAGCAATGAGCACCCTGAGTACTGAGCACCCAGCTCCTTGAGCACTGAGCACCGAGCACCCCGAGCACTGAGCACCCAGCACCCGGAGTACTGAGCACCCAGCACCGTGAGTACTAAGCACCAAGCACCCTGAGTACTGAGCACCCAGCACCCTGAGTACTGAGCACCCAGCACCCTGAGTACTGAGCACCCAGCACCCTGAGTACTGAGCACCCAGCGTACTGAGCATCGAGCACCCCGAGCACTGAGCACCCAGCACCCAGAGTACTGAGCACCCAGCACCCTGAGCACTGAGCACCCAGCACCCTGAGTACTGAGCACCGAGCACCCTGAGTACTGAGCACCCAGCAACCTGAGTACTGAGCACCCAACGTACTGAGCACCGAGCACCCTGAGCACTGAGCACCCAGCACCCTGAGTACTGAGCACCCAGCACCCTGAGCAATGAGCACCCTGAGTACTGAGCACCCAGCACCTTGAGCACTGAGCACCGAGCACCATGAGCACTGAGCACCCAGCACCCGGAGTACTGAGCACCCAGCACCCTGAGTACTAAGCACCGAGCACCCTGAGTACTGAGCACCCAGCACCCTGAGCACTGAACACACAGCACCCTGAGTACTGCGAAGCGAGCACCCCGAGCACTGAGCACCTAGCACCCCGAGCACTGAGCACCCAGCACCCCGAGCACTGAGCACCCAGCACCCTGAGTACTGAGCACCCAGCACCCTGAGTACTGAGCACCCAGCACCCTGAGCACTGAGCTCCCAGCACCCTGAGTACTGAGCACCCAGCACCCTGAATAATGAGCAACCAGCACCCTGAGCACTGAGCACTGAGCACCTAGCACCCTGAGCACTGAGCACTGAGCACGCAGCACCCGGAGCACTGAGCACCCAGCACCCCGAGCACTGAGCACCCAGCACCCTGAGCACTGAGCACCCAGCACCCCGAGTACTGAGCACCCAGCACCCTGAGTACTGAGCACCCAGCACCATGAGCACTGAGCACCCAGCACCCTGAGCACTGAGAACCCAGCACCCCGAGCACTGAGCACCCAGCAACCCGAGCACTGAGCACCCAGCACCCCGAGCACTGAGCACCCAGCACCCTGAGCACTGAGCACCCTGAGCACTGAGCACCGAGCACCCTGAGTACTGAGCACTGAGCACCCTGAGCACTGAGCACCCAGCACCCTGAGTACTGAGCACCCAGCACCCTGAGCACTGAGGACCGAGCACCCTGAGTACTAAGCACCCAGCACCCAGAGTACTGAGCACCCAGCACCCTGAGCACTGAGCACACAGCACGCTGAGTACTGAGCACTGAGCACCCTGAGTACTGAGCACCGAGCACCCTTAGCACTGAGCACCCAGCACGCTGAGTACTGAGCACTGAGCACTCTGAGTACTGAGCACCGAGCACCCTGAGTACTGAGCACCCAGCACCATGAGCACTGAGCACCCAGCACCCTGAGCACTGAGAACCCAGCACCCCGAGCACTGAGCACCCAGCAACCCGAGCACTGAGCACCCAGCACCCCGAGCACTGAGCACCCAGCACCCTGAGCACTGAGCACCCTGAGCACTGAGCACCGAGCACCCTGAGTACTGAGCACTGAGCACCCTGAGCACTGAGCACCCAGCACCCTGAGTACTGAGCACCTAGCACCCTGAGCACTGAGGACCGAGCACCCTGAGTACTAAGCACCCAGCACCCAGAGTACTGAGCACCCAGCACCCTGAGCACTGAGCACACAGCACGCTGAGTACTGAGCACTGAGCACCCTGAGTACTGAGCACCGAGCACCCTGAGCACTGAGCACCCAGCACGCTGAGTACTGAGCACTGAGCACTCTGAGTACTGAGCACCGAGCACCCTGAGTACTGAGCACCCAGCACCATGAGCACTGAGCACCCAGCACCCTGAGCACTGAGCACCCAGCACCCCGAGCACTGAGCACCCAGCACCCAGAGCACTGAGCACCCAGCACCCCGAGCACTGAGCACTGTGCTCCCTAAGTAATGAGCACTGAGCACCCTGAATACTAAGCACCCAGCACCCTGAGTACTGAGCACCCAGCACCCTGAGTACTGAGCACCCAGCACCCTGAGTACTGAGCACCCAGCGTACTGAGCACCGAGCACCCCGAGCACTGAGCACCCAGCACCCTGAGTACTGAGGACCCAGCACCCCGAGCACTGAGCACCCAGCACCCTGAGTACTGAGCACCCAGCACCCTGAGCACTGAGCACCCAGCACCCTGAGTACTGAGCACTGAGCACCCTGAGTACTGAGCACCCAGCACCCCGAGCACTGAGCACCCAGCACCCCGAGCACCGAGCACCCAGCACCCTGAGCACTGAGCACCCAGCACCCTGAGCACTGAGCACCCAGCACCCTGAGCACTGAGCACCCAGCACCCTGAGTACTGAGCACCCAACGTACTGAGCACCGAGCACCCTGAGCACTGAGCACCCAGCACCCTGAGTACTGAGCACCCAGCACCCTGAGCAATGAGCACCCTGAGTACTGAGCACCCAGCTCCTTGAGCACTGAGCACCGAGCACCCCGAGCACTGAGCACCCAGCACCCGGAGTACTGAGCACCCAGCACCGTGAGTACTAAGCACCAAGCACCCTGAGTACTGAGCACCCAGCACCCTGAGTACTGAGCACCCAGCACCCTGAGTACTGAGCACCCAGCACCCTGAGTACTGAGCACCCAGCGTACTGAGCATCGAGCACCCCGAGCACTGAGCACCCAGCACCCAGAGTACTGAGCACCCAGCACCCCGAGCACTGAGCACCCAGCACCCTGAGTACTGAGCACCCAGCAACCTGAGTACTGAGCACCCAACGTACTGAGCACCGAGCACCCTGAGCACTGAGCACCCAGCACCCTGAGTACTGAGCACCCAGCACCCTGAGCAATGAGCACCCTGAGTACTGAGCACCCAGCACCTTGAGCACTGAGCACCGAGCACCCCGAGCACTGAGCACCCAGCACTTTGAGCACTGAGCACCCTGAGGACTGAGCACCCAGCACCCTGAGCACTGAGCACGGATCACCCTGAGCACTGAGCACCCAGCACCCCGAGCACTGAGCACCCAGCACCCTGAGTACTGAGCACCCAGCACCCTGAGTACTGAGCACCCAGCACCCCGAGCACTGAGTACCCAGCACCCTGAGCACTGAGCACCCAGCACCCTGAGCACTGAGCACCCAGCACCCTGAGCAGTGAGCACCCAGCACCCTGAGTACTGAGCACTGAGCACCCAGCAACCCGAGCACTGAGCACCCAGAACCCTGAGTACTGAGCACTGAGCACACAGCACCCCGAGCACTGAGCACCCAGCACCCTGAGCACTGAGCACCCAGCACCCGAGTACTGATCACCCAGCACCCTGAGTACTGAGCACCCCGCACACTGAGTACTGAGCACCCAGCGCCCCGAGTACTGAGCACCCAGCACCCTGAGCACTGAGCAACCAGCACCCTGAGCACTGAGCACCCAGCACCCCGAGCACTGAACACACAGCACCCTGAGTACTGAGAAGCGAGCACCCCGAGCACTGAGCACCTAGCACCCCGAGCACTGAGCACCCAGCACCCCGAGCACTGAGCACCCAGCACCCTGAGTACTGAGCACCCAGCACCCTGAGTACTGAGCAACCAGCACCACGAGCACTGAGCACCCAGCACCCTGAGTACTGAGCACCCAGCACCCTGAGCACTGAGCACCGAGCATCCTGAGCACTGAGCACCCAGCACCCTGAGGACTGAACACCCAGCACCCCGAGCATTGAGCACCCAGCACCCTTAGCACTGAGCACCCTGAGTACTGAGCACTGAGCACACTGAGTACTGAGCAATGAGCACCCTGAATACTGAGCACCCAGCACCCTGAGTACTGAGCACCCCGCAACCAGAGCACTGATCACCGAGCACCCTGAGCACTGAGCACACAGCACCCTGAGCACTGAGCACCCAGCACCCTGAGCACTGAGCACCCAGCAGCCTGAGTACTAAGCACCCTGAGTACTGAGCACCCAGCACCCCGAGCACTGAGTACCCAGCACCCTGAGCACTGAGCACCCAGCACCCTGAGCACTGAGCACCCAGCACCCCGAGCACTGAGCACCCAGCACGCTGAGCACTGAGCACCCTGAGTACTGAGCACTGAGCACCCTGAGTACTGAGCACTGAGCACCCTGAGTACTGAGCACCCAGCACCCTGAGTACTGAGCACCCAGCACCCTGAGTACTGAGCACCCAGCACCCTGAGTACTGAGCACCCAGCACCCTGAGTACTGAGCACCCAGCACCCTGAGCAATGAGCACCCTGAGTACTGAGCACCCAGCACCCCGAGCACTGAGCACCCAGCACCCGGAGTACTGAGCACCCAGCACCCTGAGTACTAAGCACCGAGCACCCTGAGTACTGAGCACCCAGTACCCTGAACACTGAACACACAGCAACCTGAGTACTGAGCCCCCCGAGCACTGAGCACCCAGCACCCTGAGCACTGAGGACCCAGCACCCTGAGTACTGAGCACCCAGCACCCTGAGCACTGAGCACCCAGCACCCTGAGTACTGAGCACCCAGCACCCTGAGCACTGAGCACCCAGCACCCTGAGTACTGAGAATCCAGCACCCCAAGCACTGAGCACCCAGCACCCCAAGCACTGAGCACTCAGCACCCTGTGTACTGAGCACTGAGTACCCAGCACCTCGAGCACTGAGCACCCAGCACCCTGAGCACTGAGCACCCTGAGTACTGAGCACCCAGCACCCTGAGCACTGAGCACCCAGCACCCAGAGCACTCAGCACCCAGCACCCAGAGCACTGAGCACTGAGCACCCTAAGTACTGAGCACTGAGCACGCTGAGCACTGAGCACCGAGCACCCTGAGTACTGAGCACTGAGCACCCTGAGCACTGAGCACCCAGCAACCTGAGTACTGAGCACCCAGCACCCTGAGCACTGAGGACCGAGCACCCTGAGTACTAAGCACCCAGCACCCTGAGCACTGAGCAGGGAGCAACCTGAGTACTGAGCACCCAGCACCCTGAGCACTGAGGACCGAGCACCCTGAGTACTGAGCACCCAGCACCCCGAGCACTGAGTACCCAGCACCCTGAGCACTGAGCACCCAGCACCCTGAGCACTGAGCACCCAGCACCCCGAGCACTGAGCACCCAGCACGCTGAGCACTGAGCACCCTGAGTACTGAGCACTGAGCACCCTGAGTACTGAGCACTGAGCACCCTGAGTACTGAGCACCCAGCACCCTGAGTACTGAGCACGGAGTACCCTGAGTACTGAGCACCCAGCACCCTGAGTACTGAGCACCCAGCACCCTGAGTACTGAGCACCCAGCAACCTGAGCAATGAGCACCCTGAGTACTGAGCACCCAGCACCCCGAGCACTGAGCACCCAGCACCCGGATTACTGAGCACCCAGCACCCTGAGTACTAAGCACCGAGCACCCTGAGTACTGAGCACCCAGTACCCTGAACACTGAACACACAGCAACCTGAGTACTGAGCCCCCCGAGCGCTGAGCACCCAGCACCCTGAGCACTGAGGACCCAGCACCCTGAGTACTGAGCACCCAGCACCCTGAGCACTGAGCACCCAGCACCCTGAGTACTGAGCACCCAGCACCCTGAGCACTGAGCACCCAGCACCCTGAGTACTGAGCATCCAGCACCCCAAGCACTGAGCACCCAGCACCCCAAGCACTGAGCACTCAGCACCCTGTGTACTGAGCACTGAGTACCCAGCACCTCGAGCACTGAGCACCCAGCACCCTGAGCACTGAGCACCCTGAGTACTGAGCACCCAGCACCCTGAGCACTGAGCACCCAGCACCCAGAGCACTCAGCACCCAGCACCCAGAGCACTGAGCACTGAGCACCCTGAGTACTGAGCACTGAGCACCCTGAGCACTGAGCACCGAGCACCCTGAGTACTGTGCACTGAGCACCCTGAGCACTGAGCACCCAGCAACCTGAGTACTGAGCACCCAGCACCCTGAGCACTGAGGACCGAGCTCCCTGAGTACTAAGCACCCAGCACCCTGAGCACTGAGCAGCCAGCAACCTGAGTACTGAGCACCCAGCACCCTGAGCACTGAGGACCGAGCACCCTGAGTACTAAGCACCCAGCACCCTGAGTACTGAGCACCCAGCACCCTGAGCACTGAGCACCCAGCACGCTGAGTACTGAGCACTGAGCACCCTGAGTACTGAGCACCGAGCACCCTGACCACTAAGCACCCAGCAGGCTGAGTAATGAGCACTGAGCACACTGAGTACTGAGCACCAAGCACCCTGAGTACTGACCACCCAGCACTCTGAGCACTGAGCACCCAGCACCCTGAGCACTGAGCACCCAGCACACCGAGCACTGAGCACCCAGCACCCCTAGCACTGAGCACCAAGCACCCCGAGCACTGAGCACTGAGCACCCTAAGTACTGAGCACTGAGGACCCTGAGTACTAAGCACCCAGCACCCTGAATACTGAGCACCCACAACCCTAAGTACTGAGCACCCAGCACCCTGAGTACTGAGCACCCTGCGTACTGAGCACCGAGCACCCCGAGCACTGAGCACCCAGCACCCTGAGTACTGAGCACCCAGCACCCTGAGCACTGAGCACCCAGCACCCTGAGTACTGAGCACAGAGCACCCTGAGTACTGAGCACCCAGCACCCTGAGTACTGAGCACCCAGCGTACTGAGCACCGAGCACCCAGCACCCTGAGTACTGAGCACAGAGCACCCTGAGTACTGAGCACCCAGCACCCTGAGTACTGAGCACCCAGCGTACTGAGCACCGAGCACCCAGCACCCTGAGTACTGAGCACCCAGCACCCTGAGCACTGAGCACCCCGCACCCAGAGTACTGAGCACTGAGCACCCTGAGTACTGAGCACCCAGCACCCTGAGCACTGAGCACCCAGCACCCTGAGTACTGAGCACAGAGCACCCTGAGTACTGAGCACCCAGCACCCTGAGTACTGAGCACCCAGCGTACTGAGCACCGAGCACCCAGCACCCTGAGCACTGAGCACCCAGCACCCTGAGCACTGAGCACCCAGCACCCTGAGCACTGAGCACCCAGCACCCTGAGTACTGAGCACCAAACGTACTGAGCACCGAGCACCCTGAGCACTGAGCACCCAGCACCCTGAGTACTGAGCACCCAGCTCCCTGAGCAATGAGCACCCTGAGTACTGAGCACCCAGCACCTTGAGCACTGAGCACCGAGCACCCTGAGCACTGAGCACCCAGCCCCCGGAGTACTGAGAACCCAGCACCATGAGCACTGAGCACCCAGCACCCTGAGCACTGAGCACCCAGCACCCCGAGCACTGAGCACCCAGCACCCCGAGCACTGAGCACCCAGCACCATGAGCACTGAGCACCCAGCACCCTGAGCACTGAGCACCCAGCACCCCGAGCACTGAGCACCCAGCACCCCGAGCACTGAGCACCCAGCACCCCGAGCACTGAGCACTGTGCTCCCTAAGTAATGAGCACTGAGCACCCTGAGTACTAAGCACCCAGCACCCTGAGTACTGAGCACCCAGCACCCTGAGTACTGAGCACCCAGCACCCTGAGTACTGAGCACCAAACGTACTGAGCACCGAGCACCCTGAGCACTGAGCACCCAGCACCCTGAGTACTGAGCACCCAGCTCCCTGAGCAATGAGCACCCTGAGTACTGAGCACCCAGCACCTTGAGCACTGAGCACCGAGCACCCTGTGCACTGAGCACCCAGCCCCCGGAGTACTGAGCACCCAGCACCATGAGCACTGAGCACCCAGCACCCTGAGCACTGAGCACCCAGCACCCCGAGCACTGAGCACCCAGCACCCCGAGCACTGAGCACCCAGCACCATGAGCACTGAGCACCCAGCACCCTGAGCACTGAGCACCCAGCACCCTGAGTACTGAGGACCCAGCACCCCGAGCACTGAGCACCCAGCACCCTGAGTACTGAGCACCCAGCACCCTGAGCACTGAGCACCCAGCACCCTGAGTACTGAGCACTGAGGACCCTGAGTACTGAGCACCCAGCACCCCGAGCACTGAGCACCCAGCACCCCGAGCACCGAGCACCCAGCACCCTGAGCACTGAGCACCCAGCACCCTGAGCACTGAGCACCCAGCACCCTGAGCACTGAGCACCCAGCACCCTGAGTACTGAGCACCCAACGTACTGAGCACCGAGCACCCTGAGCACTGAGCACCCAGCACCCTGAGTACTGAGCACCCAGCACCCTGAGCAATGAGCACCCTGAGTACTGAGCACCCAGCTCCTTGAGCACTGAGCACCGAGCACCCCGAGCACTGAGCACCCAGCACCCGGAGTACTGAGCACCCAGCACCGTGAGTACTAAGCACCAAGCACCCTGAGTACTGAGCACCCAGCACCCTGAGTACTGAGCACCCAGCACCCTGAGTACTGAGCACCCAGCACCCTGAGTACTGAGCACCCAGCGTACTGAGCACCGAGCACCCCGAGCACTGAGCACCCAGCACCCAGAGTACTGAGCACCCAGCACCCCGAGCACTGAGCACCCAGCACCCTGAGTACTGAGCACCGAGCACCCTGAGTACTGAGCACCCAGCAACCTGAGTACTGAGCACCCAACGTACTGAGCACCGAGCACCCTGAGCACTGAGCACCCAGCACCCTGAGTACTGAGCACCCAGCACCCTGAGCAATGAGCACCCTGAGTACTGAGCACCCAGCACCTTGAGCACTGAGCACCGAGCACCCCGAGCACTGAGCACCCAGCACCCGGAGTACTGAGCACCCAGCACCCTGAGTACTAAGCACCGAGCACCCTGAGTACTGAGCACCCAGCACCCTGAGCACTGAACACACAGCACCCTGAGTACTGCGAAGCGAGCACCCCGAGCACTGAGCGCCTAGCACCCCGAGCACTGAGCACCCAGCACCCCGAGCACTGAGCACCCAGCACCCTGAGTACTGAGCACCCAGCACCCTGAGTACTGAGCACCCAGCACCCTGAGCACTGAGCTCCCAGCACCCTGAGTACTGAGCACCCAGCACCCTGAATAATGAGCAACCAGCACCCTGAGCACTGAGCACTGAGCACCCAGCACCCTGAGCACTGAGCACTGAGCACGCAGCACCCCGAGCACTGAGCACCCAGCACCCCGAGCACTGTGCACCCAGCACCCTGAGCACTGAGCACCCAGCACCCCAAGTACTGAGCACCCAGCACCCTGAGTACTGAGCACTCAGCACCCTGAGTACTGAGCACCGAGCACCACGAGCACTGAGCACCCAGCACTTTGAGCACTGAGCAACCTGAGGACTGA
Source organism: Microtus oregoni (assembly GCF_018167655.1). Taxonomy (NCBI): domain Eukaryota; kingdom Metazoa; phylum Chordata; class Mammalia; order Rodentia; family Cricetidae; genus Microtus; species Microtus oregoni. Next base: position 111,453 of record NW_024544558.1, read on the forward strand.
GCACCCAGCACCCTGAGCACTGAGCACGGATCACCCTGAGCACTGAGCACCCAGCACCCCGAGCACTGAGCACCCAGCACCCTGAGTACTGAGCACCCAGCACCCTGAGTACTGAGCACCCAGCACCCCGAGCACTGAGTACCCAGCACCCTGAGCACTGAGCACCCAGCACCCTGAGCACTGAGCACCCAGCACCCTGAGCAGTGAGCACCCAGCACCCTGAGTACTGAGCACTGAGCACCCAGCAACCCGAGCACTGAGCACCCAGAACCCTGAGTACTGAGCACTGAGCACACAGCACCCCGAGCACTGAGCACCCAGCACCCTGAGCACTGAGCACCCAGCACCCGAGTACTGATCACCCAGCACCCTGAGTACTGAGCACCCCGCACACTGAGTACTGAGCACCCAGCGCCCCGAGTACTGAGCACCCAGCACCCTGAGCACTGAGCAACCAGACCCTGAGCACTGAACACACAGCACCCTGAGTACTGAGAAGCGAGCACCCCGAGCACTGAGCACCTAGCACCCCGAGCACTGAGCACCCAGCACCCCGAGCACTGAGCACCCAGCACCCTGAGTACTGAGCACCCAGCACCCTGAGTACTGAGCACCCAGCACCCGAGTACTGATCACCCAGCACCCTGAGTACTGAGCACCCAGCACCCTGAGTACTGAGCACCCAGCACCACGAGCACTGAGCACCCAGCACCCTGAGTACTGAGCACCCAGCACCCTGAGCACTGAGCACAGAGCATCCTGAGCACTGAGCACCCAGCACCCTGAGGACTGAACACCCAGCACCCCGAGCATTGAGCACCCAGCACCCTTAGCACTGAGCACCCTGAGTACTGAGCACTGAGCACACTGAGTACTGAGCAATGAGCACCCTGAATACTGAGCACCCAGCACCCTGAGTACTGAGCACCCCGCAACCAGAGCACTGATCACCGAGCACCCTGAGCACTGAGCACACAGCACCCTGAGCACTGAGCACCCAGCACCCTGAGCACTGAGCACCCAGCAGCCTGAGTACTAAGCACCCTGAGTACTGAGCACCCAGCACACCGAGCACTGAGTACCCAGCACCCTGAGCACTGAGCACCCAGCACCCTGAGCACTGAGCACCGAGCACCCCGAGCACTGAGCACCCAGCACGCTGAGCACTGAGCACCCTGAGTACTGAGCACTGAGCACCCTGAGTACTGAGCACTGAGCACCCTGAGTACTGAGCACCCAGCACCCTGAGTACTGAGCACCCAGCACCCTGAGTACTGAGCACCCAGCACCCTGAGTACTGAGCACCCAGCACCCTGAGTACTGAGCACCCAGCACCCTGAGCAATGAGCACCCTGAGTACTGAGCACCCAGCACCCCGAGCACTGAGCACCCAGCACCCGGAGTACTGAGCACCCAGCACCCTGAGTACTAAGCACCGAGCACCCTGAGTACTGAGCACCCAGTACCCTGAACACTGAACACACAGCAACCTGAGTACTGAGCCCCCCGAGCACTGAGCACCCAGCACCCTGAGCACTGAGGACCCAGCACCCTGAGTACTGAGCACCCAGCACCCTGAGCACTGAGCACCCAGCACCCTGAGTACTGAGCACCCAGCACCCTGAGCACTGAGCACCCAGCACCCTGAGTACTGAGAATCCAGCACCCCAAGCACTGAGCACCCAGCACCCCAAGCACTGAGCACTCAGCACCCTGTGTACTGAGCACTGAGTACCCAGCACCTCGAGCACTGAGCACCCAGCACCCTGAGCACTGAGCACCCTGAGTACTGAGCACCCAGCACCCTGAGCACTGAGCACCCAGCACCCAGAGCACTCAGCACCCAGCACCCAGAGCACTGAGCACTGAGCACCCTGAGTACTGAGCACTGAGCACGCTGAGCACTGAGCACCGAGCACCCTGAGTACTGAGCACTGAGCACCCTGAGCACTGAGCACCCAGCAACCTGAGTACTGAGCACCCAGCACCCTGAGCACTGAGGACCGAGCACCCTGAGTACTAAGCACCCAGCACCCTGAGCACTGAGCAGCCAGCAACCTGAGTACTGAGCACCCAGCACCCTGAGCACTGAGGACCGAGCACCCTGAGTACTGAGCACCCAGCACCCCGAGCACTGAGTACCCAGCACCCTGAGCACTGAGCACCCAGCACCCTGAGCACTGAGCACCCAGCACCCCGAGCACTGAGCACCCAGCACGCTGAGCACTGAGCACCCTGAGTATTGAGCACTGAGCACCCTGAGTACTGAGCACTGAGCACCCTGAGTACTGAGCACCCAGCACCCTGAGTACTGAGCACCCAGTACCCTGAGTACTGAGCACCCAGCACCCTGAGTACTGAGCACCCAGCACCCTGAGTACTGAGCACCCAGCAACCTGAGCAATGAGCACCCTGAGTACTGAGCACCCAGCACCCCGAGCACTGAGCACCCAGCACCCGGAGTACTGAGCACCCAGCACCCTGAGTACTAAGCACCGAGCACCCTGAGTACTGAGCACCCAGTACCCTGAACACTGAACACACAGCAACCTGAGTGCTGAGCCCCCCGAGCGCTGAGCACCCAGCACCCTGAGCACTGAGGACCCAGCACCCTGAGTACTGAGCACCCAGCACCCTGAGCACTGAGCAACCAGCACCCTGAGTACTGAGCACCCAGCACCCTGAGCACTGAGCACCCAGCACCCTGAGTACTGAGCATCCAGCACCCCAAGCACTGAGCACCCAGCACCCCAAGCACTGAGCACTCAGCACCCTGTGTACTGAGCACTGAGTACCCAGCACCTCGAGCACTGAGCACCCAGCACCCTGAGCACTGAGCACCCTGAGTACTGAGCACCCAGCACCCTGAGCACTGAGCACCCAGCACCCAGAGCACTCAGCACCCAGCACCCAGAGCACTGAGCACTGAGCACCCTGAGTACTGAGCACTGAGCACCCTGAGCACTGAGCACCGAGCACCCTGAGTACTGAGCACTGAGCACCCTGAGCACTGAGCACCCAGCAACCTGAGTACTGAGCACCCAGCACCCTGAGCACTGAGGACCGAGCACCCTGAGTACTAAGCACCCAGCACCCTGAGCACTGAGCAGCCAGCAACCTGAGTACTGAGCACCCAGCACCCTGAGCACTGAGGACCGAGCACCCTGAGTACTAAGCACCCAGCACACTGAGTACTGAGCACACAGCACCCTGAGCACTGAGCACCGAGCACCCTGAGCACTGAGCACCCAGCAGGCTGAGTAATGAGCACTGAGCACACTGAGTACTGAGCACCGAGCACCCTGAGCACTGAGCACCCAGCAGGCTGAGTAATGAGCACTGAGCACACTGAGTACTGAGCCCCCTGCACCCTGAGTACTGACCACCCAGCACTCTGAGCACTGAGCACCCAGCACCCTGAGCACTGAGCACCCAGCACACCGAGCACTGAGCACCCAGCACCCCTAGCACTGAGCACCAAGCACCCCGAGCACTGAGCACTGAGCACCCTAAGTACTGAGCACTGAGGACCCTGAGTACTAAGCACCCAGCACCCTGAGTACTGAGCACCCACCACCCTAAGTACTGAGCACCCAGCACCCTGAGTACTGAGCACCCTGCGTACTGAGCACCGAGCACCCCGAGCACTGAGCACCCAGCACCCTGAGTACTGAGCACCCAGCACCCTGAGCACTGAGCACCCAGCACCCTGAGTACTGAGCACAGAGCACCCTGAGTACTGAGCACCCAGCACCCTGAGTACTGAGCACCCAGCGTACTGAGCACCGAGCACCCAGCACCCTGAGTACTGAGCACCCAGCACCCTGAGCACTGAGCACCCCGCACCCTGAGTACTGAGCACTGAGCACCCTGAGTACTGAGTACCGAGCAACCCGAGCACTGAGCACCCAGCACCCCGAGCACCGAGCACCCAGCACCCTGAGCACTGAGCTCCCAGCGCCCCGAGCACTGAGCACCCAGCGCCCCGAGCACTGAGCACCCAGAACCCCGAGCACTGAGCACCCAGCAACCCGAGCACTGAGCACACAGCACCCAGAGCAATGAGCACCCAGCACCCTGAGTACTGAGCACCCAGCACCCCGAGTACTGAGCACCCAGCAACCTGAGCACCGAGCAGCCACCACCCCGAGCACTGAGCACCCAGCACCCTGAGCACTGAGCACCCAGCACCCTGAGTACTGAGCACTGAGCAACCCGAGAACTGAGCAACCAGCACCCCGAGCACTGAGCACCGAGCACCCCGAGGACTGAGCACCCAGCACCCCGAGCACTGAGCACCCAGCACCCCGAGCACTGAGCACCCAGCACCCTGAGCACTGAGCACCCAGCACCCTGAGTACTGAGCACCCAGCACCCCGAGCACTGAGCACGCAGCACACCGAGCACTGAGCACCCATCACCCCGAGCACTGAGCACCCAGCACCCTGAGTACTGAGCACCCAGCACCCTGAGTACTGAGCACCCAGCACCCTGAGCACTGAGCACACAGCACCCTGAGTACTGAGCACCCAACACCCCAAGCACTGAGCACCCTGAGTACTGAGCACCCAGCACCCCAAGCACTGAGCACCCTGAGTACTGAGCACCCAGCACCCTGAGTAATGAGCACCCAGCACCCCGAGCACTGAGCACCCAGCACCCTGAGTACTGAGCACAGAGCACCCTGAGTACTGAGCAGCCAGCACCCTGAGTACTGAGCACCCAGCGTACTGAGCACCGAGCACCCAGCACCCTGGGTACTGAGCACCCAGCACCCTGAGCACTGAGCACCCAGCACCCTGAGTACTGAGCAGCCGAGCAACCCGAGTACTGAGCACCCATCACCCCGAGCACTGAGCACCCAGCACCCCGAGCACTGAGCACCCAGCACCCCGAGCACCGAGCACCCTTAGTACTAAGCACCGAGCACCCTGAGCACTGAACACCCAGCACCCTGAGCACTGAGCACCCAGCACCCTGAATACTGAGCACCCATCACCCCGAGCACTGAGCACCCAGCACCCTGAGTACTGAGAACCCAGCACCCTGAGCACTGAGCACCGAGCACCCTGAGCACTGAGCACCCAGCACCCTGAGGACTGAGCACCCAGCACCCCGAGCACTGAGCACCCTGAGTACTGAGCACTGAGCACCCTGAGTACTGAACACCCAGCACCCCGAGCACTGAGCACCCAGCACCCTGAGTACTGAGCATCCAGCACCCTGAGCACTGAGCACCCAGCACCCCGAGCACTGAGCACCCAGCACCCTGAGCACTGAGCACCCTGATTACTGAGCACTGAGCACCCTGAGTACTTAGCACTGAGCACCCTGAGTACTGAGCACCCAGCACCCTGAGCACTGAGCACCCAGCACCCTGAGTACTGAGTACTGAGCACCCAGCACCCTGAGCACTGAGCACCCAGCACCCCGAGTACTGAGCACTGTGCACCCAGCACCCCGAGCACTGAGCACCCAGCACCCTGAGCACTGAGCACCAAGCACCCGAGTACTTATCACCCAGCACCCTGAGTACTGAGCACCCAGCACCCTGAGCACTGAGCACCCAGCACCCTGAGCACTGAGCACCCAGCACCCCGAGCACTGAGCACCCAGCACCCTGAGTACTGAGCATCCAGCACCCTGAGCACTGAGCACCCAGCACCCCGTGCACTGAGCACTCAGCACCCTGTGTACTGAGCACTGAGTACCCAGCAGCCCGAGCACTGAGCACCCAGCACCCTCAGCACTGAGCACCCTGAGTACTGAGCACCCAGCACCCTGAGCACTGAGTACCCACACCCCGAGCACTGAGCACCCAGCACCCAGAGCACTGAGCACTGAGCACACTGAGTACTGAGCACTGAGCACCCTGAGCACTGAGCAGCGAGCACCCTGAGAACTGAGCACTGAGCACCCTGAGCACTGAGCACCCAGCACCCTGAGTACTGAGCACCCAGCACCCTGAGCACTGAGGACCGAGCACCCTGAGTACTAAGCACCCAGCACCCTGAGCACTGAGCAGCCAGCACCCTGAATACTGAGCACCCAGCACCCTGAGCACTGAGGACCGAGCACCCTGAGTACTAAGCACCCAGCACCCTGAGTACTGAGCACCCAGCACCCTGAGCACTGAGCACCCAGCACGCTGAGTACTGAGCACTGAGCACACTGAGTACTGAGGACCGAGCACCCTGAGCACTGAGCACCCAGCACGCTGAGTAATGAGCACTGAGCACACTGAGTACTGAGCACCGAGCACCCTGAGTACTGAGCACCCAGCACTCTGAGCACTGAGCACCCAGCACCCTGAGCACTGAGCACCCAGCACACCGAGCCCTGAGCACCCAGCATCCCGAGCACTGAGCACCCAGCACCCCGAGCACTGAGCACTGAGCACCCTAAGTACTGAGCACTGAGCACCCTGAGTACTAAGCACACAGCACCCTGAGTACTGAGCACCCAGCACCCTGAGTACTGAGCACCCAGCACCCTGAGTACTGAGCACCCATCTTACTGAGCACCGAGTACCCCGAGCACTGAGCACCCAGCACCCTGAGTACTGAGCACCAAGCACCCCGAGCACTGAGCACCCAGCACCCTGAGTACTGAGCACCGAGCACCCTGAGTACTGAGCACCCAGCACCCTGAGTACTGAGCACCCAGCGTACTGAGCACCGAGCACCCAGCACCCTGAGTACTGAGCACCCAGCACCCTGAGCACTGAGCACCCAGCACCCTGAGAACTGAGCACTGAGCACCCTGAGTACTGAGCACCGAGCAACCCGAGCTCTGAACACCCCGCACCCCGAGCACCGAGCACCCAGCACCCTGAGCACTGAGCACCCAGCACCCTGAGCACTGAGCACCCAGCACCCTGAGCACTGAGCACCCAGCACCCTGAATACTGAGCACCCAACGTACTGAGCAAAGAGCACCCTGAGCACTGAGCACCCAGCACCCTGAGTACTGAGCACCCAGCACCCTGAGCAATGAGCACCCTGAGTACTGAGCACCCAGCACCCCGAGCACTGAGTAACCAGCACCCTGAGCACTGAGCAGCCAGCACCCTGAGCACTGAGCACCCAGCACCCTGAGCACTGAGCACCCAGCACCCCGAGTACTGAACACTGAGCACCCAGCACCCCGAGCACTGAGCACATAGCACCCTGAGTACTGAGCACTGAGCACCCAGCAACCCGAGCACTGAGCACCCAGCACCCTGAGCACTGAGAACCCAGCACCCGAGTACTGATCACCCAACACCCTGAGTACTGAGCACCCCGCACCCTGAGTACTGAGCACCCAGCACCCCGAGTACTGAGCACCCAGCACCCTGAGCACTGAGCACCCAGCACCCTGAGCACTGAGCACCCAGCACCCCGAGCACTGCGCACCCAGCACCCTGAGTACTGAGCACCCAGCCCCCTGAGCACTGAGCACCCAGAACCCTGAGCACTGAGCACCCAGCACCCTGAGCACTGAGCACCCAGCACCCTGAGTAGTGAGCACCCAACGTACTGAGCACCGAGCACCCCGAGCACTGAGCACCCAGCATCCTGAGTACTGAGCACCGAGCACCCCGAGCACTGAGCACCCAGCACCCTCAGTACTGAGCTCCAAGTACCCCGAGCACTGAGCACCCAGCGCCATGAGCACTGAGCGCCCAGCGCCCCGAGCACTGAGCACCCAGAACCCCGAGCACTGAGCACCCAGCACCCAGAGCACTGAGCACACAGCAGCCCGAGCAATGAGCACCAAGCACCCTGAGTACTGAGCACCCAGCACCCCGAGTACTGAGCACCCAGCAACCTGAGCACCGAGCAGCCAGCACCACGAGCACTGAGCACCGAGCACCCTGAGCACTGAGCACCCAGCACCCTGAGTACTGAGCACTGAGCACCCCCAGTACTGAGCACCCAGCACCCCGAGCACTGAGCACCGAGTACCCCGAGCACTGAGCACCCACCACCCCGAGAACTGAGCACCCAGCACCCCGAGCACTGAGCACCCAGCACCCTGAGCACTGAGCACCCAGCACCCTGAGCACTGAGCACCCAGCACCCCGAGCACTGAGCACCCAGTACCCCGAGCACTGAGCACCCAGCACCCCGTGCACTGAGCACCCAGCACGCTGAGTACTGAGCACCCAGCACCCTGAGTACTGAGCACCCAGCACCCTGAGCACTGAACACACAGCACCCAGAGTACTGAGCACCCAACACCCCAAGCACTGAGCACCCTGAGTACTGAGCACCCAGCACCCCAAGCACTGAGCACCCTGAGTACTGAGCACCCAGCACCCTGAGTAATGAGCACCCAGCACCCCGAGCACTGAGCACCCAGCACCCTGAGTACTGAGCACCGAGCAACCTGAATACTGAGCAGCCAGCACCCTGAGTACTGAGCACCCAGCGTACTGAGCACTGAGCACCCAGCACCCTGAGTACTGAGCACCCAGCACCCTGAGCACTGAGCACCCAGCACCCTGAGTACTGAGAACCCAGCACCCCGAGCACTGAGCACCCTGCACCCCGAGCACTGAGCACATAGCACCCCGAGCACTGAGCACCCAGCACCCTGAGCACCGAGCACCCTGAGTACTAAGCACTGAGCACCCTGAGCACTGAACACCCAGCACCCTGAGCACTGAGCACCCAGCACCCTGAGTACTGAGCACCCAGCACCCTGAGCACTGAGCACCGAGCAACTTGAGCACTGAGCACCCAGCACCCTGAGGACTGAGCACCCTGCACCCCGAGCACTGAGTACCCAGCACCCTGAGGACTGAGCACCCAGCACCCCGAGCACTGAGTACCCAGCACCCTGAGCACTGGGTACCCAGCACCCTGAGCACTGAGCACCCAGCACCCTGAGCACTGAGAACCCAGCACCCCGAGCACTGAGCACCCAGCACCCTGAGCACTGAGCACCCTGAGTACTGAGCACTGAGCACCCTGAGTACTGAGCACTGAGCATCCTGAGTACTGAGCACCCAGCACCCTGAGCACTGAGCACCCTGCACCCTGAGTACTGAGCAATGAGCACCCAGCACCCCGAGCACTGAGCACCCAACACCCTGAGTACTGAGCACTCTGCACCCAGCACCCCGAGCACTGAGCACCCAGCACCCTGAGCACTGAGCACCCAGCACCCGAGTACTGATCACCCAGCACCCTGAGTACTGAGCTCCGAGCACCCTGAGTACTGAGCACCCAGCACCCCGAGCACTGAGCACCCAGCACCCTGAGTACTGAGCACTGTGCACCCAGCACCCCGAGCACTGAGCACCCAGCACCCTGAGTACTGAGCTCCGAGCACCCTGAGTACTGAGCAGCCAGCACCCTGAGTACTGAGCACCCAGCGTACTGAGCACCGAGCACCCAGGACCCTGAGTACTGAGCACCCAGCACCCCGAGCACTGAGCACCCAGCACCCTGAGTACTGAGCACCGAGCACTCCGAGTACTGAGCACCCAGCACCCTGAGCACTGAGCACCCAGCACCCCGAGCACTGAGCACCCAGCACCCTGAGCACTGAGGACCCAGCACCCTGAGCACTGAGGACCCAGCACCCTGAGCACCGAGCACCCAGCACCCTGAGCACTGAGTACCCAGCACCCTGAGCACTGAGCACCCAGCACCCTGAGCACTGAGCACCCAGCACACCGAGCACTGAGCACCCAGCACCCTGAGCACTGAGCACCCTGAGTACTGAGCACTGAGCACCCTGAGTACTGAGCACTGAGCATCCTGAGTACTGAGCACCCAGCACCCTGAGCACTGAGCACCCTGCACCCTGAGTACTGAGCAATGAGCACCCAGCACCCCGAGCACTGAGCACCCAACACCCTGAGTACTGAGCACTCTGCACCCAGCACCCCGAGCACTGAGCACCCAGCACCCTGAGCACTGAGCACCCAGCACCCGAGTACTGATCACCCAGCACCCTGAGTACTGAGCTCCGAGCACCCTGAGTACTGATCACCCAGCACCCCGAGCACTGAGCACCCAGCACCCTGAGTACTGAGCACTGTGCACCCAGCACCCCGAGCACTGAGCACCCAGCACCCTGAGTACTGAGCTCCGAGCACCCTGAGTACTGAGCAGCCAGCACCCTGAGTACTGAGCACCCAGCGTACTGAGCACCGAGCACCCAGGACCCTGAGTACTGAGCACCCAGCACCCCGAGCACTGAGCACCCAGCACCCTGAGTACTGAGCACCGAGCACTCCGAGTACTGAGCACCCAGCACCCCGAGCACTGAGCACCCAGCACCCCGAGCACTGAGCACCCAGCACCCTGAGCACTGAGGACCCAGCAACCTGAGCACTGAGGACCCAGCACCCTGAGCACCGAGCACCCAGCACCCTGAGTACTGAGCACCCAGCACCCCGAGTACTGAGCCCCCAGCACCCCGAGCACTGAGCACACAGCACCCTGATCACTGAGCACCCAGCACCCTGAGCACTGAACACACAGCACCCTGAGTACTGAGCACCCCGAGCACTGAGCACCCAGCACACTGAGTACTGAGCACCGAGCACCCCGAGCACTGAGCACCAAGCACCCCGAGTACTGAGCACCCAGCACCCCGAGTACTGAGCACCCAGCAACCTGAGCACCGAGCAGCCAGCACACCGAGCACTGAGCACCCAGCACCCTGAGCACTGAGCACCCAGCACCCTGAGTACTGAGCACTGAGCACCCCGCGTACTGAGCACCCCGCACCCCGAGCACTGAGCACCGAGCACCCCGAGCACTGAGCACCCAGCACCCCGAGCACTGAGCACCCAGCACCAAGAGCACTGAGCACCCAGCACCCTGAGCACTGAGCACCCAGCACCCTGAGCACTGAGCACCCAGCACCCCGAGCACTGAGCACCCAGCACCCCGAGCACTGAGCACCCAGCACCCCGAGCACTGAGCACCCAGCATGCTGAGTACTGAGCACCCAGCACCCTGAGTACTGAGCACCCAGCACCCTGAGCACTGAGCACACAGCACCCTGAGTACTGAGCACCCAACACCCCAAGCACTGAGCACCCTGAGTACTGAGCACCCAGCACCCCAAGCAATGAGCACCCTGAGTACTGAGCACCCAGCACCCTGAGTAATGACTACCCAGCACCCCGAGCACTGAGCACACAGCACTCTGAGTACTGAGCACCGAGCACCCTGAGTACTGAGCAGCCAGCACCCTGAGTACTGAGCACCCAGCGTACTGAGCACCGAGGACCCAGCACCCTGAGTACTGAGCACCCAGCACCCTGAGTACTGAGCACCCAGCACCCTGAGTACTGAGCACCGAGCAACCCGAGTACTGAGCACCCAGCACCCCGAGCACTGAGCACCCAGCACCCCGAGCACTGAGCACCCAGCACCCCGAGCACTGAGCACCAAGCACCCCGAGCACTGAGCACCCAGCACCCCGAGCACTGAGCACTCAGCACCCTGTGTACTGAGCACCGAGCAACCCGAGTACTGAGCACCCAGCACCCCGAGCACTGAGCACCCAGCACAACGAGCACTGAGCACCCTGCACCCCGAGCACTGAGCACATAGCACCCCGAGCACTGAGCACCCAGCACCCTGAGCACCGAGCACCCTGAGTACTAAGCACTGAGCACCCTGAGCACTGAACACCCAGCACCCTGAGCACTGAGCACCCAGCACCCTGAGTACTGAGCACCCAGCACCCTGAGCACTGAGCACCGAGCACCCTGAGCACTGAGCACCCAGCACCCTGAGGACTGAGCACCCAGCACCCGGAGCACTGAGTACCCAGCACCCTGAGGACTGAGCACGTAGCACCCCGAGCACTGAGTACCCAGCACCCTGAGCACTGAGCACCCTGCACCCTGAGTACTGAGCAATGAGCACCCAGCACCCCGAGCACTGAGCACCCAGCACCCTGAGTACTGAGCACTGTGCACCCAGCACCCCGAGCACTGAGCACCCAGCACCCTGAGCACTGTGCACCCAGCACCCGAGTACTGATCACCCAGCACCCTGAGTACTGAGCTCCGAGCACCCTGAGTACTGAGCACCCAGCACCCCGAGCACTGAGCACCCAGCACCCTGAGTACTGAGCACTGTGCACCCAGCACCCCGAGCACTGAGCACCCAGCACCCTGAGTACTGAGCTCCGAGCACCCTGAGTACTGAGCACCCAGCACCCTGAGTACTGAGCACCCAGCACCCCGAGCACTGAGCACCCAGCACCCTGAGTACTGAGCACCGAGCACTCCGAGTACTGAGCACCCAGCACCCCGAGCACTGAGCACCCAGCACCCCGAGCACTGAGCACCCAGCACCCTGAGCACTGAGGACCCAGCACCCTGAGCACTGAGGACCCAGCACCCTGAGCACCGAGCACCCAGCACCCTGAGTACTGAGCACCCAGCACCCCGAGTACTGAGCACCCAGCACCCCGAGCACTGAGCACACAGCACCCCGATCACTGAGCACCCAGCACCCTGAGCACTGAACACACAGCACCCTGAGTACTGAGCACCGAGCACCCCGAGCACTGAGCACCCAGCACCCCGAGTACTGAGCACCCAGCACCCCGAGTACTGAGCACCCAGCAACCTGAGCACCGAGCAGCCAGCACACCGAGCACTGAGCACCCAGCACCCTGAGCACGGAGCACCCAGCACCCTGAGTACTGAGCACTGAGCACCCCGCGTACTGAGCACCCCGCACCCCGAGCACTGAGCACCGAGCACCCCGAGCACTGAGCACCCAGCACCCCGAGCACTGAGCACCCAGCACCAAGAGCACTGAGCACCCAGCACCCTGAGCACTGAGCACCCAGCACCCTGAGCACTGAGCACCCAGCACCCCGAGCACTGAGCACCCAGCACCCCGAGCACTGAGCACCCAGCACCCCTAGCACTGAGCACCCAGCACCCTGAGTACTGAGCACCCAGCACCCTGAGTACTGAGCACCCAGCACCCTGAGCACTGAGCACACAGCACCCTGAGTACTGAGCACCCAACACCCCAAGCACTGAGCACCCTGAGTACTGAGCACCCAGCACCCCAAGCAATGAGCACCCTGAGTACTGAGCACCCAGCACCCTGAGTAATGACTACCCAGCACCCCGAGCACTGAGCACACAGCACCCTGAGTACTGAGCCCCGAGCACCCTGAGTACTGAGCAGCCAGCACCCTGAGTACTGAGCACCCAGCGTACTGAGCACCGAGCAACCAGCACCCTGAGTACTGAGCACCCAGCACCCTGAGCACTGAGCACCCAGCACCCCGAGTACTGAGCACCGAGCAACCCGAGTACTGAGCACCCAGCACCCCGAGCACTGAGCACCCAGCACCCCGAGCACTGAGCACCCAGCACCCCGAGCACTGAGCACCAAGCACCCCGAGCACTGAGCACCCAGCACCCCGAGCACTGAGCACTCAGCACCCTGTGTACTGAGCACCGAGCACCCAGCACCCTGAGTACTGAGCACCCAGCACCCTGAGCACTGAGCACCCAGCACCCTGAGTACTGAGCACCGAGCAACCCGAGTACTGAGCACCCAGCACCCCAAGCACTGAGCACCCAGCACCCCGAGCACTGAGCACCCAGCACCCCGAGCACCGAGCACCCTGAGTACTAAGCACCGAGCACCCTGAGAACTAAACACCCAGCACCCTGAGCACTGAGCACCCAGCACCCTGAGTACTGAGCACCCAGCACCCCGCGCACTGAGCACCCAGCACCCTGAGTACTGAGCACCCAGCACCCTGAGCACTGAGCACCGAGCAACCCGAGTACTGAGCACCCAGCACCCCGAGCACTGAGCACCCAGCACCCCGAGCACTGAGCACCCAGCACCCCGAGCACCGAGCACCCTGAGTACTAAGCACCGAGCACCCTGCGCACTGAACACCCAGCACCCTGAGCACTGAGCACAAAGCACATTGAGTACTGAGCACCCAGCACCCCGAGCACTGAGCACCCAGCACCCTGAGTACTGAGCACCCAGCACCCTGAGCACTGAGCACCGAGCACCCTGAGCACTGAGCACCCGGCACCCTGAGGACTGAGCACCCAGCACCCCGAGCACTGAGCACCCTGAGGACTGAGCACTGAGCACCCTGAGTACTGAGCACTGAGCACCCTGAGCACTGAGCACCCAGCACCCTGAGTACTGAGCACTGAGCACCCAGCACCCCGAGCACTGAGCACCCAGCACCCTGAGGACTGAGCACCCAGCACCCTGAGCACTGAGCACCAAGCACCCTGAGTACTGAGTACCGAGCACCCCGAGTACTGAGCACCCAGCACCCCGAGCACTGAGCACCCAGCACCCCGAGTACTGAGCACCCAGCACCCCAAGGACTGAGCACCCAGCAACCTGAGCACCGAGCAGCCAGCACCCCGAGCACTGAGCACCCAGCACCCTGAGCACTGAGCACCCAGCACCCGGAGTACTGAGCACCGAGCACCCCGAGTACTGAGCACCCAGCACCCCGAGCACTGAGCACCGAGCACCCCGAGCACTGAGCACCCAGCACCCCGAGCACTGAGCACCCAGCACCCCGAGCACTGAGCACCCAGCACCCCGTGCACTGAGCACCCAGCACCCCGAGCACTGAGCACTCAGCACCCCGAGCACTGAGCACCCAGCACCCCGAGCACTGATCACCCAGCACCCTGAGTAATGAGCACCCAGCACCCCAAGCACTGAGCACCCTGAGTACTGAGCACCCAGCACCCCAAGCACTGAGCACCCTGAGTACTGAGCACCCAGCACCCTGAGTAATGAGCACCCAGCACCCCGAGCACTGAGCACCCAGCACCCTGAGTACTGAGCACCCAGCACCCTGAGTAATGAGCACCCAGCACCCCGAGCACTGAGCACACAACACCCCGAGCACTGAGCACCCAGCACCCCGAGCACTGAGCACCCAGCACCCCGAGCACTGAGCACCCAGCACCCCGAGCACTGGGCACCCAGCACCCCGAGCACTGAGCACCCAGCACCCTGAGTACTGAGCACCCAGCACCCTGAGCACTGAGCACCGAGCACCCTGAGCACTGAGCACACAGCACCCTGAGGACTGAGCACCCAGCACCCCGAGCACTGAGCACCCAGCATCCTGAGCACTGAGTACCCTGCACCCTGAGCACTGAGCACCCAGCACCCTGAGCACTGTGCACCCAGCAACCCGAGCACTGAGCACCCAGCACCCTGAGCACTGAGCACCCTGACTACTGAGCACTGAGCACCCTGAGTACCGAGCACTGAGCACCCTGAGTACTGAGCACCCAGCACCCTGAGCACTGAGCATCCAGCACCCTGAGTACTGAGCACTGAGCACCCAGCACCCCGAGCACTGAGCACCCAGCACCCTGAGTACTGAGCACTGTGCACCCAGCACCCCGAGCACTGAGCAACCAGTACCCTGAGCACTGAGCACCCAGCACCCGAGTACTGATCACCCAGCACCCTGAGTACTGAGCACCCAGCACCCTGAGTACTGAGCACCCAGCACCCCGAGTACTGAGCACCCAGCACCCTGAGCACTGAGCACCCAGCACCCTGAGTACTGAGCACCCAGCACCCTGAGCACTGAGCACGCAGCACCCTGAGCACTGAGCACCCAGCACCCCGAGCACTGAGCACCCAGCACCCCGAGCACTGAGCACCCAGCACCCTGAGTATTGAGCACCCAGCACCCTGAGCACTGAGCACCGAGCACCCTGAGCACTGAGCACCCAGCACCCTGAGGACTGAGCACCCAGCACCCCGAGCAGTGAGTACCCAGCACCCTGAGCACTGAGTACCCAGCACCCTGAGCACTGAGCACCCAGCACCCTGAGCACTGAGCACCCAGTACCCCGAGCAGTGAGCACCCAGCACCCTGAGCACTGAGCACCCTGAGTACTGAGCACTGAGCACCCTGAGTACTGAGCACTGAGCACCCTGAGTACTGAGCACACAGCACCCTGAGCACTGAGCATCCAGCACCCTGAGTACTGAGCACTGAGCACCCAGCACCCCGAGCACTGAGCACCCAGCACCCTGAGTACTGAGCACTGTGCACCCAGCACCCCGAGCACTGAGCACCCAGCACCCTGAGCACTGAGCACCCAGCACCCGAGTACTGATCACCCAGCACCCTGAGTACTGAGCACCCAGCACCCTGAGTACTGAGCACCCAGCACCCCGAGTACTGAGCACCCAGCACCCTGAGCACTGAGCACCCAGCACCCTGAGTACTGAGCACGCAGCACCCTGAGCACTGAGCACCCAGCACCCTGAGTACTGAGCACCGAGCACCCTGAGTACTGAGCAGCCAGCACCCTGAGTACTGAGCACCCAGCAACCCAAGCACTGAGCACCCTGAGTACTGAGCACCCAGCACCCTGAGTAATGAGTACCCAGCACCCCGAGCACTGAGCACCCAGCACCCTGAGTACTGAGCACCGAGCACCCTGAGTACTGAGCAGCTAGCACCCTGAGTACTGAGCACCCAGCGTACTGAGCACCGAGCACCCAGCACCCTGAGTACTGAGCACCCAGCACCCTGAGCACTGAGCACCCAGGACCCTGAGTACTGAGCACCGAGCATCCCGAGTACTGAGCACCCAGCACCCCGAGCCCTGAGCACCCAGCACCCCGAGCCCTGAGCACCCAGCACCCCGAGCACTGAGCACCCAGCACCCCGAGCACTGAGCACCCAGCACCCCGAGCACTGAGCACCCAGCAGCCCGAGCACTGAGCACTCAGCACCCTGTGTACTGAGCACCGAGCACCCAGCACCCTGTGTACTGAGCACCCAGCACCCTGAGCACTGAGCACACAGCACCCTGAGTACTGAGCACCGAGCAACCCGAGTTCTGAGCACCTAGCACCCCGAGCACTGAGCACCCAGCACCCCGAGCACCGAGCACCCTGAGTACTAAGCACCGAGCACCCTGAGCACTGAACACCCAGCACCCTGAGCACTGAGCACCCAGCACATTGAGTACTGAGCACCCAGAACCCCGAGCACTGAGCACCTAGCACCCTGAGTACTGAGCACCCAGCACCCTGAGCACAGAGCACCGAGCACCCTGAGCACTGAGCACCCAGCACCCTGAGGACTGAGCACCCGGCAGAGCGAGCACTGCGCACCCTGAGGACTGAGCACTGAGCACCCTGAGTACTGAGCACTGAGCACCCTGAGCACTGAGCACCCAGCACCCTGAGTACTGAGCACTGAGCACCCAGCACCCCGAGCACTGAGCACAAAGCACCCTGAGGACTGAGCACCCAGCACCCCGAGCACTGAGCACCCTGAATACTGAGCACCCAGTACCCTGAGCACTGAGCACCAAGTACCCTGAGTACTGAGTACCGAGAACCCCGAGTACTGAGCACCCAGCACACCGAGCACTGAGCACCCAGCACCCCGAGCACTGAGCACCCATCACCCTGAGCACTGAACACACAGCACCCTGAGTACTGAGCACCCCGAGCACTGAGCACCCAGCACCCTGAGTACAGAGCATCGAGCACCATGAGCACTGAGCACCCAGCACCCCGAGCACTGAGCACCCAGCACCCTGAGCACTGAGCACCCAGCACCCTGAGTACTGAGCACCCAGCACCCTGAGTACAGAGCACCGAGCACCATGAGCACTGAGCACCCAGCACCCTGAGCACTGAGTACCCAGCACCCTGAGCACTGAGCACCCAGCACCCTGAGCACTGAGCACCCAGCACCCCGAGCAGTGAGCACCCAGCACCCTGAGCACTGAGCACCCTGAGTACTGAGCACTGAGCTCCCTGAGTACTGAGCACTGAGCACCCTGAGTACTGAGCACCCAGCACCCTGAGCACTGAGCATCCAGCACCCTGAGTACTGAGCACTGAGCACCTAGCACCCCGAGCACTGAGCACCCAGCACCCTGAGTACTGAGCACTGTGCACCCAGCACCCCGAGCACTGAGCACCCAGCACCCTGAGCACTGAGCACCCAGCACCCGAGTACTGATCACCCAGCACCCTGAGTACTGAGCACCCAGCACCCTGAGTACTGAGCACCCAGCACCCCGAGTACTGAGCACCCAGCACCCTGAGCACTGAGCACCCAGCACCCCGAGAACTGAGCACCCAGCACCCCAAGTACTGAGCACCCAGCACCCCGAGCACTGAGCACCCAGCACCCCGAGCACTGAGCACCCAGCACCCCGAGCACCGAGCACCCTGAGTACTAAGCACCGAGCACCCTGAGCACTGAACACCCAGCACCCTGAGCACTGAGCACCCAGCACATTGAGTACTGAGCACCCAGCACCCCGAGCACTGAGCACCCAGCACCCTGAGTACTGAGCACTGTGCACCCAGCACCCCGAGCACTGAGCACCCAGCACCCTGAGCACTGAGCACCCAGCACCCGAGTACTGATCACCCAGCACCCTGAGTACTGAGCACCCAGCACCCTGAGTACTGAGCACCCAGCACCCCGAGTACTGAGCACCCAGCACCCTGAGCACTGAGCACCCAGCACCCTGAGCACTGAGCACCCAGCACTCCGAGCACTGAGCACCCAGCACCCTGAGTACTGAGCACCCAGCACCCTGAGCACTGAGCACCCAGCACCCTGAGCACTGAGCACCCAGCACCCTGAGTACTGAGCACCGAGCACCCCGAGCACAGAGCACCCAGCACCCTGAGTACTGAGCTCCGAGCACCCCGAGCACTGAGCACCCAGTGCCCCGAGCACCGAGCACCCTGAGCACTGAGCACCCAGCACCCTGATCAATGAGCACCCTGAGTACTGAGCACCCAGCACCCGGAGTACTGAGCAGCCAGCACCCTGAGTACTAAGCACCGAGCACCCTGAGTACTGAGCACCCAGTACCCTGAGCACTGAACACACAGCACCCTGAGTCCTGAGCACCCCGAGCACTGAGCACCCAGCACCCTGAGCACTGAGCACCCAGCACCCTGAGTACTGAGCACCCAGCACCCTGAGTACTGAACACCCAGCACCCTGAGCACTGAGCACTGAGCACCCTGAGCACTGAGTACTGAGCACTGAGCACCCTGAGCACTGAGCACCCAGCACCCCGAGTACTGAGCACCCAGCACCCCGAGCACTGAGCACCCTGAGCACTGAGCACCCAGCACACCAAGCACTGAGCACTGAGCTCCCTGAGCACTGAGCACACAGCACCCCGAGTACTGAGCACTGAGCACCCTGAGCACTGAGCACCCAGCACACCGAGTACTGAGCACTAAACACCCTGAGTACTGAGCACCCAGCACCCTGAGCACTGAGCACCCAGCACCCTGAGCACTGAGCACCCAGCACCCTGAGTACTGAGCACTGAGCAGCCAGCACCCCGAGCACTGAGCACCCAGCACCCTGAGCACTGAGCACCCAGCACCCTGAGCACTGAGCACCCAGCACCCTGAGTACTGAGCACTGAGCACCCAGCACCCCGAGCACTGAGCACCCAGCACCCTGAGCACTGAGCACCCAGCACCCTGAGCACTGAGCACCCAGCACCCTGAGCACTGAGCACCCAGCACCCTGAGTACTGAGCCCTGAGCACCCAGCACCCCGAGCACTGAGCACCCAGCACCCTGAGCACTGAGCACCCAGCACCATGAGTACTGAGCACCCAGCACGCTGAGCACTGAGCACCCAGCACCCAGAGCACCGAGCACCCTGAGTACTAAGCACCGAGCACCCTGAGTACTGAGCACCCAGCACCCTGAGCACCGAGCACCAGGAACCCCGAACACTGAGCACCCAGCACCATGAGTACCGAGCACGCAGCACCCTGAGCACTGAGCACCCAGCACCCTGAGCACTGAGCACCCAGCACCCTGAGCACTGAGCACCCAGCACCCTGAGTAGTGAGCACCCAACGTACTGAGCACTGAGCACCCCGAGCACTGACCACTCAGCACCCTGAGTACTGAGCACCGAGCACCCCGAGCACTGAGCACCCAGCGCCCCGAGCACCGAGAACCCTGAGCACTGAGCACCCAGCACCCTGAGCAATG
Source organism: Microtus oregoni (assembly GCF_018167655.1). Taxonomy (NCBI): domain Eukaryota; kingdom Metazoa; phylum Chordata; class Mammalia; order Rodentia; family Cricetidae; genus Microtus; species Microtus oregoni. The sequence continues at coordinate 131,471 of NW_024544558.1, forward strand.
AGCACCCTGAGTACTGAGCACCCAGCACCTTGAGCACTGAGCACCGAGCACCCTGAGCACTGTGCACCCAGCACCCGGAGTACTGAGCACCCAGCACCCTGAGTACTAAGCACCGAGCACTCTGAGTACTGAGCACCCAGCACCCTGAGCACTGAGCACCCAGCACCCTGAGCACTGAGCACCCAGCACCCTGAGTAGTGAGCACCCAACGTACTGAGCACCGAGCACCCCGAGCACTGAGCACCCAGCACCCTGAGCACTGAGCACCCAGCACCCTGAGCACTGAGAACCCAGCACCCTGAGCACTGAGCGCCCAGCACCCTGAGCACTGAGCACCCAGCACCCTGAGCACTGAGCACCCAGCACCCTGAGCACTGAGAACCCAGCACCCTGAGCACTGAGCACCCAGCACCCTGAGCACTGAGCACCCAGCACCCCGAGCACTGAGCACCCAGCACCCTGAGCACTGAGAACCCAGCACCCTGAGCACTGAGCACCCAGCACCCTGAGCACTGAGCACCCAGCACCCTGAGCACTGAGCACCCAGCACCCTGAGTAGTGAGCACCCAACGTACTGAGCACCGAGCACCCCGAGCACTGAGCACCCAGCACCCTGAGTACTGAGCACCGAGCACCCCGAGCACTGAGCACCCAGCAGCCTGAGTACTGAGCTCCGAGCACCCCGAGCACTGAGCACGCAGCGCCCCGAGCACCGAGCACCCTGAGCACTGAGCACCCAGCACCCTGAGTACTGAGCACCCAGCACCCTGTGCAATGAGCACCCTGAGTACTGAGCACCCAGCACCTTGAGCACTGAGCACCGAGCACCCAGAGTACTGAGCACCCAGCACCCAGAGTACTGAGCACCCAGCACCCTGAGTACTAAGCACCGAGCACCCTGAGTACTGAGCACCCAGCTCCCTGAGCACTGAAGACACAGCACCCTGAGTACTGAGCACCTCGAGCACTGAGCACCCAGCACCCTGAGTACTGAGCACCGAGCACCCTGAGCACTGAGCACCCAGCACCGCGAGCACTGAGCACCCAGCACCCCGAGCACTGAGCACCCAGCACCCTGAGCACTGAGCACCCAGCACCCTGAGCACTGAGCACCCAGCACCCTGAGCACTGAGCACCCAGCACCCTGAGTACTGAGCACTGAGCACCCAGCACCCCGAGCACTGAGCACCCAGCACCCTGAGTACTGAGCACTGAGCACCCAGCACCCCGAGCACTGAGCACCCAGCACCCTGAGCACTGAGCACCCAGCACCCGAGTACTGAGCACCCAGCACCCTGAGTACTGAGCACCCAGCACCCTGAGTACTGAGCACCCAGCACCCTGAGCACTGAGCACCCAGCACCCCGAGCACTGAGCACCCAGCACCCTGAGTACTGAGCACCCAGCACCCTGAGCACTGAGCACCCAGCACCCTGAGCACTGAGCACCCAGCACACTGAGCACTGAGCAACCAGCACCCTGAGTAGTGAGCACCCAAAGTACTGAGCACCGAGCACCCCGAGCACTGAGCACCCAGCACCCTGAGTACTCAGCACCGATCACCCCGAGCACTGAGCACTGAGCACCCTGAGCACTGAGCACACAGCACCCCGAGTACTGAGCACTGAGCACCCTGAGCACTGAGCACCCAGCACCCCGAGTACTGAGCACTGAGCACCCTGAGTACTGAGAACCCAGCACCCTGAGCACTGAGTACCCAGCAAACTGAGCACTGAGCACCCAGCTCCCTGAGCACTGAGCACCCAGCACCCTGAGTACTGAGCACCCAGCACCCTGAGTAATGAGCACTGAGCACCCAGCACCACGAGCACTGAGCACCCAGCACCCTGAGCTCTGAGCACCCAGCACCCGAGTACTGAGCACCCAGCACCTTGAGTACTGAGCACCCAGCACCCCGAGTACTGAGCACCCAGCACCCCGAGTACTGAGCACCCAGCCCCCTGAGTACTGAGCACCCAGCACCCTGAGCACTGAGCACCCAGCACCCTGAGCACTGAGCACCCAGCACCCCGAGCACTGAGCACCCAGCACCCTGAGTACTGAGCACCCAGCACCCTGAGCACTGAGCGCCCAGCACCCTGAGCACTGAGCACCCAGCACCGCGAGCACTGAGCACATAGCACCCCGAGCACTGAGCACCCAGCACCCCGAGCACTGAGCACCCAGCACCGCGAGCACTGAGCACATAGCACCACGAGCACTGAGCACCCAGCATCCTGAGTACTGAGTACCCAGCACCCTGAGCACTGAGCACCCAGCACCCTGAGCACTGAGCACACAGCACCCTGAGCACTGAGCACCCAGCACCCTGAGTACTGAGCACTTAGCACCCAGCACCCCGAGCACTGAGCACCCAGCACCCTGAGTACTGAGCACCGAGCACCCCGAGCACTGAGCACACAGCACCCTGAGTACTGAGCTCCGAGCACCCCGAGCACAGAGCACCCAGCGCCCCGAGCACCGAGCACCCTGAGCACTGAGCACTCAGCACCCTGAGTACTGAGCACCCAGCACCCTGAGCAATGAGCACCCTGAATACTGAGCACCCAGCACCTTGAGCACTGAGCACCGAGCACCCCTAGCACTGAGCACCCAGCACCCCGAGCACTGAGCACCCAGCACCCTGAGCACTGAGCACCCAGCACCCGAGTACTGAGCACCCAGCACCCAGCACCCTGAGTACTGAGCACCCAGCACCCTGAGTACTGAGCACCCAGCACCCCGAGTACTGAGCACCCAGCACCTTGAGCACTGAACCCCGAGCACCCCGAGCACTGAGCACCCAGCAACCCGAGCACTGAGCACCCAGCGCCCCGAGCACCGAGCACCCTGAGCACTGAGCACCCAGCACCCTGAGTACTGAGCACCCAGCACCCTGTGAAATGAGCACCCTGAGTACTGAGCACCCAGCACCTTGTGCACTGAGCACCGAGCACCCCGAGCACTGAGCACCCAGCACCCTGAGTACTGAACACCCAGCACCCTGAGCACTGAACACACAGCACCCTGTGAAATGAGCACCCTGAGTACTGAGCACCCAGCACACTGAGTACTAAGCACCAAGCACCCTGAGTACTGAGCACCCAGCACCCTGAGCACTGAACACACAGCACCCTGAGTACTGAGCGCCTCGAGCACTGAGCACAAAGCACCCTGAGTACTGGGCACCGAGCACCCCGAGCACTGAGCACCCAGCACCGCGAGCACTGAGCACCCAGCTCCCCGAGCACTGAGCACCCAGCACCCTGAGTACTGAGCACCCAGCACCCTGAGTACTGAGCTCCGAGCACCCCGAGCACTGAGCACCCAGCACCCGGATTACTGAGCACCCAGCACCCTGAGTACTAAGGACCGAGCACCCTGAGTACTGAGCACCCAGTACCCTGAGCACTGAACACACAGCACCCTGAGAACTGAGCACCCCGAGCACTGAGCACCCAGCACCCTGAGTAATGAGCACCCAGCACCCTGAGTACTAAGCACCGAGCACCCTGAGTACTGAGCACCCAGCACCCTGAGCACTGAACACACAGCACCCTGAGTACTGAGCACCCCGAGCACTGAGCACCCAGCACCGCGAGCACTGAGCACCCAGCACCCCGAGCACTGAGCACCCAGCACCCTGAGCACTGAGCACACAGCACCCTGAGCACTGAGCACCCAGCACCCTGAGTACTGAGCACTGAGCACCCAGCACCACGAGCACTGAGCACCCAGCACCCTGAGTACTGAGCACTGAGCACCCAGCACCCCGAGCACTGAGCACCCAGCACCCTGAGCACTGAGCACCCAGCACCCGAGTACTGAGCACCCAGCACCCTGAGTACTGAGCACCCAGCACCCTGAGTACTGAGCGCCCAGCACCCCGAGTACTGAGCACCCAGCACCCTGAGTACTGAGCACCCAGCACCCTGAGCACTGAGCACCCACCACCCCGAGCACTGAGCACCCAGCACCCTGAGTACTGAGCACCCAGCACCCTGAGCACTGAGCACCCAGCACCCTGAGCACTGAGCACCCAGAACACTGAGCACTGAGCAACCAGCACCCTGAGTAGTGAGCACCCAAAGTACTGAGCACCGAGCACACCGAGCACTGAGCACCCAGCACCCTGAGTACTCAGCACCGATCACCCCGAGCACTGAGCACCCAGCACCCTAAGTACTGAGCTCCGAGCACCCCGAGCACTGAGCACCCAGCACCCCGAGTACTGAGCACCCAGCACCCCGAGTACTGAGCACCCAGCACCCCGAGTACTGAGCACCCAGCACCCCGAGTACTGAGCTCCGAGCACCCCGAGCACTGAGCACCCAGCACCCGGAGTACTGAGCACCCAGCACCCTGAGTACTAAGCACCGAGCACCCTGAGTACTGAGCACACAGTACCCTGAGCACTGAACACACAGCACCCTGAGTACTGAGCACCCCGAGCACTGAGCACCCAGAACCCTGAGCACTGAGCACCCAGCACCCTGTGTACTGAGCACCCAGCACCCTGAGTACTGAACACCCAGCACCCTGAGCACTGAGCACTGAGCACCCAGCACCCCGAGCACTGAGCACTGAGCACCCTGAGCACTGAGCACACAGCACCCCGAGTACTGAGCACTGAGCACCCTGAGCACTGAGCACCCAGCACCCCGAGTACTGAGCACTGAGCAACCTGAGTACTGAGAACCCAGCACCCTGAGCACTGAGTACCCAGCAAACTGAGCACTGAGCACCCAGCTGCCTGAGCACTGAGCACCCAGCACCCTGAGTACTGAGCACCCAGCACCCTGAGTACTGAGCACTGAGCACCCAGCACCACGAGCACTGAGCACCCAGCACCCTGAGTACTGAGCACTGAGCACCCAGCACCCCGAGCACTGAGCACCCAGCACCCTGAGCTCTGAGCACCCAGCACCCGAGTACTGAGCACCCAGCACCCCGAGTACTGAGCACCCAGCACCCCGAGTACTGAGCACCCAGCACCCCGAGTACTGAGCACCCAGCACCCTGAGTACTGAGCACCCAGCACCCTGAGCACTGAGCACCCAGCACTCCGAGCACTGTGCACCCAGCACCCTGAGTACTGAGCACCCAGGACCCTGAGCACTGAGCACCCAGCACCCTGAGCACTGAGCACCCAGCACCCTGAGTACTGAGCACCGAGCACCCCGAGCACAGAGCACCCAGCACCCTGAGTACTGAGCTCCGAGCACCCCGAGCACTGAGCACCCAGTGCCCCGAGCACCGAGCACCCTGAGCACTGAGCACCCAGCACCCTGATCAATGAGCACCCTGAGTACTGAGCACCCAGCACCCGGAGTACTGAGCAGCCAGCACCCTGAGTACTAAGCACCGAGCACCCTGAGTACTGAGCACCCAGTACCCTGAGCACTGAACACACAGCACCCTGAGTACTGAGCACCCCGAGCACTGAGCACCCAGCACCCTGAGCACTGAGCACCCAGCACCCTGAGTACTGAGCACCCAGCACCCTGAGTACTGAACACCCAGCACCCTGAGCACTGAGCACTGAGCACCCTGAGCACTGAGTACTGAGCACTGAGCACCCTGAGCACTGAGCACCCAGCACCCCGAGTACTGAGCACCCAGCACCCCGAGCACTGAGCACCCTGAGCACTGAGCACCCAGCACCCCAAGCACTGAGCACTGAGCTCCCTGAGCACTGAGCACACAGCACCCCGAGTACTGAACACTGAGCACCCTGAGCACTGAGCACCCAGCACCCCGAGTACTGAGCACTAAGCACCCTGAGTACTGAGCACCCAGCACCCTGAGCACTGAACACACAGCACCCTGAGTACTGAGCACCTCGAGCACTGAGCACCCAGCACCCTGAGTAATGAGCACCCAGCACCCTGAGTACTAAGCACCGAGCACCCTGAGTACTGAGCACCCAGCACCCTGAGCACTGAACACACAGCACCCTGAGTACTGAGCACCCCGAGCACTGAGCACCCAGCACCGCGAGCACTGAGCACCCAGCACCCCGAGCACTGAGCACCCAGCACCCTGAGTACTGAGCACCCAGCACCCTGAGCACTGAGCACCCAATACCCTGAGCACTCAGCACACAGCACCCTGAGCACTGAGCACCCAGCACCCTGAGTACTGAGCACTGAGCACCCAGCACCACGAGCACTGAGCACCCAGCACCCTGAGTACTGAGCACTGAGCACCCAGCACCCCGAGCACTGAGCACCCAGCACCCTGAGCACTGAGCACCCAGCACCCGAGTACTGAGCACCCAGCACCCTGAGTACTGAGCACCCAGCACCCTGAGTACTGAGCGCCCAGCACCCCGAGTACTGAGCACCCAGCACCCTGAGTACTGAGCACCCAGCACCCTGAGCACTGAGCACCCACCACCCCGAGCACTGAGCACCCAGCACCCTGAGGACTGAGCACCCAGCACCCTGAGCACTGAGCACCCAGCACCCTGAGCACTGAGCACCCAGCACACTGAGCACTGAGCAACCAGCACCCTGAGTAGTGAGCACCCAAAGTACTGAGCACCGAGCACCCCGAGCACTGAGCACCCAGCACCCTGAGTACTCAGCACCGATCACCCCGAGCACTGAGCACCCAGCACCCTAAGTACTGAGCTCCGAGCACCCCGAGCACTGAGCACCCAGCACCCCGAGTACTGAGCACCCAGCACCCCGAGTACTGAGCACCCAGCACCCCGAGTACTGAGCACCCAGCACCCCGAGTACTGAGCTCCGAGCACCCCGAGCACTGAGCACCCAGTACCCGGAGTACTGAGCACCCAGCACCCTGAGTACTAAGCACCGAGCACCCTGAGTACTGAGCACACAGTACCCTGAGCACTGAACACACAGCACCCTGAGTACTGAGCACCCCGAGCACTGAGCACCCAGAACCCTGAGCACTGAGCACCCAGCACCCTGTGTACTGAGCACCCAGCACCCTGAGTACTGAACACCCAGCACCCTGAGCACTGAGCACTGAGCACCCAGCACCCCGAGCACTGAGCACCCAGCACCCTGAGCACTGAGCACACAGCACCCCGAGTACTGAGCACTGAGCACCCTGAGCACTGAGCACCCAGCACCCCGAGTACTGAGCACTGAGCAACCTGAGTACTGAGAACCCAGCACCCTGAGCACTGAGTACCCAGCAAACTGAGCACTGAGCACCCAGCTCCCTGAGCACTGAGCACCCAGCACCCTGAGTACTGAGCACCCAGCACCCTGAGTACTGAGCACTGAGCACCCAGCACCACGAGCACTGAGCACCCAGCACCCTGAGTACTGAGCACTGAGCACCCAGCACCCCGAGCACTGAGCACCCAGCACCCTGAGCTCTGAGCACCCAGCACCCGAGTACTGAGCACCCAGCACCCCGAGTACTGAGCACCCAGCACCCCGAGTACTGAGCACCCAGCACCCCGAGTACTGAGCACCCAGCACCCTGAGTACTGAGCACCCAGCACCCTGAGCACTGAGCACCCAGCACTCCGAGCACTGAGCACCCAGCACCCTGAGTACTGAGCACCCAGCACCCTGAGCACTGAGCACCCAGCACCCTGAGCACTGAGCACCCAGCACCCTGAGTACTGAGCACCGAGCACCCCGAGCACAGAGCACCCAGCACCCTGAGTACTGAGCTCCGAGCAACCCGAGCACTGAGCACCCAGTGCCCCGAGCACCGAGCACCCTGAGCACTGAGCACCCAGCACCCTGATCAATGAGCACCCTGAGTACTGAGCACCCAGCACCCGGAGTACTGAGCAGCCAGCACCCTGAGTACTAAGCACCGAGCACCCTGAGTACTGAGCACCCAGTACCCTGAGCACTGAACACACAGCACCCTGAGTACTGAGCACCCCGAGCACTGAGCACCCAGCACCCTGAGCACTGAGCACCCAGCACCCTGAGTACTGAGCACCCAGCACCCTGAGTACTGAACACCCAGCACCCTGAGCACTGAGCACTGAGCACCCTGAGCACTGAGTACTGAGCACTGAGCACCCTGAGCACTGAGCACCCAGCACCCCGAGTACTGAGCACCCAGCACCCCGAGCACTGAGCACCCTGAGCACTGAGCACCCAGCACCCCAAGCACTGTGCACTGAGCTCCCTGAGCACTGAGCACACAGCACCCCGAGTACTGAGCACTGAGCACCCTGAGCACTGAGCACCCAGCACCCCGAGTACTGAGCACTAAGCACCCTGAGTACTGAGCACTAAGCACCCTGAGTACTGAGCACCCAGCACCCTGAGCACTGAGCACCCAGCACCCTGAGTACTGAGCACTGAGCACCCAGCACCCCGAGCACTGAGCCCCCAGCACCCTGAGCACTGAGCACCCAGCACCCTGAGCACTGAGCACCCAGCACCCTGAGTACTGAGCACTGAGCACCCAGCACCCCGAGCACTGAGCACCCAGCACCCTGAGCACTGAGCACCCAGCACCCTGAGCACTGAGCACCCAGCACCCTGAGCACTGAGCACCCAGCACCCTGAGTACTGAGCACTGAGCACCCAGCACCCCGAGCACTGAGCACCCAGCACCCTGAGCACTGAGCACCCAGCACCATGAGTACTGAGCACCCAGCACGCTGAGCACTGAGCACCCAGCAACCAGAGCACCGAGCACCCTGAGTACTAATCACCGAGCACCCTGAGTACTGAGCACCCAGCACCCTGAGCACCGAGCACCCGGCACCCCGAACACTGAGCACCCAGCACCATGAGTACCGAGCACGCAGCACCCTGAGCACTGAGCACCCAGCACCCTGAGCACTGAGCACCCAGCACCCTGAGCACTGAGCACCCAGCACCCTGAGTAGTGAGCACCCAACGTACTGAGCACTGAGCACCCCGAGCACTGACCACTCAGCACCCTGAGTACTGAGCACCGAGCACCCCGAGCACTGAGCACCCAGCGCCCCGAGCACCGAGAACCCTGAGCACTGAGCACCCAGCACCCTGAGCAATGAGCACCCTGAGTACTGAGCACCCAGCACCTTGAGCACTGAGCACCGAGCACCCCGAGCACTGTGCACCCAGCACCCGGAGTACTGAGCACCCAGCACCCTGAGTACAAAGCACCGAGCACTCTGAGTACTGAGCACCCAGCACCCTGAGCACTGAGCACCCAGCACCCTGAGCACTGAGCACCCAGCACCCTGAGTAGTGAGCACCCAACGTACTGAGCACCGAGCACCCCGAGCACTGAGCACCCAGCACCCTGAGCACTGAGCACCCAGCACCCTGAGCACTGAGAACCCAGCACCCTGAGCACTGAGCACCCAGCACCCTGAGCACTGAGCACCCAGCACCCTGAGCACTGAGCACCCAGCACCCTGAGCACTGAGAACCCAGCACCCTGAGCACTGAGCACCCAGCACCCTGAGCACTGAGCACCCAGCACCCCGAGCACTGAGCACCCAGCACCCTGAGCACTGAGAACCCAGCACCCTGAGCACTGAGCACCCAGCACCCTGAGCACTGAGCACCCAGCACCCTGAGCACTGAGCACCCAGCACCCTGAGTAGTGAGCACCCAACGTACTGAGCACCGATCACCCCGAGCACTGAGCACCCAGCACCCTGAGTACTGAGCACCGAGCACCCCGAGCACTGAGCACCCAGCAGCCTGAGTACTGAGCTCCGAGCACCCCGAGCACTGAGCACGCAGCGCCCCGAGCACCGAGCACCCTGATCACTGAGCACCCAGCACCCTGAGTACTGAGCACCCAGCACCCTGAGCAATGAGCACCCTGAGTACTGAGCACCCAGCACCTTGAGCACTGAGCACCGAGCACCCCGAGCACTGAGCACCCAGCACCCAGAGTACTGAGCACCCAGCACCCTGAGTACTAAGCACCGAGCACCCTGAGTACTGAGCACCCAGCACCCTGAGCACTGAACACACAGCACCCTGAGTACTGAGCACCTCGAGCACTGAGCTCCCAGCAATCTGAGTACTGAGCACCGAGCACCCCGAACACTGAGCACCCAGCACCGCGAGCACTGAGCAACCAGCACCCCGAGCACTGAGCACCCAGCACCCTGAGCACTGAGCACCCAGCACCCTGAGCACTGAGCACACAGCACCCTGAGCACTGAGCACCCAGCACCCTGAGTACTGAGCACTGAGCACCCAGCACCCCGAGCACTGAGCACCCAGCACCCTGAGTACTGAGCACTGAGCACCCAGCACCCGAGTACTGAGCACCCAGCACCCTGAGTACTGAGCACCCAGCACCCTGAGTACTGAGCACCCAGCACCCTGAGCACTGAGCACCCAGCACCCCGAGCACTGAGCACCCAGCACCCTGAGTACTGAGCACCCAGCACCCTGAGCACTGAGCACCCAGCACCCTGAGCACTGAGCACCCAGCACACTGAGCACTGAGCAACCAGCACCCTGAGTAGTGAGCACCCAAAGTACTGAGCACCGAGCACCCCGAGCACTGAGCACCCAGCACCCTGAGTACTCAGCACCGATCACCCCGAGCACTGAGCACCCAGCACCCTAAGTACTGAGCTCCGAGCACCCCGAGCACTGAGCACCCAGCACCCGGAGTACTGAGCACCCAGCACCCTGAGTACTAAGCACCGAGCACCCTGAGTACTGAGCACCCAGTACCCTGAGCACTGAACACAAAGCACCCTGAGTACTGAGCACCCCGAGCACTGAGCACCCAGAACCCTGAGCACTGGGCACCCAGCACCCTGTGTACTGAGCACCCAGCACCCTGAGTACTGAACACCCAGCACCCTGAGCACTGAGCACTGAGCACCCAGCACCCCGAGCACTGAGCACTGAGCACCCTGAGCACTGAGCACACAGCACCCCTAGTACTGAGCACTGAGCACCCTGAGCACTGAGCACCCAGCACCCCGAGTACTGAGCACTGAGCACCCTGAGTACTGAGAACACAGCACCCTGAGCACTGAGTACCCAGCAAACTGAGCACTGAGCACCCAGCTCCCTGAGCACTGAGCACCCAGCACCCTGAGTACTGAGCACCCAGCACCCTGAGTACTGAGCACTGAGCACCCAGCACCACGAGCACTGAGCACCCAGCACCCTGAGCTCTGAGCACCCAGCACCCGAGTACTGAGCACCCAGCACCTTGAGTACTGAGCACCCAGCACCCCGAGTACTGAGCACCCAGCACCCCGAGTACTGAGCACCCAGCCCCCTGAGTACTGAGCACCCAGCACCCTGAGCACTGAGCAGCCAGCACCCCGAGCACTGAGCACCCAGCACCCCGAGCACTGAGCACCCAGCACCCTGAGCACTGAGCACCCAGCACCCTGAGCACTGAGCACCCAGCACCGCGAGCACTGAGCACCCAGCACCCCGAGCACTGAGCACCCAGGACCGCGAGCACTGAGCACATAGCACCACGAGCACTGAGCACCCAGCACACTGAGTACTGAGTACCCAGCACCCTGAGCACTGAGCACCCAGCACCCTGAGCACTGAGCACACAGCACCCTGAGCACTGAGCACCCAGCACCCTGAGTACTGAGCACTTAGCACCCAGCACCCCGTGCACTGAGCACCCAGCACCCTGAGTACTGAGCACCGAGCACCCCGAGCACTGAGCACACAGCACCCTGAGTACTGAGCTCCGAGCACCCCGAGCACAGAGCACCCAGCGCCCCGAGCACCGAGCACCCTGAGCACTGAGCACCCAGCACCCTGAGTACTGAGCACCCAGCACCCTGAGCAATGAGCACCCTGAATACTGAGCACCCAGCACCTTGAGCACTGAGCACCGAGCACCCCGAGCACTGAGCACCCAGCACTGGGAGCACTGAGCACCCAGCACCCTGAGCACTGAGCACCCAGCACCCGAGTACTGAGCACCCAGCACCCAGCACCCTGAGTACTGAGCACCCAGCACCCTGAGTACTGAGCACCCAGCACCCCGAGTACTGAGCACCCAGCACCTTGAGCACTGAGCCCCGAGCACCCCGAGCACTGAGCACCCAGCAACCCGAGCACTGAGCACCCAGCGCCCCGAGCACCGAGCACCCTGAGCACTGAGCACCCAGCACCCTGAGTACTGAGCACCCAGCACCCTGTGAAATGAGCACCCTGAGTACTGAGCACCCAGCACCTTGTGCACTGAGCACCGAGCACCCCGAGCACTGAGCACCCAGCACCCTGAGTACTGAACACCCAGCACCCTGAGCACTGAACACACAGCACCCTGTGAAATGAGCACCCTGAGTACTGAGCACCCAGCACACTGAGTACTAAGCACCAAGCACCCTGAGTACTGAGCACCCAGCACCCTGAGCACTGAACACACAGCACCCTGAGTACTGAGCGCCTCGAGCACTGAGCACCCAGCACCCTGAGTACTGGGCACCGAGCACCCCGAGCACTGAGCACCCAGCACCGCGAGCACTGAGCACCCAGCTCCCCGAGCACTGAGCACCCAGCACCCTGAGTACTGAGCACCCAGCACCCTGAGTACTGAGCTCAGAGCACCCCGAGCACTGAGCACCCAGCACCCGGATTACTGAGCACCCAGCACCCTGACTACTAAGGACCGAGCACCCTGAGTACTGAGCACCCAGTACCCTGAGCACTGAACACACAGCACCCTGAGTACTGAGCACCCCGAGCACTGAGCACCCAGCACCCTGAGCACTGAGCACCCAGCACCCTGAGTACTGAGCACCCAGCACCCTGAGTACTGAACACCCAGCACCCTGAGCACTGAGCACTGAGCACCCTGAGCACTGAGTACTGAGCACTGAGCACCCTGAGCACTGAGCACCCAGCACCCCGAGTACTGAGCACCCAGCACCCCGAGCACTGAGCACCCAGCGCCCCGAGCACTGAGCACCCAGCACCCCAAGCACTGAGCACTGAGCACCCTGAGCACTGAGCACACAGCACACCGAGTACTGAGCACTGAGCACCCTGAGCACTGAGCACCCAGCACCCCGAGTACTGAGCACTAAGCACCCTGAGTACTGAGCACCCAGCACCCTGAGCACTGAGTACCCAGCACCCTGAGCACTGAGCACCCAGCACCCTGAGTACTGAGCACTGAGCACCCAGCACCCCGAGCACTGAGCACCCAGCACCCTGAGCACTGAGCACCCAGCACCATGAGTACTGAGCACACAGCACCCTGAGCACTGAGCACCCAGCACCCAGAGCACCGAGCACCCTGAGTACTAAGCACCGAGCACCCTGAGTACTGAGCACCCAGTACCCTGAGCACTGAACACACAGCACCCTGAGTACTGAGCACCCCGAGCACTGAGCACCCAGGACCCTGAGCACTGAGCACCCAGCACCCTGTGTACTGAGCACCCAGCACCCTGAGTACTGAACACCCAGCACCCTGAGCACTGAGCACTGAGCACCCAGCACCCCGAGCACTGAGCACTGAGCACCCTGAGCACTGAGCACACAGCACCCCGAGTACTGAGCACTGAGCACGCTGAGCACTGAGCACCCAGCACCCCGAGTACTGAGCACTGAGCACCCTGAGTACTGAGAACCCAGCACCCTGAGCACTGAGTACCCAGCAAACTGAGCACTGAGCACCCAGCTCCCTGAGCACTGAGCACCCAGCACCCTGAGTACTGAGCACCCAGCACCCTGAGTACTGAGCACTGAGCACCCAGCACCACGAGCACTGAGGACCCATCACCCTGAGTACTGAGCACTGATCACCCAGCACCCCGAGCACTGAGCACCCAGCACCCTGAGCCCTGAGCACCCAGCACCCGAGTACTGAGCACCCAGCACCCTGAGTACTGAGCACCCAGCACCCCGAGTAATGAGCACCCAGCACCCCGAGTACTGAGCAGCCAGCACCCTGAGTACTGAGCACCCAGCACCCTGAGCACTGAGCACCCAGCACCACGAGCACTGAGCACCCAGCACCCTGAGTACTGAGCACCCAGCACCCTGAGCACTGAGCGCCCAGCACACTGAGCACTGAGCACCCAGCACCCTGAGTACTGAGCACCGAGCACCCCGAGCACAGAGCACCCAGCACCCTGAGTACTGAGCTCCGAGCACCCCGAGCACTGAGCACCCAGTGCCCCGAGCACCGAGCACCCTGAGCACTGAGCACTGAGCACCCAGCACCCTGAGCAATGAGCACCCTGAGTACTGAGCACCCAGCACCTTGAGCACTGAGCAGCCAGCACCCTGAGTACTCAGCTCCGAGCACCCCGAGCACTGAGCACCCAGTGCCCCGAGCACCGAGCACCCCGAGCACTGAGCACCCAGCACCCGGAGTACTGAGCAGCCAGCACCCTGAGTACTAAGCACCGAGCACCCTGAGTACTAAGCACCCAGCACCCTGAGCACTGAACACACAGCACCCTGAGTACTGAGCACCTCGAGCACTGAGCACCCAGCACCCTGAGTACTGAGCACCGAGCACCCCGAGCACTGAGCACCCAGCACCGCGAGCACTGAGCACATAGCACCCTGAGCACTGAGCACCCAGCACACCGAGCACTGAGCACCCAGCACCGCGAGCACTGAGCACATAGCACCAGGAGCACTGAGCACCCAGCACCCTGAGTTCTGAGTACCCAGCACCCTGAGCACTGAGCACCCAGCACCCTGAGCACTGAGCACACAGCACCCTGAGCACTGAGCACCCAGCACCCTGAGTACTGAGCACTTAGCACCCAGCACCCCGAGCACTGAGCACCCAGCACCCTGAGTACTGAGCACAGAGCACCCCGAGCACTGAGCACCCAGCACCCTGAGTACTGAGCTCCGAGCACCCCGAGCACTGAGCACCCAGCGCCCCGAGCACCGAGCACCCTGAGCACTGAGCACCCAGCACCCTGAGTACTGAGCACCCAGCACCCTGAGCAATGAGCACCCTGAGTACTGAGCACCCAGCACCTTGAGCACTGAGCACCCAGCACCCTGAGTACTGAGCACCCAGCACCCTGAGTACTGAGCACCCAGCACCCTGAGCAATGAGCACCCTGAGTACTGAGCACCCAGCACCTTGAGCACTGAGCACATAGCACCCTGAGCACTGAGCACTGAGCACCCCGAGCACTGAGCACCCAGCACCCCGAGCACTGAGCACCCAGCATCCTGAGCACTGAGCACCCAGCACCCGAGTACTGAGCACCCAGCACCCAGCACCCTGAGTACTGAGCACCCAGCACCGTGAGTACTGAGCACCCAGCACCCCGAGTACTGAGCACCCAGCACCTTGAGCACTGAGCCCCGAGCACCCCGAGCACTGAGCACCCAGCACTCCGAGCACTGAGCACCCAGCGCCCCGAGCACCGAGCACCCTGAGCACTGAGCACCCAGCACCCTGAGTACTGAGCACCCAGCACCCTGTGAAATGAGCACCCTGAGTACTGAGCACCCAGCACCCTGAGCACTGAGCACCCAGCACCCTGAGTACTGAGCACCCAGCACCCTGTGAAATGAGCACCCTGAGTACTGAGCACCCAGTACCCTGAGCACTGAACACAAAGCACCCTGAGTACTGAGCACCCCGAGCACTGAGCACCCAGAACCCTGAGCACTGGGCACCCAGCACCCTGTGTACTGAGCACCCAGCACCCTGAGTACTGAACACCCAGCACCCTGAGCACTGAGCACTGAGCACCCAGCACCCCGAGCACTGAGCACTGAGCACCCTGAGCACTGAGCACACAGCACCCCTAGTACTGAGCACTGAGCACCCTGAGCACTGAGCACCCAGCACCCCGAGTACTGAGCACTGAGCACCCTGAGTACTGAGAACACAGCACCCTGAGCACTGAGTACCCAGCAAACTGAGCACTGAGCACCCAGCTCCCTGAGCACTGAGCACCCAGCACCCTGAGTACTGAGCACCCAGCACCCTGAGTACTGAGCACTGAGCACCCAGCACCACGAGCACTGAGCACCCAGCACCCTGAGCTCTGAGCACCCAGCACCCGAGTACTGAGCACCCAGCACCTTGAGTACTGAGCACCCAGCACCCCGAGTACTGAGCACCCAGCACCCCGAGTACTGAGCACCCAGCCCCCTGAGTACTGAGCACCCAGCACCCTGAGCACTGAGCAGCCAGCACCCCGAGCACTGAGCACCCAGCACCCCGAGCACTGAGCACCCAGCACCCTGAGTACTGAGCACCCAGCACCCTGAGCACTGAGCACCCAGCACCCTGAGCACTGAGCACCCAGCACCGCGAGCACTGAGCACATAGCACCCCGAGCACTGAGCACCCAGCACCCCGAGCACTGAGCACCCAGGACCGCGAGCACTGAGCACATAGCACCACGAGCACTGAGCACCCAGCACACTGAGTACTGAGTACCCAGCACCCTGAGCACTGAGCACCCAGCACCCTGAGCACTGAGCACACAGCACCCTGAGCACTGAGCACCCAGCACCCTGAGTACTGAGCACTTAGCACCCAGCACCCCGTGCACTGAGCACCCAGCACCCTGAGTACTGAGCACCGAGCACCCCGAGCACTGAGCACACAGCACCCTGAGTACTGAGCTCCGAGCACCCCGAGCACAGAGCACCCAGCGCCCCGAGCACCGAGCACCCTGAGCACTGAGCACCCAGCACCCTGAGTACTGAGCACCCAGCACCCTGAGCAATGAGCACCCTGAATACTGAGCACCCAGCACCTTGAGCACTGAGCACCGAGCACCCCGAGCACTGAGCACCCAGCACTGGGAGCACTGAGCACCCAGCACCCTGAGCACTGAGCACCCAGCACCCGAGTACTGAGCACCCAGCACCCAGCACCCTGAGTACTGAGCACCCAGCACCCTGAGTACTGAGCACCCAGCACCCCGAGTACTGAGCACCCAGCACCTTGAGCACTGAGCCCCGAGCACCCCGAGCACTGAGCACCCAGCAACCCGAGCACTGAGCACCCAGCGCCCCGAGCACCGAGCACCCTGAGCACTGAGCACCCAGCACCCTGAGTACTGAGCACCCAGCACCCTGTGAAATGAGCACCCTGAGTACTGAGCACCCAGCACCTTGTGCACTGAGCACCGAGCACCCCGAGCACTGAGCACCCAGCACCCTGAGTACTGAACACCCAGCACCCTGAGCACTGAACACACAGCACCCTGTGAAATGAGCACCCTGAGTACTGAGCACCCAGCACACTGAGTACTAAGCACCAAGCACCCTGAGTACTGAGCACCCAGCACCCTGAGCACTGAACACACAGCACCCTGAGTACTGAGCGCCTCGAGCACTGAGCACCCAGCACCCTGAGTACTGGGCACCGAGCACCCCGAGCACTGAGCACCCAGCACCGCGAGCACTGAGCACCCAGCTCCCCGAGCACTGAGCACCCAGCACCCTGAGTACTGAGCACCCAGCACCCTGAGTACTGAGCTCAGAGCACCCCGAGCACTGAGCACCCAGCACCCGGATTACTGAGCACCCAGCACCCTGACTACTAAGGACCGAGCACCCTGAGTACTGAGCACCCAGTACCCTGAGCACTGAACACACAGCACCCTGAGTACTGAGCACCCCGAGCACTGAGCACCCAGCACCCTGAGCACTGAGCACCCAGCACCCTGAGTACTGAGCACCCAGCACCCTGAGTACTGAACACCCAGCACCCTGAGCACTGAGCACTGAGCACCCTGAGCACTGAGTACTGAGCACTGAGCACCCTGAGCACTGAGCACCCAGCACCCCGAGTACTGAGCACCCAGCACCCCGAGCACTGAGCACCCAGCGCCCCGAGCACTGAGCACCCAGCACCCCAAGCACTGAGCACTGAGCACCCTGAGCACTGAGCACACAGCACACCGAGTACTGAGCACTGAGCACCCTGAGCACTGAGCACCCAGCACCCCGAGTACTGAGCACTAAGCACCCTGAGTACTGAGCACCCAGCACCCTGAGCACTGAGTACCCAGCACCCTGAGCACTGAGCACCCAGCACCCTGAGTACTGAGCACTGAGCACCCAGCACCCCGAGCACTGAGCACCCAGCACCCTGAGCACTGAGCACCCAGCACCATGAGTACTGAGCACACAGCACCCTGAGCACTGAGCACCCAGCACCCAGAGCACCGAGCACCCTGAGTACTAAGCACCGAGCACCCTGAGTACTGAGCACCCAGTACCCTGAGCACTGAACACACAGCACCCTGAGTACTGAGCACCCCGAGCACTGAGCACCCAGGACCCTGAGCACTGAGCACCCAGCACCCTGTGTACTGAGCACCCAGCACCCTGAGTACTGAACACCCAGCACCCTGAGCACTGAGCACTGAGCACCCAGCACCCCGAGCACTGAGCACTGAGCACCCTGAGCACTGAGCACACAGCACCCCGAGTACTGAGCACTGAGCACGCTGAGCACTGAGCACCCAGCACCCCGAGTACTGAGCACTGAGCACCCTGAGTACTGAGAACCCAGCACCCTGAGCACTGAGTACCCAGCAAATTGAGCACTGAGCACCCAGCTCCCTGAGCACTGAGCACCCAGCACCCTGAGTACTGAGCACCCAGCACCCTGAGTACTGAGCACTGAGCACCCAGCACCACGAGCACTGAGGACCCATCACCCTGAGTACTGAGCACTGATCACCCAGCACCCCGAGCACTGAGCACCCAGCACCCTGAGCCCTGAGCACCCAGCACCCGAGTACTGAGCACCCAGCACCCTGAGTACTGAGCACCCAGCACCCCGAGTAATGAGCACCCAGCACCCCGAGTACTGAGCAGCCAGCACCCTGAGTACTGAGCACCCAGCACCCTGAGCACTGAGCACCCAGCACCACGAGCACTGAGCACCCAGCACCCTGAGTACTGAGCACCCAGCACCCTGAGCACTGAGCGCCCAGCACACTGAGCACTGAGCACCCAGCACCCTGAGTACTGAGCACCGAGCACCCCGAGCACAGAGCACCCAGCACCCTGAGTACTGAGCTCCGAGCACCCCGAGCACTGAGCACCCAGTGCCCCGAGCACCGAGCACCCTGAGCACTGAGCACTGAGCACCCAGCACCCTGAGCAATGAGCACCCTGAGTACTGAGCACCCAGCACCTTGAGCACTGAGCAGCCAGCACCCTGAGTACTCAGCTCCGAGCACCCCGAGCACTGAGCACCCAGTGCCCCGAGCACCGAGCACCCCGAGCACTGAGCACCCAGCACCCGGAGTACTGAGCAGCCAGCACCCTGAGTACTAAGCACCGAGCACCCTGAGTACTAAGCACCCAGCACCCTGAGCACTGAACACACAGCACCCTGAGTACTGAGCACCTCGAGCACTGAGCACCCAGCACCCTGAGTACTGAGCACCGAGCACCCCGAGCACTGAGCACCCAGCACCGCGAGCACTGAGCACATAGCACCCTGAGCACTGAGCACCCAGCACACCGAGCACTGAGCACCCAGCACCGCGAGCACTGAGCACATAGCACCAGGAGCACTGAGCACCCAGCACCCTGAGTTCTGAGTACCCAGCACCCTGAGCACTGAGCACCCAGCACCCTGAGCACTGAGCACACAGCACCCTGAGCACTGAGCACCCAGCACCCTGAGTACTGAGCACTTAGCACCCAGCACCCCGAGCACTGAGCACCCAGCACCCTGAGTACTGAGCACAGAGCACCCCGAGCACTGAGCACCCAGCACCCTGAGTACTGAGCTCCGAGCACCCCGAGCACTGAGCACCCAGCGCCCCGAGCACCGAGCACCCTGAGCACTGAGCACCCAGCACCCTGAGTACTGAGCACCCAGCACCCTGAGCAATGAGCACCCTGAGTACTGAGCACCCAGCACCTTGAGCACTGAGCACCCAGCACCCTGAGTACTGAGCACCCAGCACCCTGAGTACTGAGCACCCAGCACCCTGAGCAATGAGCACCCTGAGTACTGAGCACCCAGCACCTTGAGCACTGAGCACATAGCACCCTGAGCACTGAGCACTGAGCACCCCGAGCACTGAGCACCCAGCACCCCGAGCACTGAGCACCCAGCATCCTGAGCACTGAGCACCCAGCACCGTGAGTACTGAGCACCCAGCACCCCGAGTACTGAGCACCCAGCACCTTGAGCACTGAGCCCCGAGCACCACGAGCACTGAGCACCCAGCACCTTGAGCACTGAGCACATAGCACCCTGAGCACTGAGCACTGAGCACCCCGAGCACTGAGCACCCAGCACCCCGAGCACTGAGCACCCAGCACCCTGAGTACTGAGCACCCAGCACCGTGAGTACTGAGCACCCAGCACCCCGAGTACTGAGCACCCAGCACCTTGAGCACTGAGCCCCGAGCACCCCGAGCACTGAGCACCCAGCACTCCGAGCACTGAGCACCCAGCGCCCCGAGCACCGAGCACCCTGAGCACTGAGCACCCAGCACCCTGAGTACTGAGCACCCAGCACCCTGTGAAATGAGCACCCTGAGTACTGAGCACCCAGCACCTTGTGCACTGAGCACCGAGCACCCCGAGCACTGAGCACCCAGCACCCGGAGTACTGAGCACCCAGCACACTGAGTACTAAGCACCAAGCACCCTGAGTACTGAGCACCCAGCACCCTGAGCACTGAACACACAGCACCCTGAGTACTGAGCGCCTCGAGCACTGAGCACCCAGCACCCTGAGTACTGGGCAACGAGCTCCCCGAGCACTGAGCACCCAGCACCGCGAGCACTGAGCACCCAGCTCCCCGAGCACTGAGCACCCAGCACCCTGAGTACTGAGTACCCAGCACCCTGAGCACTGAGCACCCAGCACCCTGAGCACTGAGCACACAACACCCTGAGCACTGAGCACCCAGCACCCTGAGTACTGAGCACTGAGCACCCAGCACCCCGAGCACTGAGCACCCAGCACCCGGAGTACTGAGCACGCAGCACCCCGAGTACTGAGCACCCAGCACCCTGAGTACTGAGCACCCAGCACCCTGAGCACTGAGCACCCAGCAACCCGAGCACTGAGCACCCAGCACCCTGAGTACTGAGCACCCAGAACCCTGAGCACTGAGCACCCAGCACCCTGAGCACTGAGCACCCAGCACACTGAGCACTGAGCACCCAGCACCCTGAGTAGTGAGCACCCAACGTACTGAGCACCGAGCACCCTGAGCACTGAGCACCCAGCACCCTGAGTACTGAGCACCGATCACCCTGAGTACTGAGCACCCAGTACCCTGAGCACTGAACACACAGCACCCTGAGTACTGAGCACCCCGAGCACTGATCACCCAGCACCCTGAGCACTGAGCACCCAGCACCCTGAGTACTGAGCACCCAGCACCCTGAGTACTGAACACCCAGCACCCTGAGCACTGAGCACTGAGCACCCTGAGCACTGAGTACTGAGCACTGAGCACCCTGTGCACTGAGCACCCAGCACCCCGAGTACTGAGCACCCAGCACCCCGAGCACTGAGCACCCAGCGCCCCTAGCACTGAGCACCCAGCACCCCAAGCACTGAGCACTGAGCACCCTGAGCACTGAGCACACAGCACCCCGAGTACTGAGCACTGAGCACCCTGAGCACTGAGCACCCAGCACCCCGAGTACTGAGCACTAAGCACCCTGAGTACTGAGCACCCAGCACCCTGAGCACTGAGTACCCAGCACCCTGAGCACTGAGCACCCAGCACCCTGAGCACTGAGCACCCAGCACCCTGAGCACTGAGCACCCAGCACCCTGAGTACTGAGCACTGAGCACCCAGCACCCCGAGCACTGAGCACCCAGCACCCTGAGCACTGAGCACCCAGCACCCGAGTACTGAGCACCCAGCACCCTGAATACTGAGCACCCAGCACCCTGAGTACTGAGCACCCAGCACCCCGAGCACTGAGCACCCAGCACCCAGAGCACCGAGCACCCTGAGTACTAAGCACCGAGCACCCTGAGTACTGAGCACCCAGCACCCTGAGCACTGAGCACCCAGCAACCGGAACACTGAGCACCCAGCACCATGAGTACTGAGCACCCAGCACCCTGAGCACTGAGCACCCAGCACCCTGAGCACTGAGCACCCAGCACCCTGAGCACTGAGCTCCCAGCACCCTGAGTAGTGAACACCCAACGTACTGAGCAATGAGCACCCCGAGCACTGAGCACACAGCACCCTGAGTACTGAGCACCGAGCACCCCGAGCACTGAGCACCCAGCGCCCCGAGCACCGAGAACCCTGAGCACTGAGCACCCAGCACCCTGAGCAATGAGCACCCTGAGTACTGAGCACCCAGCACCTTGAGCACTGAGCACCGAGCACCCCGAGCACTGAGCACCCAGCACCCGGAGTACTGAACACACAGCACCCTGAGGACTGAGATCCTCGAGCACTGAGCACCCAGCACCCTGAGCACTGGGCACCGAGCACCCCGAGCACTGAGCACCCAGCACCCTGAGCACTGAGCACCCAGCACCCTGAGCACTGAGCACCCAACACCCTGAGCACTGAGCACCCAGCACCCTGAGCACTGAGCACCCAGCACCCTGAGCACTGAGCACCCAGCACCCCGAGCACTGAGCACCCAGCACCCTGAGCACTGAGCACCCAGCACCCTGAGCACTGAGCACCCAGCACCCTGAGCACTGAGCACACAGCACCCAGAGCACTGAGCACCCAGCACCCTGAGTAGTGAGCACCCAACGTACTGAGCACCGAGCACCCCGAGCACTGAGCACCCAGCACCCTGAGTACTGAGCACCGAGCACCCCGAGCACTGAGCACCCAGCACCCTGAGTACTGAGCTCCGAGCACCTCGAGCACTGAGCACCCAGCGCCCCGAGCACCGAGCACCCTGAGCACTGAGCACCCAGCACCCTGAGTACTGAGCACCCAGCAACCTGAGCAATGAGCACCCTGAGTACTGAGCACCCAGCACCTTGAGCACTGAGCTCCGAGCACCCCGAGCACTGAGCACCCAGCACCCGGAGTACTGAGCACCCAGCACCCTGAGAACTAAGCACCGAGCACCCTGAGTACTGAGCACCCAGCACCCTGAGCACTGAACACACAGCACCCTGAGTACTGAGCACCTCGAGCACTGAGCACCCAGCACCCTGAGTACTGAGCACCGAGCACCCCGAGCACTGAGCACCCAGCACCGCAAGCACTGAGCACCCAGCACCCCGAGCACTGAGCACCCAGCACCCTGAGTACTGAGCACCCAGCACCCTGAGCACTGAGCACCCAGCACCCTGAGCACTGAGTACCCAGCACCCTGAGCACTGAGCACACAGCACCCTGAGCACTGTGCACACAGCACCCTGAGCACTGAGCACCCAGCACCCTGAGTACTGAGCACTGAGCACCCAGCACCCCGAGCACTGAGCACCCAGCACCCTGAGTACTGAGCACTGAGCACGCAGCACACCGAGCACTGAGCACCCAGCACCCTGAGCACTGAGCACCCAGCACCCGAATACTGAGCACCCAGCACCCTGAGTACTGAGCACCCAGCACCCTGAGTACTGAGCGCCCAGCACCCCGAGTACTGAGCACCCAGCACCCTGAGTACTGAGCACCCAGCACCCTGAGCACTGAGCACCCAGCACCCCGAGCACTAAGCACCCAGCACCCTGAGTACTGAGCACCCAGCACCCTGAGCACTGAGCACCCAGCACTCTGAGCACTGAGCACCCAGCACACTGAGCACTGAGCAACCAGAACCCTGAGTAGTGAGCACCCAAAGTACTGAGCACCGAGCACCCCGAGCACTGAGCACCCAGCACCCTGAGTACTCAGCACCGATCACCCCGAGCACTGAGCACACAGCACCCTAAGTACTGAGCTCCGAGCACCCCGAGCACTGAGAACCCAGCACCCGGAGTACTGAGCACCCAGCACCCTGAGTACTAAGCACCGAGCACCCTGATTACTGAGCACCCAGTACCATGAGCACTGAACACACAGCACCCTGAGTACTGAGCACCCCGAGCACTGAGCACCCAGGACCCTGAGCACTGAGCACCCAGCACCCTGTGTACTGAGCACCCAGCACCCTGAGTACTGAACACACAGCATCCTGAGCACTGACCACTGAGCACCCAGCACCCCGAGCACTGAGCACTGAGCACCCTGAGCACTGAGCACACAGCACCCCGAGTACTGAGCACTGAGCACCCTGAGCACTGAGCACCCAGCAAACTGAGCACTGAGCACCCAGCTCCCTGAGCACTGAGCACCCAGCACCCTGAGTACTGAGCACCCAGCACCCTGAGTACTGAGCACTGAGCACCCAGCACCACGAGCACTGAGCACCCAGCACCCTGAGTACTGAGCACTGAGCACCCAGCACCCCGAGCACTGAGCACCAAGCACCCTGAGCACTGAGCACCCAGCACCCTGAGTACTGAGCACCGAGAACCCCGAGCACTGAGCACCCAGCACCCTGAGTACTGAGCACCGGGCACCCCGAGCACAGAGCACCCAGCACCCTGAGTACTGAGCTCTGAGCACCCCGTGCACTGAGCACCCAGTGCCCCGAGCACAGAGCACCCTGAGCCCTGAGCACCCAGCACCCTGAGCAATGAGCACCCTGAGTACTGAGCACCCAGCACCTTGAGCACTGAGCACCGAGAACCCCGAGCACTGAGCACCCAGCTCCCGGAGTACTGAGCAGCCAGCACCCTGAGTACCAAGCACCGAGCACCCTGAGTACTGAGCACCCAGCACCCTGAGCACTGAACACACAGCACCCTGAGTACTGAGCACCTCGAGCACTGAGCACCCAGCACCCTGAGTACTGAGCACCGAGCACCCCGAGCACTGAGCACCCAGCACCGCAAGAACTGAGCACATAGCACCCCGAGCACTGAGCACCCAGCACACCGAGCACTGAGCACCCAGCACCACGAGCACTGAGCACATTGCACCACGAGCACTGAGCACCCAGCACCCTGAGTACTGAGTACCCAGCACCCTGAGCACTGAGCACCCAGCACCCTGAGCACTGAGCACACAGCACCCTGAGCACTGAGCACCCAGCACCCTGAGTACTGAGCACTGAGCACCCAGCACGGCGAGCACTGAGCACCCAGCACCCTGAGTACTGAGCACCGAGCACCCCGAGCACTGAGCACCCAGCTCCCCAAGCACCGAGCACCCTGAGCACTGAGCACCCAGCACCCTGAGTACTGAGCACCCAGCACCCTGAGCAATGAGCACCCTGAGGACTGAGCACCCAGCACCTTGAGCACTGAGCACCGAGCACCCCGAGCACTGAGCACCCAGCAACCCGAGCACTGAGCACCCAGCACCCTGAGCACTGCGCACCCAGCACCCGAGTACTGAGCCCCCAGCACCCTGAGTACTGAGCACCCAGCACCCTGAGTACTGAGCACCCATCACCCCGAGTACTGAGCACCCAGCACCCTGAGCAATGAGCACCCTGAGTACTGAGCACACAGCACCTTGAGCACTGAGCCCCGAGCACGGAGAGCACTGAGCACCCAGCACCCCGAGCACTGAGCACCCAGCACCCTGAGCACTGAGCACCCAGCACCCGAGTACTGAGCACCCAGCACCCTGAGTACTGAGCACCCAGCACCCTGAGGACTGAGCACCGAGCTCCCCGAGCACTGGGCACCCAACGTACTGAGCACCGAGCACCCCGAGCACTGAGCATCCAGCACCCTGAGTACTGAGCACCGATCACCCCGAGCACTGAGCACCCAGCACCCTGAGTACTGAGCTCAGAGCACTCCGAGCACTGAGCACCCAGCACCCGGAGTAGTGAGCACCCAACGTACTGAGCACCGAGCACCCCGAGCACTGAGCACCCAGCACACTGAGTACTGAGCACCGAGCACCCCGAGCACTGAGGACCCAGCTCCCTGAGTACTGAGCACACAACACCCCGAGTACTGAGCACCCAGAACCCTGAGTACTGAGCACCCAGCACCCTGAGCACTGAGCACCCAGCACCCCGAGCACTGAGCACCCAGCACCCTGAGTACTGAGCACCCAGCACCCTGAGCACTGAGCACCCAGCACCCTGAGCCCTGAGCACCCAGCACCCTGAGCAATGAGCACCCTGAGTACTGAGCACCCAGCACCTTGTGCACTGAGCACCGAGAACCCCGAGCACTGAGCACCCAGCACCCGGAGTACTGAGCACCCAGCACCCTGAGTACTAAGCACCGAGCACCCTGAATACTGAGCACCCAGCACCCTGAGCACTGAACACACAGCACCCTGAGTACTGAGCACCTCGAGCACCGAGCACCCAGCACCGCGAGCACTGAGCACATAGCACCCCGAGCACTGAGCAGCCAGCACCCCGAGCACTGAGCACCCAGCACCGCGAGCACTGAGCACATAGCACCCCGAGCACTGAGCACCCAGCACCCTGAGTACTGAGTACCCAGCACCCTGAGCACTGAACACCCAGCACCCTGAGCACTGAGCACACAGCACCCTGAGCACTGAGCACCCAGCACAATGAGTACTGAGCACTGAGCACCCAGCACCCCGAGCACTGAGCACCCAGCACCCTGAGTACTGAGCACCGAGCACCCCGAGCACTGAGCACCCAGCACCCTGAGTACTGAGCTCCGAGCACCCCGAGCACTGAGCACCGAGCGCCAAGAGCACCGAGCACCCTGAGCACTGAGCACCCAGCACCCTGAGCAATGAGCACCCTGAGTACTGAGCACCCAGCACCTTGAGCACTGAGCACCGAGCACCCCGAGCACTGAGCACACAGCACCCCGAGCACTGAGCACCCAGCACCCTGAGCATTGAGCACCCAGCACCCGAGTACTGAGCACCCAGCACCCTGAATACTGAGCACCCAGCACCCTGAGTACTGAGCACCGAGCACCCCGAGCACTGAGCACCCAGCGCCCCGAGCACCGAGAACCCTGAGCACTGAGCACCCAGCACCCTGAGCAATGAGCACCCTGAGTACTGAGCACCCAGCACCCTGAGTACTGAGCACCCAGCACCCTGAGCACTGAACACACAGCACCCTGAGGACTGAGAACCTCGAGCACTGAGCACCCAGCACCCTGAGTACTGGGCACCGAGCACCCCGAGCACTGAGCACCCAGCACCCTGAGCACTGAGCACCCAACACCCCGAGCACTGAGCACCCAGCACCCTGAGCACTGAGCACCCAGCACCCTGAGCACTGAGCACCCAGCACCCCGAGCACTGAGCACCCAGCACCCTGAGCACTGAGCACCCAGCACCCTGAGCACTGAGCACCCAGCACCCTGAGCACTGAGCACCCAGCACCCTGAGCACTGAGCACCCAGCACCCTGAGTAGTGAGCACCCAACGTACTGAGCACCGAGCACCCCGAGCACTGAGCACCCAGCACCCTGAGTACTGAGCACCGAGCACCCCGAGCACTGAGCACCCAGCACCCTGAGTACTGAGCTCCGAGCACCCCGAGCACTGAGCACCCTGCGCCCCGAGCACCGAGCACCCTGAGCACTGAGCACCCAGCACCCTGAGTACTGAGCACCCAGCAACCTGAGCAATGAGCACCCTGAGTACTGAGCACCCAGCACCTTGAGCACTGAGCACCGAGCACCCCGAGCACTGAGCACCCAGCACCCGGAGTACTGAGCACCCAGCACCCTGAGAACTAAGCACCGAGCACCCTGAGTACTGAGCACCCAGCACCCTGAGCACTGAACACACAGCACCCTGAGTACTGAGCACCTCGAGCACTGAGCACCCAGCACGCTGAGTACTGAGCACCGAGCACCCCGAGCACTGAGCACCCAGCACCGCGAGCACTGAGCACCCAGCACCCCGAGCACTGAGCACCCAGCACCCTGAGTACTGAGCACCCAGCACCCTGAGCACTGAGCACCTAGCACCCTGAGCACTGAGTACCCAGCACCCTGAGCACTGAGCACCCAGCACCCTGAGCACTGTGCACACAGCACCCTGAGCACTGAGCACCCAGCACCCTGAGTACTGAGCACTGAGCACCCAGCACCCCGAGCACTGAGCACCCAGCACCCTGAGTACTGAGCACTGAGCACGCAGCACACCGAGCACTGAGCACCCAGCACCCTGAGCACTGAGCACCCAGCACCCGAATACTGAGCACCCAGCACCCTGAGTACTGAGCACCCAGCACCCTGAGTACTGAGCGCCCAGCACCCCGAGTACTGAGCACCCAGCACCCTGAGTACTGAGCACCCAGCACCCTGAGCACTGAGCACCCAGCACCCCGAGCACTAAGCACCCAGCACCCTGAGTACTGAGCACCCAGCACCCTGAGCACTGAGCACCCAGGACTCTGAGCACTGAGCACCCAGCACACTGAGCACTGAGCAACCAGCACCCTGAGTAGTGAGCACACAAAGTACTGAGCACCGAGCACCCCGAGCACTGAGCACCCAGCACCCTGAGTACTCAGCACCGATCACCCCGAGCCCTGAGCACCCAGCACCCTAAGTACTGAGCTCCGAGCAGGCCGAGCACTGAGCACCCAGCACCCGGAGTACTGAGCACCCAGCACCCTGAGTACTAAGCACCGAGCACCCTGATTACTGAGCACCCAGTACCCTGAGCACTGAACACACAGCACCCTGAGTACTGAGCACCCCGAGCACTGAGCACCCAGGACCCTGAGCACTGAGCACCCAGCACCCTGTGTACGGAGCACCCAGCACCCTGAGTACTGAACACACAGCACCCTGAGCACTGAGCACTGAGCACCCAGCACCCCGAGCACTGAGCACTGAGCACCCTGAGCACTGAGCACACAGCACCCCGAGTACTGAGCACTGAGCACCCTGAGCACTGAGCACCCAGCACCCCGAGTACTGAGCACTGAGCACCCTGAGTACTGAGAACCCAGCACCCTGAGCACTGAGTACCCAGCAAACTGAGCACTGAGCACCCAGCTCCCTGAGCACTGAGCACCCAGCACCCTGAGTACTGAGGACCCAGCACCCTGAGTACTGAGCACTGAGCACCCCGCACCACGAGCACTGAGCACCCAGCACCCTGAGTACTGAGCACTGAGCACCCAGCACCCCGAGCACTGAGCACCAAGCACCCTGAGCACTGAGCACCCAGCACCCGAGTACTGAGCACCCAGCACCCCGAGTACTGAGCACCCAGCACCCCGAGTACTGAGCACCCAGCACCCTGAGTACTGAGCACCCAGCACCCTGAGCACTGAGCACCCAGCACCCCGAGCACTGAGCACCCAGCACCCTGAGTACTGAGCACCCAGCACACTGAGCACTGAGCACCCAGCACCCTGAGCACTGAGCACCCAGCACCCTGAGTACTGAGCACCGAGCACCCCGAGCACTGAGCACCCAGCACCCTGAGTACTGAGCACCGGGCACCCCGAGCACAGAGCACCCAGCACCCTGAGTACTGAGCTCCGAGCACCCCGAGCACTGAGCACCCAGTGCCCCGAGCACAGAGCACCCTGAGCACTGAGCACCCAGCACCCTGAGCAATGAGCACCCTGAGTACTGAGCACCCAGCACCTTGAGCACTGAGCACCGAGAACCCCGAGCACTGAGCACCCAGCACCCGGAGTACTGAGCAGCCAGCACCCTGAGTACCAAGCACCGAGCACCCTGAGTACTGAGCACCCAGCAGCCTGAGCACTGAACACACAGCACCCTGAGTACTGAGCACCTCGAGCACTGAGCACCCAGCACCCTGAGTACTGAGCACCGAGCACCCCGAGCACTGAGCACCCAGCACCCCGAGCACTGAGCACCCAGCATCCCGAGCACTGAGCACCCAGCACCACGAGCACTGAGCACATTGCACCACGAGCACTGAGCACCCAGCACCCTGAGTACTGAGTACCCAGCACCCTGAGCACTGAGCACCCAGCACCCTGAGCACTGAGCACACAGCACCCTGAGCACTGAGCACCCAGCACCCTGAGTACTGAGCACTGAGCACCCAGCACCCCGAGCACTGAGCACCCAGCACCCTGAGTACTGAGCACTGAGCACCCCGAGCACTGAGCACCCAGCACCCTGAGTACTGAGCTCTGAGCACCCCGAGCACTGAGCACCCAGCGCCCCAAGCACCGAGCACCCTGAGCACTGAGCACCCAGCACCCTGAGTACTGAGCACAAAGCACCCTGAGCAATGAGCACCCTGAGTACTGAGCACCCAGCACCTTGAGCACTGAGCACCGAGCACCCCGAGCACTGAGCACCCAGCAACCCGAGCACTGAGCACCCAGCACCCTGAGCACTGAGCACCCAGCACCCGAGTACTGAGCACCCATCACCCTGAGTACTGAGCACCCAGCACCCCGAGTACTGAGCACCCAGCACCCTGAGCAATGAGCACCCTGAGTACTGAGCAACCAGCACCTTGAGCACTGAGCCCCGCGCACCCCGAGCACTGAGCACCCAGCACCCCGAGCACTGAGCACCCAGCACCCTGAGCACTGAGCACCCAGCACCCGAGTACTGAGCACCCAGCACCCTGAATACTGAGCACCCAGCACCCTGAGTACTGAGCACCCAGCACCCCGAGCACTGAGCACCCAGCACCCAGAGCACCGAGCACCCTGAGTACTAAGCACCGAGCACCCTGAATACTGAGCACCCAGCACCCTGAGCACTGAGCACCCAGCAACCCGAACACTGAGCACCCAGCACCATGAGTACTGAGCACCCAGCACCCTTAGCACTGAGCACCCAGCACCCTGAGCACTGAGCACCCAGCACCCTGAGCACTGAGCACCTAGCACCCTGAGTAGTGAACACCCAATGTACTGAGCAATGAGCACCCCGAGCACTGAGCACACAGCACCCAGAGTACTGAGCACCGAGCACCCCGAGCACTGAGCACCCAGCGCCCCGAGCACCGAGAACCCTGAGCACTGAGCACCCAGCACCCTGAGCAATGAGCACCCTGAGTACTGAGCACCCAGCACCTTGAGCACTGAGCACCGAGCACCCCGAGCACTGAGCACCCAGCACCCGGAGTACTGAGCACCCAGCACCCTGAGTACTAAGCACCGAGCACCCTGAGTACTGAGCACCCAGCACCCTGAGCACTGAACACACAGCACCCTGAGGACTGAGAACCTCGAGCACTGAGCACCCAGCACCCTGAGTACTGGGCACCGAGCACCCCGAGCACTGAGCACCCAGCACCCTGAGCACTGAGCACCCAGCACCCTGAGCACTGAGCACCCAACACCCTGAGCACTGAGCACCCAGCACCCTGAGCACTGAGCACCCAGCACCCTGAGCACTGAGCACCCAGCACCCCGAGCACTGAGCACCCAGCACCCTGAGCACTGAGCACCCAGCACCCTGAGCACTGAGCACCCAGCACCCTGAGCACTGAGCACCCAGCACCCTGAGCACTGAGCACCCAGCACCCTGAGTAGTGAGCACCCAACGTACTGAGCACCGAGCACCCCGAGCACTGAGCACCCAGCACCCTCAGTACTGAGCACCGAGCACCCCGAGCACTGAGCACCCAGCACCCTGAGTACTGAGCTCCGAGCACCCCGAGCACTGAGCACCCAGCGCCCCGAGCACCGAGCACCCTGAGCACTGAGCACCCAGCACCCTGAGTACTGAGCACCCAGCAACCTGAGCAATGAGCACCCTGAGTACTGAGCACCCAGCACCTTGAGCACTGAGCACCGAGCACCCCGAGCACTGAGCACCCAGCACCCGGAGTACTGAGCACCCAGCACCCTGAGAACTAAGCACCGAGCACCCTGAGTACTGAGCACCCAGCACCCTGAGCACTGAACACACAGCACCCTGAGTACTGAGCACCTCGAGCACTGAGCACCCAGCACGCTGAGTACTGAGCACCGAGCACCCCGAGCACTGAGCACCCAGGACCGCGAGCACTGAGCACCCAGCACCCCGCGCACTGAGCACCCAGCACCCTGAGTACTGAGCACCCAGCACCCTGAGCACTGAGCACCTAGCACCCTGAGCACTGAGTACCCAGCACCCTGAGCACTGAGCACCCAGCACCCTGAGCACTGTGCACACAGCACCCTGAGCACTGAGCACCCAGCACCCTGAGTACTGAGCACTGAGCACCCAGCACCCCGAGCACTGAGCACCCAGCACCCTGAGTACTGAGCACTGAGCACGCAGCACACCGAGCACTGAGCACCCAGCGCCCTGAGCACTGAGCACCCAGCACCCGAATACTGAGCACCCAGCACCCTGAGTACTGAGCACCCAGCACCCTGAGTACTGAGCGCCCAGCACCCCGAGTACTGAGCACCCAGCACCCTGAGTACTGAGCACCCAGCACCCTGAGCACTGAGCACCCAGCACCCCGAGCACTAAGCACCCAGCACCCTGAGTACTGAGCACCCAGCACCCTGAGCACTGAGCACCCAGCACTCTGAGCACTGAGCACCCAGCACACTGAGCACTGAGCAACCAGCACCCTGAGTAGTGAGCACACAAAGTACTGAGCACCGAGCACCCCGAGCACTGAGCACCCAGCACCCTGAGTACTCAGCACCGATCACCCCGAGCCCTGAGCACCCAGCACCCTAAGTACTGAGCTCCGAGCACCCCGAGCACTGAGCACCCAGCACCCGGAGTACTGAGGACCCAGCACCCTGAGTACTAAGCACCGAGCACCCTGATTACTGAGCACCCAGTACCCTGAGCACTGAACACACAGCACCCTGAGTACTGAGCACCCCGAGCACTGAGCACCCAGCACCCTGAGCACTGAGCACCCAGCACCCTGAGTAGTGAGCACCCAACGTACTGAGCACCGAGCACCCCGAGCACTGAGCACCCAGCACCCTGAGTACTGAGCACCGAGCACCCCGAGCACTGAGCACCCAGCACCCTGAGTACTGAGCTCCGAGCACCCCGAGCACTGAGCACCCAGCGCCCCGAGCACCGAGCACCCTGAGCACTGAGCACCCAGCACCCTGAGTACTGAGCACCCAGCAACCTGAGCAATGAGCACCCTGAGTACTGAGCACCCAGCACCTTGAGCACTGAGCACCGAGCACCCCGAGCACTGAGCACCCAGCACCCGGAGTACTGAGCACCCAGCACCCTGAGAACTAAGCACCGAGCACCCTGAGTACTGAGCACCCAGCACCCTGAGCACTGAACACACAGCACCCTGAGTACTGAGCACCTCGAGCACTGAGCACCCAGCACGCTGAGTACTGAGCACCGAGCACCCCGAGCACTGAGCACCCAGCACCGCGAGCACTGAGCACCCAGCACCCCGAGCACTGAGCACCCAGCACCCTGAGTACTGAGCACCCAGCACCCTGAGCACTGAGCACCTAGCACCCTGAGCACTGAGTACCCAGCACCCTGAGCACTGAGCACCCAGCACCCTGAGCACTGTGCACACAGCACCCTGAGCACTGAGCACCCAGCACCCTGAGTACTGAGCACTGAGCACCCAGCACCCCGAGCACTGAGCACCCAGCACCCTGAGTACTGAGCACTGAGCACGCAGCACACCGAGCACTGAGCACCCAGCACCCTGAGCACTGAGCACCCAGCACCCGAATACTGAGCACCCAGCACCCTGAGTACTGAGCACCCAGCACCCTGAGTACTGAGCGCCCAGCACCCCGAGTACTGAGCACCCAGCACCCTGAGTACTGAGCACCCAGCACCCTGAGCACTGAGCACCCAGCACCCCGAGCACTAAGCACCCAGCACCCTGAGTACTGAGCACCCAGCACCCTGAGCACTGAGCACCCAGCACTCTGAGCACTGAGCACCCAGCACACTGAGCACTGAGCAACCAGCACCCTGAGTAGTGAGCACACAAAGTACTGAGCACCGAGCACCCCGAGCACTGAGCACCCAGCACCCTGAGTACTCAGCACCGATCACCCCGAGCCCTGAGCACCCAGCACCCTAAGTACTGAGCTCCGAGCACCCCGAGCACTGAGCACCCAGCACCCGGAGTACTGAGGACCCAGCACCCTGAGTACTAAGCACCGAGCACCCTGATTACTGAGCACCCAGTACCCTGAGCACTGAACACACAGCACCCTGAGTACTGAGCACCCCGAGCACTGAGCACCCAGGACCCTGAGCACTGAGCACCCAGCACCCTGTGTACGGAGCACCCAGCACCCTGAGTACTGAACACACAGCACCCTGAGCACTGAGCACTGAGCACCCAGCACCCCGAGCACTGAGCACTGAGCACCCTGAGCACTGAGCACACAGCACCCCGAGTACTGAGCACTGAGCACCCTGAGCACTGAGCACCCAGCACCCCGAGTACTGAGCACTGAGCACCCTGAGTACTGAGAACCCAGCACCCTGAGCACTGAGTACCCAGCAAACTGAGCACTGAGCACCCAGCTCCCTGAGCACTGAGCACCCAGCACCCTGAGTACTGAGCACCCAGCACCCTGAGTACTGAGCACTGAGCACCCAGCACCACGAGCACTGAGCACCCAGCACCCTGAGTACTGAGAACTGAGCACCCAGCACCCCGAGCACTGAGCACCAAGCACCCTGAGCACTGAGCACCCAGCACCCGAGTACTGAGCACCCAGCACCCTGAGTACTGAGCACCCAGCACCCCGAGTACTGAGCACCCAGCACCCCGAGTACTGAGCACCCAGCACCCTGAGTACTGAGCACCCAGCACCCTGAGCACTGAGCACCCAGCACCCCGAGCACTGAGCACCCAGCACCCTGAGTACTGAGCACCCAGCACCCTGAGCACTGAGCACCCAGCACCCTGAGCACTGAGCACCCAGCACCCTGAGTACTGAGCACCGAGCACCCCGAGCACTGAGTACCCAGCACCCTGAGTACTGAGCACCGGGCACCCCAAGCACAGAGCACCCAGCACCCTGAGTACTGAGCTCCGAGCACCCCGAGCACTGAGCACCCAGTGCCCCGAGCACAGAGCACCCTGAGCACTGAGCACCCAGCACCCTGAGCAATGAGCACCCTGAGTACTGAGCACCCAGCACCTTGAGCACTGAGCACCGAGAACCCCGAGCACTGAGCACCCAGCACCCGGAGTACTGAGCAGCCAGCACCCTGAGTACCAAGCACCGAGCACCCTGAGTACTGAGCACCCAGAACCCTGAGCACTGAACACACAGCACCCTGAGTACTGAGCACCTCGAGCACTGAGCACCCAGCACCCCGAGCACTGAGCACCCAGCACCACGAGCACTGAGCACATTGCACCCTGAGCACTGAGCACCCAGCACCCTGAGTACTGAGCACCCAGCACCCTGAGCACTGAGCACACAGCACCCTGAGCACTGAGCACCCAGCACCCTGAGTACTGAGCACTGAGCACCCAGCACCCCGAGCACTGAGCACCCAGCACCCCGAGTACTGAGCACCGAACACCCCGAGCACTGAGCACCCAGCACCCTGAGTACTGAGCTCCGAGCACCCCGAGCACTGAGCACCCAGCGCCCCAAGCACCGAGCACCCTGAGCACTGAGCACCCAGCACCCTGAGTACTGAGCACCCAGCACCCTGAGCAATGAGCACCCTGAGTACTGAGCACCCAGCACCTTGAGCACTGAGCACCGAGCACCCCGAGCACTGAGCACCTAGCAACCCGAGCACTGAGCACCCAGCACCCTGAGCACTGAGCACCCAGCACCCGAGTACTGAGCACCCAGCACCCTGAGTACTGAGCACCCAGCACCCCGAGTACTGAGCACCCAGCACCCTGAGCAATGAGCACCCTGAGTACTGAGCACCCAGCACTTTGAGCACTGAGCCCCGAGCACCCCGAGCACTGAGCACCCAGCACCCCGAGCACTGAGCACCCAGCACCCTGAGCACTGAGCACCCAGCACCCGAGTACTGAGCACCCAGCACCCTGAGTACTGAGCACCCAGCACCCTGAGTACTGAGCACCGAGCTCCCCGAGCACTGAGCACCCAACGTACTGAGCACCGAGCACCCCGAGCACTGAGCACACAGCACCCTGAGTACTGAGCACTGATCACCCCGAGCAGTGAGCACCCAGCACCCTGAGTACTGAGCTCAGAGCACTCCGAGCACTGAGCACCCAGCACCCGGAGTAGTGAGCACCCAACGTACTGAGCACCGAGCACCGCGAGCACTGAGGACCCAGCACCCTGAGTACTGAGCACACAGCACCCCGAGTACTGAGCACCCAGAACCCTGAGTACTGAGCACCCAGCACCCTGAGCACTGAGCACCCAGCACCCCGAGCACTGAGCACCCAGCACACTGAGTACTAAGCACCCAGCACCCTGAGCACTGAGCACCCAGCACCCTGAGCCCTGAGCACCCAGCACCCTGAGCAATGAGCACCCTGAGTACTGAGCACCCAGCACCTTGAGCACTGAGCACCGAGAACCCCGAGCACTGAGCACCCAGCACCCTGAGTACTGAGCACCCAGCACCCTGAGCACTAAGCACCGAGCACCCTGAATACTGAGCACCCAGCACCCTGAGCACTGAACACACAGCACCCTGAGTACTTAGCACCTCGAGCACTGAGCACCCAGCACCGTGAGTACTGAGCACTGAGCACCCAGCACCGCGAGCACTGAGCACATAGCACCCCGAGCACTGAGCACCCAGCACCCCGAGCACTGAGCACCCAGCACCGCGAGCACTGAGCACACAGCACCCTGAGCACTGAGCACCCAGCACAATGAGTACTGAGCACTGAGCACCCAGCACCCCGAGCACTGAGCACCCAGCACCCTGAGTACTGAGCACCGAGCACCCCGAGCACTGAGCACCCAGCACCCTGAGTACTGAGCTCCGAGCACCCCGAGCACTGAGCACCGAGCGCCAAGAGCACCGAGCACCCTGAGCACTGAGCACCCAGCACCCTGAGCAATGAGCACCCTGAGTACTGAGCACCCAGCACCTTGAGCACTGAGCACCGAGCACCCCGAGCACTGAGCACACAGCACCCCGAGCACTGAGCACCCAGCACCCTGAGCACTGAGCACCCAGCACCCGAGTACTGAGCACCCAGCACCCCGAATACTGAGCACCCAGCACCCTGAGTACTGAGCACCCAGCACCCCGAGCACTGAGCACCCAGCACCCAGAGCACCGAGCACACTGAGTACTAAGCACCGAGCACCCTGAGTACTGAACACCCAGCACCCTGAGCACTGAGCACCCAGCAACCCGAACACTGAGCACCCAGCACCATGAGTACTGAGCACCCAGCACCCTGAGCACTGAGCACCCAGCACCCTGAGCACTGAGCACCCAGCACCCTGAGCACTGAGCACCCAGCACCCTGAGTAGTGAACACCCAACGTACTGAGCAATGAGCACCCCGAGCACTGAGCACACAGCATCCTCAGTACTGAGCACCGAGCACCCCGAGCACTGAGCACCCAGCGCCCCGAGCACCGAGAACCCTGAGCACTGAGCACCCAGCACCCTGAGCAATGAGCACCCTGAGTACTGAGCACCCAGCACCTTGAGCACTGAGCACCGAGCACCCCGAGCACTGAGCACCCAGCACCCGGAGTACTGAGCACCCAGCACCCTGAGTACTAAGCACCGAGCACCCTGAGTACTGAGCACCCAGCACCCTGAGCACTGAACACACAGCACCCTGAGGACTGAGAACCTCGAGCACTGAGCACCCAGCACCCTGAGTACTGGGCACCGAGCACCCCGAGCACTGAGCACCCAGCACCCTGAGCACTGAGCACCCAGCACCCTGAGCACTGAGCACCCAACACCCTGAGCACTGAGCACCCAGCACCCTGAGCACTGAGCACCCAGCATCCTGAGCACTGAGCACCCAGCACCCCGAGCACTGAGCACCCAGCACCCTGAGCACTGAGCACCCAGCACCCTGAGCACTGAGCACCCAGCACCCTGAGCACTGAGCACCCAGCACCCTGAGCACCGAGCACCCAGCACCCTGAGTAGTGAGCACCCAACGTACTGAGCACCGAGCACCCCGAGCACTGAGCACCCAGCACCCTGAGTACTGAGCACCGAGCACCCCGAGCACTGAGCACCCAGCACCCTGAGTACTGAGCTCCGAGCACCCCGAGCACTGAGCACCCAGCGCCCCGAGCACCGAGCACCCTGAGAACTGAGCACCCAGCACCCTGAGTACTGAGCACCCAGCAACCTGAGCAATGAGCACCCTGAGTACTGAGCACCCAGCACCTTGAGCACTGAGCACCGAGCACCCCGAGCACTGAGCACCCAGCACCCGGAGTACTGAGCACCCAGCACCCTGAGAACTAAGCACCGAGCACAGTGAGTACTGAGCACCCAGCACCCTGAGCACTGAACACACAGCACCCTGAGTACTGAGCACCTCGAGCACTGAGCACCCAGCACCCTGAGTACTGAGCACCGAGCACCCCGAGCACTGAGCACCCAGCACCGCGAGCACTGAGCACCCAGCACCCCGAGCACTGAGCACCCAGCACCCTGAGTACTGAGCACCAAGCACCCTGAGCACTGAGCACCCAGCACCCTGAGCACTGAGTACCCAGCACCCTGAGCACTGAGCACCCAGCACCCTGAGCACTGTGCACACAGCACCCTGAGCACTGAGCACCCAGCACCCTGAGTACTGAGCACTGAGCACCCAGCACCCCGAGCACTGAGCACCCAGCACCCTGAGTACTGAGCACTGAGCACGCAGCACACCGAGCACTGAGCACCCAGCACCCTGAGCACTGAGCACCCAGCACCCGAATACTGAGCACCCAGCACCCTGAGTACTGAGCACCCAGCACATTGAGTACTGAGCGCCCAGCACCCCGAGTACTGAGCACCCAGCACCCTGAGTACTGAGCACCCAGCACCCTGAGCACTGAGCACCCAGCACCCCGAGCACTAAGCACCCAGCACCCTGAGCACTGAGCACCCAGCACCCTGAGCACTGAGCACCCAGCACTCTGAGCACTGAGCACCCAGCACCCTGAGCACTGAGCACCCAGCACCCTGAGCACTGAGCACACATCACCCTGAGCACTGAGCACCCAGCACCCTGAGTACTGAGCACTGAGCACCCAGCACCCCGAGCACTGAGCACCCAGCGCCCTGAGTACTGAGCACTGAGCACCCCGAGCACTGAGCACCCAGCACCCTGAGTACTGAGCTCCGAGCACCCCGAGCACTGAGCACCCAGCGCCCCAAGCACCGAGCACCCTGAGCACTGAGCACCCAGCACCCTGAGTACTGAGCACCCAGCACCCTGAGCAATGAGCACCCTGAGTACTGAGCACCCAGCACCTTGAGCACTGAGCACCGAGCACCCCGAGCACTGAGCACCCAGCACCCGAGTACTGAGCACCCAGCACCCTGAGTACTGAGCACCCAGCACACCGAGCACTGAGCACCCAGCACCCCGAGCACTGAGCACCCAGCACCCTGAGCACTGAGCACCCAGCACCCGAGTACTGAGCACCCAGCACCCTGAGTACTGAGCACCCAGCACCCTGAGTACTGAGCACCGAGCTCCCCGAGCACTGAGCACACAACGTACTGAGCACCGAGGACCCCGAGCACTGAGCACCCAGCACCCTGAGTACTGAGCACCGATCACACCGAGCACTGAGCACCCAGCACCCTGAGCAATGAGCACCCTGAGTACTGAGCACCCAGCACCTTGAGCACTGAGCACCGAGAACCCCGAGCACTGAGCACCCAGCACCCGGAGTACTGAGCACCCAGCACCCTGAGTACTAAGCACCCAGCACCCTGAATACTGAGCACCCAGCACCCTGAGCACTGAACACACAGCACCCTGAGTACTGAGCACCTCGAGCACTGAGCACCTAGCACCGTGAGTACTGAGCACCGAGCACCCAGCACCGCGAGCACTGAGCACATAGCACCCCGAGCACTGAGCACCCAGCACCCCGAGCACTGAGCACCCAGCACCGCGAGCACTGAGCACATAGCACCCCGAGCACTGAGCACCCAGCACCCTGAGTACTGAGTACCCAGCACCCTGAGCACTGAACACCCAGCACCCTGAGCACTGAGCACACAGCACCCTGAGCACTGAGCACCCAGCACAATGAGTACTGAGCACTGAGCACCCAGCACCCCGAGCACTGAGCACCCAGCACCCTGAGTACTGAGCACCGAGCACCCCGAGCACTGAGCACCCAGCACCCTGAGTACTGAGCTCCGAGCACCCCGAGCACAGAGCACCCAGTGCCCCGAGCACAGAGCACCCTGAGCACTGAGCACCCAGCACCCTGAGCAATGAGCACCCTGAGTACTGAGCACCCAGCACCTTGAGCACTGAGCACCGAGAACCCCGAGCACTGAGCACCCAGCACCCGGAGTACTGAGCAGCCAGCACCCTGAGTACCAAGCACCGAGCACCCTGAGTACTGAGCACCCAGCACCCTGAGCACTGAACACACAGCACCCTGAGTACTGAGCACCTCGAGCACTGAGCACCCAGCACCCCGAGCACTGAGCACCCAGCACCACGAGCACTGAGCACATTGCACCCTGAGCACTGAGCACCCAGCACCCTGAGTACTGAGCACCGAGCACCCCGAGCACTGAGCACCCAGCACCGCGAGAACTGAGCACATAGCACCCCGAGCACTGAGCACCCAGCACCCCGAGCACTGAGCACCCAGCACCACGAGCACTGAGCACATTGCACCACGAGCACTGAGCACCCAGCACCCTGAGTACTGAGTACCCAGCACCCTGAGCACTGAGCACCCAGCACCCTGAGCACTGAGCACACAGCACCCTGAGCACTGAGCACCCAGCACCCTGAGTACTGAGCACTGAGCACCCAGCACCCCGAGCACTGAGCACCCAGCACCCTGAGTACTGAGCACCGAACACCCCGAGCACTGAGCACCCAGCACCCTGAGTACTGAGCTCCGAGCACCCCGAGCACTGAGCACCCAGCACCCCAAGCACCGAGCACCCTGAGCACTGAGCACCCAGCACCCTGAGTACTGAGCACCCAGCACCCTGAGCAATGAGCACCCTGAGTACTGAGCACCCAGCACCTTGAGCACTGAGCACCGAGCACCCCGAGCACTGAGCACCCAGCAACCCGAGCACTGAGCACCCAGCACCCTGAGCACTGAGCACCCAGCACCCGAGTACTGAGCACCCAGCACCCTGAGTACTGAGCACCCAGCACCCCGAGTACTGAGCACCCAGCACCCTGAGCAATGAGCACCCTGAGTACTGAGCACCCAGCACCTTGAGCACTGAGCCCCGAGCACCCCGAGCACTGAGCACCCAGCACCCCGAGCACTGAGCACCCAGCACCCTGAGCACTGAGCACCCAGCACCCGAGTACTGAGCACCCAGCACCCTGAGTACTGAGCACCCAGCACCCTGAGTACTGAGCACCGAGCTCCCCGAGCACTGAGCACCCAACGTACTGAGCACCGAGCACCCCGAGCACTGAGCACACAGCACCCTGAGTACTGAGCACTGATCACCCCGAGCAGTGAGCACCCAGCACCCTGAGTACTGAGCTCAGAGCACTCCGAGCACTGAGCACCCAGCACCCGGAGTAGTGAGCACCCAACGTACTGAGCACCGAGCACCGCGAGCACTGAGGACCCAGCACCCTGAGTACTGAGCACACAGCACCCCGAGTACTGAGCACCCAGAACCCTGAGTACTGAGCACCCAGCACCCTGAGCACTGAGCACCCAGCACCCCGAGCACTGAGCACCCAGCACCCTGAGTACTGAGCACCCAGCACCCTGAGCACTGAGCACCCAGCACCCTGAGCCCTGAGCACCCAGCACCCTGAGCAATGAGCACCCTGAGTACTGAGCACCCAGCACCTTGAGCACTGAGCACCGAGAACCCCGAGCACTGAGCACCCAGCACCCTGAGTACTGAGCACCCAGCACCCTGAGCACTAAGCACCGAGCACCCTGAATACTGAGCACCCAGCACCCTGAGCACTGAACACACAGCACCCTGAGTACTTAGCACCTCGAGCACTGAGCACCCAGCACCGTGAGTACTGAGCACTGAGCACCCAGCACCGCGAGCACTGAGCACATAGCACCCCGAGCACTGAGCACCCAGCACCCCGAGCACTGAGCACCCAGCACCGCGAGCACTGAGCACACAGCACCCTGAGCACTGAGCACCCAGCACAATGAGTACTGAGCACTGAGCACCCAGCACCCCGAGCACTGAGCACCCAGCACCCTGAGTACTGAGCACCGAGCACCCCGAGCACTGAGCACCCAGCACCCTGAGTACTGAGCTCCGAGCACCCCGAGCACTGAGCACCGAGCGCCAAGAGCACCGAGCACCCTGAGCACTGAGCACCCAGCACCCTGAGCAATGAGCACCCTGAGTACTGAGCACCCAGCACCTTGAGCACTGAGCACCGAGCACCCCGAGCACTGAGCACACAGCACCCCGAGCACTGAGCACCCAGCACCCTGAGCACTGAGCACCCAGCACCCGAGTACTGAGCACCCAGCACCCTGAATACTGAGCACCCAGCACCCTGAGTACTGAGCACCCAGCACCCCGAGCACTGAGCACCCAGCACCCAGAGCACCGAGCACCCTGAGTACTAAGCACCGAGCACCCTGAGTACTGAACACCCAGCACCCTGAGCACTGAGCACCCAGCAACCCGAACACTGAGCACCCAGCACCATGAGTACTGAGCACCCAGCACCCTGAGCACTGAGCACCCAGCACCCTGAGCACTGAGCACCCAGCACCCTGAGCACTGAGCACCCAGCACCCTGAGTAGTGAACACCCAACGTACTGAGCAATGAGCACCCCGAGCACTGAGCACACAGCATCCTCAGTACTGAGCACCGAGCACCCCGAGCACTGAGCACCCAGCGCCCCGAGCACCGAGAACCCTGAGCACTGAGCACCCAGCACCCTGAGCAATGAGCACCCTGAGTACTGAGCACCCAGCACCTTGAGCACTGAGCACCGAGCACCCCGAGCACTGAGCACCCAGCACCCGGAGTACTGAGCACCCAGCACCCTGAGTACTAAGCACCGAGCACCCTGAGTACTGAGCACCCAGCACCCTGAGCACTGAACACACAGCACCCTGAGGACTGAGAACCTCGAGCACTGAGCACCCAGCACCCTGAGTACTGGGCACTGAGCACCCCGAGCACTGAGCACCCAGCACCCTGAGCACTGAGCACCCAGCACCCTGAGCACTGAGCACCCAACACCCTGAGCACTGAGCACCCAGCACCCTGAGCACTGAGCACCCAGCATCCTGAGCACTGAGCACCCAGCACCCCGAGCACTGAGCACCCAGCACCCTGAGCACTGAGCACCCAGCACTCCGAGCACTGAGCACCCAGCACCCTGAGCACTGAGCACCCAGCACCCTGAGCACCGAGCACAGAGCACCCTGAGTAGTGAGCACCCAACGTACTGAGCACCGAGCACCCCGAGCACTGAGCACCCAGCACCCTGAGTACTGAGCACCGAGCACCCCGAGCACTGAGCACCCAGCACCCTGAGTACTGAGCTCCGAGCACCCCGAGCACTGAGCACGCAGCACACCGAGCACTGAGCACCCAGCACCCTGAGCACTGAGCACCCAGCACCCGAATACTGAGCACCCAGCACCCTGAGTACCGATCACCCAGCACCCTGAGTACTGAGCGCCCAGCACCCCGAGTACTGAGCACCCAGCACCCTGAGTACTGAGCACCCAGCACCCTGAGCACTGAGCACCCAGCACCCCGAGCACTAAGCACCCAGCACCCTGAGCACTGAGCACCCAGCACCCTGAGCACTGAGCACCCAGCACTCTGAGCACTGAGCACCCAGCACCCTGAGCACTGAGCACCCAGCACCCTGAGCACTGAGCACACATCACCCTGAGCACTGAGCACCCAGCACCCTGAGTACTGAGCACTGAGCACCCAGCACCCCGAGCACTGAGCACCCAGCGCCCTGAGTACTGAGCACCGAGCACCCCGAGCACTGAGCACCCAGCACCCTGAGTACTGAGCTCCGAGCACCCCGAGCACTGAGCACCCAGCGCCCCAAGCACCGAGCACCCTGAGCACTGAGCACCCAGCACCCTGAGTACTGAGCACCCAGCACCCTGAGCAATGAG
Organism: Microtus oregoni; assembly: GCF_018167655.1. NCBI lineage: Eukaryota > Metazoa > Chordata > Mammalia > Rodentia > Cricetidae > Microtus > Microtus oregoni. Next base: position 175,487 of record NW_024544558.1, read on the forward strand.
CACCCTGAGTACTGAGCACCCAGCACCTTGAGCACTGAGCACCGAGCACCCCGAGCACTGAGCACCCAGGACCCGAGTACTGAGCACCCAGCACCCTGAGTACTGAGCACCCAGCACCCCGAGCACTGAGCACCCAGCACCCCGAGCACTGAGCACCCAGCACCCTGAGCACTGAGCACCCAGCACCCGAGTACTGAGCACCCAGCACCCTGAGTACTGAGCACCCAGCACCCTGAGTACTGAGCACCGAGCTCCCCGAGCACTGAGCACACAACGTACTGAGCACCGAGGACCCCGAGCACTGAGCACCCAGCACCCTGAGCACTGAGCACCCAGCACCCTGAGCACTGAGCACCCAGCACCCTGAGCCCTGAGCACCCAGCACCCTGAGCAATGAGCACCCTGAGTACTGAGCACCCAGCACCTTGAGCACTGAGCACCGAGAACCCCGAGCACTGAGCACCCAGCACCCGGAGTACTGAGCACCCAGCACCCTGAGTACTAAGCACCGAGCACCCTGAATACTGAGCACCCAGCACCCTGAGCACTGAACACACAGCACCCTGAGTACTGAGCACCTCGAGCACTGAGCACCCAGCACCGTGAGTACTGAGCACCGAGCACCCAGCACCGCGAGCACTGAGCACATAGCACCCCGAGCACTGAGCACCCAGCACCCCGAGCACTGAGCACCCAGCACCGCGAGCACTGAGCACATAGCACCCCGAGCACTGAGCACCCAGCACCCTGAGTACTGAGTACCCAGCACCCTGAGCACTGAACACCCAGCACCCTGAGCACTGAGCACACAGCACCCTGAGCACTGAGCACCCAGCACAATGAGTACTGAGCACTGAGCACCCAGCACCCCGAGCACTGAGCACCCAGCACCCTGAGTACTGAGCACCGAGCACCCCGAGCACTGAGCACCCAGCACCCTGAGTACTGAGCTCCGAGCACCCCGAGCACTGAGCACCGAGCGCCAAGAGCACCGAGCACCCTGAGCACTGAGCACCCAGCACCCTGAGCAATGAGCACCCTGAGTACTGAGCACCCAGCACCTTGAGCACTGAGCACCGAGCACCCCGAGCACTGAGCACACAGCACCCCGAGCACTGAGCACCCAGCACCCTGAGCACTGAGCACCCAGCACCCGAGTACTGAGCACCCAGCACCCTGAATACTGAGCACCCAGCACCCTGAGTACTGAGCACCCAGCACCCGAGTACTGAGCACCCAGCACCCTGAGTACTGAGCACCCAGCACCCCGAGTACTGAGCACCCAGCACCCCGAGTACTGAGCACCCAGCACCCTGAGTACTGAGCACCCAGCACACTGAGCACTGAGCACCCAGCACCCCGAGCACTGAGCACCCAGCACCCTGAGTACTGAGCACCCAGCACCCTGAGCACTGAGCACTCAGCACCCTGAGCACTGAGCACCCAGCACCCTGAGTACTGAGCACCGAGCACCCCGAGCACTGAGCACCCAGCACCCTGAGTACTGAGCACCGGGCACCCCGAGCACAGAGCACCCAGCACCCTGAGTACTGAGCTCTGAGCACCCCGAGCACTGAGCACCCAGTGCCCCGAGCACAGAGCACCCTGAGCACTGAGCACCCAGCACCCTGAGCAATGAGCACCCTGAGTACTGAGCACCCAGCACCTTGAGCACTGAGCACCGAGAACCCCGAGCACTGAGCACCCAGCACCCGGAGTACTGAGCAGCCAGCACCCTGAGTACCAAGCACCGAGCACCCTGAGTACTGAGCACCCAGCACCCTGAGCACTGAACACACAGCACCCTGAGTACTGAGCACCTCGAGCACTGAGCACCCAGCACCCTGAGTACTGAGCACCGAGCACACCGAGCACTGAGCAACCAGCACCGCGAGAACTGAGCACATAGCACCCCGAGCACTGAGCACCCAGCACCCCGAGCACTGAGCACCCAGCACCACGAGCACTGAGCACATTGCACCACGAGCACTGAGCACCCAGCACCCTGAGTACTGAGTACCCAGCACCCTGAGCACTGAGCACCCAGCACCCTGAGCACTGAGCACACAGCACCCTGAGCACTGAGCACCCAGCACCCTGAGTACTGAGCACTGAGCACCCAGCACCCCGAGCACTGAGCACCCAGCACCCTGAGTACTAAGCAGCGAGCACCCCGAGCACTGAGCACCCAGCACCCTGAGTACTGAGCTCCGAGCACCCCGAGCACTGAGCACCCAGCGCCCCAAGCACCGAGCACCCTGAGCACTGAGCACCCAGCACCCTGAGTACTGAGCACCCAGCACCCTGAGCAATGAGCACCCTGAGTACTGAGCACCCAGCACCTTGAGCACTGAGCACCGAGCACCCCGAGCACTGAGCACCCAGCACCCGAGTACTGAGCACCCAGCACCCTGAGTACTGAGCACCCAGCACCCCGAGTACTGAGCACCCAGCACCCTGAGCAACGAGCACCCTGAGTACTGAGCACCCAGCACCTTGAGCACTGAGCCCCGAGCACCCCGAGCACTGAGCACCCAGCACCCAGAGCACTGAGCACCCAGCACCCTGAGCACTGAGCACCCAGCACCCGAGTACTGAGCACCCAGCACCCTGAGTACTGAGCACCCAGCACCCTGAGTACTGAGCACCGAGCTCCCCGAGCACTGAGCACCCAGCACCCTGAGTACTGAGCACCGATCACCCCGAGCACTGAGCACCCAGCACCCTGAGTACTGAGCTCAGAGCACTCCGAGCACTGAGCACCCAGCACCCGGAGTAGTGAGCACCCAACGTACTGAGCACCGAGCACCCAGAACACTGAGGACCCAGCACCCTGAGTACTGAGCACACAGCACCCCGAGTACTGAGCACCCAGAACCCTGAGTACTGAGCACCCAGCACCCTGAGCACTGAGCACCCAGCACCCCGAGCACTGAGCACCCAGCACCCTGAGTACTGAGCACCCAGCACCCTGAGCACTGAGCACCCAGCACCCTGAGCCCTGAGCACCCAGCACCCTGAGCAATGAGCACCCTGAGTACTGAGCACCCAGCACCTTGAGCACTGAGCACCGAGAACCCCGAGCACTGAGCACCCAGCACCCGGAGTACTGAGCACCCAGCACCCTGAGTACTAAGCACCGAGCACCCTGAATACTGAGCACCCAGCACCCTGAGCACTGAACACACAGCACCCTGAGTACTGAGCACCTCGAGCACTGAGCACCCAGCACCGTGAGTACTGAGCACCGAGCACCCAGCACCGCGAGCACTGAGCACATAGCACCCCGAGCACTGAGCACCCAGCACCCCGAGCACTGAGCACCCAGCACCGCGAGCACTGAGCACATAGCACCCCGAGCACTGAGCACCCAGCACCCTGAGTACTGAGTACCCAGCACCCTGAGCACTGAACACCCAGCACCCTGAGCACTGAGCACACAGCACCCTGAGCACTGAGCACCCAGCACAATGAGTACTGAGCACTGAGCACCCAGCACCTTGAGCACTGAGCACCGAGCACCCCGAGCACTGAGCACACAGCACCCCGAGCACTGAGCACCCAGCACCCTGAGCACTAAGCACCCAGCACCCGAGTACTGAGCACCCAGCACCCTGAATACTGAGCACCCAGCACCCTGAGTACTGAGCACCCAGCATCCCGAGCACTGAGCACCCAGCACCCAGAGCACCGAGCACCCTGAGTACTAAGCACCGAGCACCCTGAGTACTGAGCACCCAGCACCCTGAGCACTGAGCACCCAGCACCCTGAGCACTGAGCACCCAGCACCCTGAGCACTGAGCACACAGCACCCTGAGTAGTGAACACCCAACGTACTGAGCAATGAGCACCCCGAGCACTGAGCACACAGCACCCTGAGTACTGAGCACCGAGCACCCCGAGCACTGAGCACCCAGCGCCCCGAGCACCGAGAACCCTGAGCACTGAGCACCCAGCACCCTGAGCAATGAGCACCCTGAGTACTGAGCACCCAGCACCTTGAGCACTGAGCACCGAGCACCCCGAGCACTGAGCACCCAGCACCCGGAGTACTGAGCACCCAGCACCCTGAGTACTAAGCACCGAGCACCCTGAGTACTGAGCACCCAGCACCCTGAGCACTGAACACACAGCACCCTGAGGACTGAGAACCTCGAGCACTGAGCACCCAGCACCCTGAGTACTGGGCACCGAGCACCACGAGCACTGAGCACCCAGCACCCTGAGCACTGAGCACCCAGCACCCTGAGCACTGAGCACCCAACACCCTGAGCACTGAGCACCCAGCACCCTGAGCACTGAGCACCCAGCACCCTGAGCACTGAGCACCCAGCACCCCGAGCACTGAGCACCCAGCACCCTGAGCACTGAGCACCCAGCACCCTGAGCACTGAGCACCCAGCACCCTGAGCACTGAGCACACAGCACCCTGAGCACTGAGCACCCAGCACCCTGAGTAGTGAGCACCCAACGTACTGAGCACCGAGCACCCCGAGCACTGAGCACCCAGCACCCTGAGTATTGAGCTCCGAGCACCCCGAGCACTGAGCACCCAGCGCCCCGAGCACCGAGCACCCTGAGCACTGAGCACCCAGCACCCTGAGTACTGAGCACCCAGCAACCTGAGCAATGAGCACCCTGAGTACTGAGCACCCAGCACTTGAGCACTGAGCACTGAGCACCCCGAGCACTGAGCACCCCGCACCCGGAGTACTGAGCACCCAGCACCCTGAGAACTAAGCACCGAGCACCCTGAGTACTGAGCACCCAGCACCCTGAGCACTGATCACACAGCACCCTGAGTACTGAGCACCTCGAGCACTGAGCACCCAGCACCCTGAGTACTGAGCACCGAGCACCCCGAGCACTGAGCACCCAGCACCGCGAGCACTGAGCACCCAGCACCCCGAGCACTGAGCACCCAGCACCCTGAGTACTGAGCACCCAGCACCCTGAGCACTGAGCACCCAGCACCCTGAGCACTGAGTACCCAGCACCCTGAGCACTGAGCACCCAGCACCCTGAGCACTGTGCACACAGCACCCTGAGCACTGAGCACCCAGCACCCTGAGTACTGAGCACTGAGCACCCAGCACCCCGAGCACTCAGCACCCAGCACCCTGAGTACTGAGCACTGAGCACGCAGCACACCGAGCACTGAGCACCCAGCACCCTGAGCACTGAGCACCCAGCACCCGAATACTGAGCACCCAGCACCCTGAGTACTGAGCACCCAGCACCCTGAGTACTGAGCGCCCAGCACCCCGAGTACTGAGCACCCAGCACCCTGAGCACTGAGCACCCAGCACCCCGAGCACTAAGCACCCAGCACCCTGAGTACTGAGCACCCAGCACCCTGAGCACTGAGCACCCAGCACTCTGAGCACTGAGCACCCAGCACACTGAGCACTGAGCAACCAGCACCCTGAGTAGTGAGCACCCAAAGTACTGAGCACCGAGCACCCCGAGCACTGAGCACCCAGCACCCTGAGTACTCAGCACCGATCACCCCGAGCACTGAGCACCCAGCACCCTAAGTACTGAGCTCCGAGCACCCCGAGCACTGAGCACCCAGCACCCGGAGTACTGAGCACCCAGCACCCTGAGTACTAAGCACCGAGCACCCTGATTACTGAGCAGCCAGTACCCTGAGCACTGAACACACAGCACCCTGAGTACTGAGCACCCAGCACCCTGAGTACTGAACACACAGCACCCTGAGCACTGAGCACCGAGCACCCTGATTACTGAGCACCCAGGACCCTGAGCAGTGAGCACCCAGCACCCTGTTTACTGAGCACCCAGCACCCTGAGTACTGAACACACAGCACCCTGAGCACTGAGCACTGAGCACCCAGCACCCCGAGCACTGAGCACTGAGCACCCTGAGCACTGAGCACACAGCACCCCGAGTACTGAGCACTGAGCACCCTGAGCACTGAGCACCCAGCACCCCGAGTACTGAGCACTGAGCACCCTGAGTACTGAGAACCCAGCACCCTGAGCACTGAGTACACAGCAAACTGAGCACTGAGCACCCAGCTCCCTGAGCACTGAGCACCCAGCACCCTGAGTACTGAGCACCCAGCACCCTGAGTACTGAGCACCCAGCACCCTGAGTACTGAGCACCTCGAGCACTGAGCACCCAGCACCCTGAGTACTGAGCACCGAGCACCCCGCGCACTGAGCACCCAGCACCGCGAGCACTGAGCACCCAGCACCCCGAGCACTGAGCACCCAGCACCCTGAGTACTGAGCACCCAGCACCCTGAGCACTGAGCACCCAGCACCCTGAGCACTGAGTACCCAGCACCCTGAGCACTGAGCACCCAGCACCCTGAGCACTGTGCACACAGCACCCTGAGCACTGAGCACCCAGCACCCTGAGTACTGAGCACTGAGCACCCAGCACCCTGAGCACTCAGCACCCAGCACCCTGAGTACTGAGCACTGAGCACGCAGCACACCGAGCACTGAGCACCCAGCACCCCGAGTACTGAGCACCCAGCACCCCGAGCACTGAGCACCCAGCACCCTGAGTACTAAGCACCGAGCACCCCGAGCACTGAGCACCCAGCACCCTGAGTACTGAGCTCCGAGCACCCCGAGCACTGAGCACCCAGCGCCCCAAGCACCGAGCACCCTGAGCACTGAGCACCCAGCACCCTGAGTACTGAGCACCCAGCACCCTGAGCAATGAGCACCCTGAGTACTGAGCACCCAGCACCTTGAGCACTGAGCACCGAGCACCCCGAGCACTGAGCACCCAGCACCCGAGTACTGAGCACCCAGCACCCTGAGTACTGAGCACCCAGCACCCCGAGTACTGAGCACCCAGCACCCTGAGCAACGAGCACCCTGAGTACTGAGCACCCAGCACCTTGAGCACTGAGCCCCGAGCACCCCGAGCACTGAGCACCCAGCACCCAGAGCACTGAGCACCCAGCACCCTGAGCACTGAGCACCCAGCACCCGAGTACTGAGCACCCAGCACCCTGAGTACTGAGCACCCAGCACCCTGAGTACTGAGCACCGAGCTCCCCGAGCACTGAGCACCCAGCACCCTGAGTACTGAGCACCGATCACCCCGAGCACTGAGCACCCAGCACCCTGAGTACTGAGCTCAGAGCACTCCGAGCACTGAGCACCCAGCACCCGGAGTAGTGAGCACCCAACGTACTGAGCACCGAGCACCCCGAGCACTGAGGACCCAGCACCCTGAGTACTGAGCACACAGCACCCCGAGTACTGAGCACCCAGAACCCTGAGTACTGAGCACCCAGCACCCTGAGCACTGAGCACCCAGCACCCCGAGCACTGAGCACCCAGCACCCTGAGTACTGAGCACCCAGCACCCTGAGCACTGAGCACCCAGCACCCTGAGCCCTGAGCACCCAGCACCCTGAGCAATGAGCACCCTGAGTACTGAGCACCCAGCACCTTGAGCACTGAGCACCGAGAACCCCGAGCACTGAGCACCCAGCACCCGGAGTACTGAGCACCCAGCACCCTGAGTACTAAGCACCGAGCACCCTGAATACTGAGCACCCAGCACCCTGAGCACTGAACACACAGCACCCTGAGTACTGAGCACCTCGAGCACTGAGCACCCAGCACCGTGAGTACTGAGCACCGAGCACCCAGCACCGCGAGCACTGAGCACATAGCACCCCAAGCACTGAGCACCCAGCACCCCGAGCACTGAGCACCCAGCACCGCGAGCACTGAGCACATAGCACCCCGAGCACTGAGCACCCAGCACCCTGAGTACTGAGTACCCAGCACCCTGAGCACTGAACACCCAGCACCCTGAGCACTGAGCACACAGCACCCTGAGCACTGAGCACCCAGCACAATGAGTACTGAGCACTGAGCACCCAGCACCTTGAGCACTGAGCACCGAGCACCCCGAGCACTGAGCACACAGCACCCCGAGCACTGAGCACCCAGCACCCTGAGCACTAAGCACCCAGCACCCGAGTACTGAGCACCCAGCACCCTGAATACTGAGCACCCAGCACCCTGAGTACTGAGCACCCAGCATCCCGAGCACTGAGCACCCAGCACCCAGAGCACCGAGCACCCTGAGTACTAAGCACCGAGCACCCTGAGTACTGAGCACCCAGCACCCTGAGCACTGAGCACCCAGCACCCTGAGCACTGAGCACCCAGCACCCTGAGCACTGAGCACCCAGCACCCTGAGTAGTGAACACCCAACGTACTGAGCAATGAGCACCCCGAGCACTGAGCACACAGCACCCTGAGTACTGAGCACCGAGCACCCCGAGCACTGAGCACCCAGCGCCCCGAGCACCGAGAACCCTGAGCACTGAGCACCCAGCACCCTGAGCAATGAGCACCCTGAGTACTGAGCACCCAGCACCTTGAGCACTGAGCACCGAGCACCCCGAGCACTGAGCACCCAGCACACGGAGTACTGAGCACCCAGCACCCTGAGTACTAAACACCGAGCACCCTGAGTACTGAGCACCCAGCACCCTGAGCACTGAACACACAGCACCCTGAGGACTGAGAACCTCGAGCACTGAGCACCCAGCACCCTGAGTACTGGGCACCGAGCACCCCGAGCACTGAGCACCCAGCACCCTGAGCACTGAGCACCCAGCACCCTGAGCACTGAGCACCCAACACCCTGAGCACTGAGCACCCAGCACCCTGAGCACTGAGCACCCAGCACCCTGAGCACTGAGCACCCAGCACCCCGAGCACTGAGCACCCAACACCCTGAGCACTGAGCACCCAGCACCCTGAGCACTGAGCACCCAGCACCCTGAGCACTGAGCACCCAGCACCCCGAGCACTGAGCACCCAACACCCTGAGCACTGAGCACCCAGCACCCTGAGCACTGAGCACCCAGCACCCAGCGCCCCGAGCACCGAGCACCCTGAGCACTGAGCACCCAGCACCCTGAGTACTGAGCACCCAGCAACCTGAGCAATGAGCACCCTGAGTACTGAGCACCCAGCACCTTGAGCACTGAGCACTGAGCACCCCGAGCACTGAGCACCCCGCACCCGGAGTACTGAGCACCCAGCACCCTGAGAACTAAGCACCGAGCACCCTGAGTACTGAGCACCCAGCACCCTGAGCACTGAACACACAGCACCCTGAGTACTGAGCACCTCGAGCACTGAGCACCCAGCACCCTGAGTACTGAGCACCGAGCACCCCGAGCACTGAGCACCCAGCACCGCGAGCACTGAGCACCCAGCACCCCGAGCACTGAGCACCCAGCACCCTGAGTACTGAGCACCCAGCACCCTGAGCACTGAGCACCCAGCACCCTGAGCACTGAGTACCCAGCACCCTGAGCACTGAGCACCCAGCACCCTGAGCACTGTGCACACAGCACCCTGAGCACTGAGCACCCAGCACCCTGAGTACTGAGCACTGAGCACCCAGCACCCCGAGCACTCAGCACCCAGCACCCTGAGTACTGAGCACTGAGCACGCAGCACACCGAGCACTGAGCACCCAGCACCCTGAGCACTGAGCACCCAGCACCCGAATACTGAGCACCCAGCACCCTGAGTACTGAGCACCCAGCACCCTGAGTACTGAGCGCCCAGCACCCCGAGTACTGAGCACCCAGCACCCTGAGCACTGAGCACCCAGCACCCCGAGCACTAAGCACCCAGCACCCTGAGTACTGAGCACCCAGCACCCTGAGCACTGAGCACCCAGCACTCTGAGCACTGAGCACCCAGCACACTGAGCACTGAGCAACCAGCACCCTGAGTAGTGAGCACCCAAAGTACTGAGCACCGAGCACCCCGAGCACTGAGCACCCAGCACCCTGAGTACTCAGCACCGATCACCCCGAGCACTGAGCACCCAGCACCCTAAGTACTGAGCTCCGAGCACCCCGAGCACTGAGCACCCAGCACCCGGAGTACTGAGCACCCAGCACCCTGAGTACTAAGTACCGAGCACCCTGATTACTGAGCAGCCAGTACCCTGAGCACTGAACACACAGCACCCTGAGTACTGAGCACCCCGAGCACTGAGCACCCAGGACCCTGAGCAGTGAGCACCCAGCACCCTGTGTACTGAGCACCCAGCACCCTGAGTACTGAACACACAGCACCCTGAGCACTGAGCACTGAGCACCCAGCACCCCGAGCACTGAGCACTGAGCACCCTGAGCACTGAGCACACAGCACCCCGAGTACTGAGCACTGAGCACCCTGAGCACTGAGCACCCAGCACCCCGAGTACTGAGCACTGAGCACCCTGAGTACTGAGAACCCAGCACCCTGAGCACTGAGTACACAGCAAACTGAGCACTGAGCACCCAGCTCCCTGAGCACTGAGCAGCCAGCACCCTGAGTACTGAGCACCCAGCACCCTGAGTACTGAGCACCCAGCACCCTGAGTACTGAGCACCTCGAGCACTGAGCACCCAGCACCCTGAGTACTGAGCACCGAGCACCCCGCGCACTGAGCACCCAGCACCGCGAGCACTGAGCACCCAGCACCCCGAGCACTGAGCACCCAGCACCCTGAGTACTGAGCACCCAGCACCCTGAGCACTGAGCACCCAGCACCCTGAGCACTGAGTACCCAGCACCCTGAGCACTGAGCACCCAGCACCCTGAGCACTGTGCACACAGCACCCTGAGCACTGAGCACCCAGCACCCTGAGTACTGAGCACTGAGCACCCAGCACCCCGAGCACTCAGCACCCAGCACCCTGAGTACTGAGCACTGAGCATGCAGCACACCGAGCACTGAGCACCCAGCACCCTGAGCACTGAGCACCCAGCACCCGAATACTGAGCACCCAGCACCCTGAGTACTGAGCACCCAGCACCCTGAGTACTGAGCGCCCAGCACCCCGAGTACTGAGCACCCAGCACCCTGAGCACTGAGCACCCAGCACCCCGAGCACTAAGCACCCAGCACCCTGAGTACTGAGCACCCAGCACCCTGAGCACTGAGCACCCAGCACTCTGAGCACTGAGCACCCAGCACACTGAGCACTGAGCAACCAGCACCCTGAGTAGTGAGCACCCAAAGTACTGAGCACCGAGCACCCCGAGCACTGAGCACCCAGCACCCTGAGTACTCAGCACCGATCACCCCGAGCACTGAGCACCCAGCACCCTAAGTACTGAGCTCTGAGCACCCCGAGCACTGAGCACCCAACACCCGGAGTACTGAGCACCCAGCACCCTGAGTACTAAGCACCGAGCACCCTGATTACTGAGCACCCAGTACCCTGAGCACTGAACACACAGCACCCTGAGTACTGAGCACCCCGAGCACTGAGCACCCAGGACCCTGAGCAGTGAGCACCCAGCACCCTGTGTACTGAGCACCCAGCACCCTGAGTACTGAACACACAGCACCCTGAGCACTGAGCACTGAGCACCCAGCACCCCGAGCACTGAGCACTGAGCACCCTGAGCACTGAGCACACAGCACCCCGAGTACTGAGCACTGAGCACCCTGAGCACTGAGCACCCAGCACGACGAGTACTGAGCACTGAGCACCCTGAGTACTGAGAACCCAGCACCCTGAGCACTGAGTACACAGCAAACTGAGCACTGAGCACCCAGCTCCCTGAGCACTGAGCACCCAGCACCCTGAGTACTGAGCACCCAGCACCCTGAGTACTGAGCACTGAGCACCCAGCACCACGAGCACTGAGCACCCAGCACCCTGAGTACTGAGCACTGAGCACCCAGCACCCCGAGCACTGAGCACCATGCACCCTGAGCACTGAGCACCCAGCACCCGAGTACTGAGCACCCAGCACCCCGAGTACTGAGCACCCAGCACCCCGAGTACTGAGCACCCAGCACCCCGAGTACTGAGCACCCAGCACCCTGAGTACTGAGCACCCAGCACCCCGAGCACTGAGCACCCAGCACCCCGAGCACTGAGCACCCAGCACCCTGAGTACTGAGCACCCAGCACCCTGAGCACTGAGCACCCAGCACCCTGAGCACTGAGCACCCAGCACCCTGAGTACTGAGCACCGAGCACCCCGAGCACTGAGCACCCAGCACCCTGAGTACTGAGCACCGGGCACCCCGAGCACAGAGCACCCAGCACCCTGAGTACTGAGCTCCGAGCACCCCGAGCACTGAGCACCCAGTGCCCCGAGCACCGAGCACCCTGAGCACTGAGCACCCAGCACCCTGAGCAATGAGCACCCTGAGTACTGAGCACCCAGCAACCTGAGCAATGAGCACCGAGAACCCCGAGCACTGAGCACCCAGCACCCGGAGTACTGAGCAGCCAGCACCCTGAGTACCAAGCACCGATCACCCTGAGTACTGAGCACCCAGCACCCTGAGCACTGAACACACAGCACCCTGAGTACTGAGAACCTCGAGCACTGAGCACCCAGCACCCTGAGTACTGAGCACCGAGCACCCCGAGCACTGAGCACCCAGCACCGCGAGAACTGAGCACATAGCACCCCGAGCACTGAGCACCCAGCACCCCGAGCACTGAGCACCCAGCACCACGAGCACTGAGCACATTGCACCACGAGCACTGAGCACCCAGCACCCTGAGTACTGAGTACCCAGCACCCTGAGCACTGAGCACCCAGCACCCTGAGCACTGAGCACACAGCACCCTGAGCACTGAGCACCCAGCACCCTGAGTACTGAGCACTGAGCACCCAGCACCCCGAGCACTGAGCACCCAGCACCCTGAGTACTGAGCACCGAGCACCCCGAGCACTGAGCACCCAGCACCCTGAGTACTGAGCTCCGAGCACCCCGAGCACTGAGCACCCAGCGCCCCAAGCACCGAGCACCCTGAGCACTGAGCACCCAGCACCCTGAGTACTGAGCACCCAGCACCCTGAGCAATGAGCACCCTGAGTACTGAGCACCCAGCACCTTGAGCACTGAGCACCGAGCACCCCGAGCACTGAGCACCCAGCAACCCGAGAACTGAGCACCCAGCACCCTGAGCACTGAGCACGGAGCACCCGAGTACTGAGCACCCAGCACCCTGAGTACTGAGCACCCAGCACCCCGAATACTGAGCACCCAGCACCCTGAGCAATCAGCACCCTGAGTACTGAGCACCCAGCACCTTGAGCACTGAGCCCCGAGCACCCCGAGCACTGAGCACCCAGCACCCCGAGCACTGAGCACCCAGCACCCTGAGCACTGAGCACCCAGCACCCGAGTACTGAGCACACAGCACCCTGAGTACTGAGCACCCAGCACCCTGAGTACTGAGCACCGAGCTCCCCGAGCACTGAGCACCCAACGTACTGAGCACCGAGCACCCAGCACCCTGAGTACTGAGCACCGATCACCCCGAGCACTGAGCACCCAGCACCCTGAGTACTGAGCTCAGAGCACTCTGAGCACTGAGCACCCAGCACCCGGAGTAGTGAGCACCCAACGTACTGAGCACCGAGCACCCCGAGCACTGAGCACCCAGCACACTGAGTACTGAGCACCGAGCACCCCGAGCACTGAGGACCCAGCACCCTGAGTACTGAGCACACAGCACCCCGAGTACTGAGCACCCAGAACCCTGAGTACTGAGCACCCAGCACCCTGAGCACTGAGCACCCAGCACCCCGAGCACTGAGCACCCAGCACCCTGAGTACTGAGCACCCAGCACCCTGAGCACTGAGCACCCAGCACCCTGAGCCCTGAGCACCCAGCACCCTGAGCAATGAGCACCCTGAGTACTGAGCACCCAGCACCTTGAGCACTGAGCACCGAGAACCCCGAGCACTGAGCACCCAGCACCCTGGGTACTAAGCACCGAGCACCCTGAATACTGAGCACCCAGCACCCTGAGCACTGAACACACAGCACCCTGAGTACTGAGCACCTCGAGCACTGAGCACCCAGCACCGTGAGTACTGAGCACCGAGCACCCAGCACCGCGAGCACTGAGCACATAGCACCCCGAGCACTGAGCACCCAGCACCCCGAGCACTGAGCACCCAGCACCGCGAGCACTGAGCACATAGCACCCCGAGCACTGAGCACCCAGCACCCTGAGTACTGAGTACCCAGCACCCTGAGCACTGAACACCCAGCACCCTGAGCACTGAGCACACAGCACCCTGAGCACTGAGCACCCAGCACAATGAGTACTGAGCACTGAGCACCCAGCACCCCGAGCACTGAGCACCCAGCACCCTGAGTACTGAACACCAAGCACCCCGAGCACTGAGCACCCAGCACCCTGAGTACTGAGCTCCGAGCACCCCGAGCACTGAGCACCGAGCGCCAAGAGCAGCGAGCACCCTGAGCACTGAGCACCCTGCACCATGAGCAATGAGCACCCTGAGTACTGAGCACCCAGCACCTTGAGCACTGAGCACCGAGCACCCCGAGCACTGAGCACACAGCACCCCGAGCACTGAGCACCCAGCACCCTGAGCACTGAGCACCCAGCACCCGAGTTCTGAGCACCCAGCACCCTGAGTACTGAGCACCCAGCACCCTGAGTACTGAGCACCGAGCACCCCGAGTACTGAGCACCCAGCACCCTGAGAACTCAGCACCCAGCACCCCGAGCACTGAGCACCCAGCACCCTGAGTACTGAGCTCCCAGTACCCCGAGCACTGAGCACCCAGCACCCTGAGAACTGAGCACCCTGAGTACTGAGCACCGATCACCCTGAGCACTGAGCACCCAGCACCCTGAGTATTGAGCACCCAGCACCCTGAGCACTGAGCACCCAGCACCCTGAGCACTGAGCACGCAGCACCCCGAGCACTGAGCACCCAGCACCCTGAGTACTGAGCACCCAGCACCCTGATTACTGTGCACCCAGCACCCTGAGTACTGAGCACCCAGCACCCTGAGCACTGAGCACCCAGCACCCTGAGTACTGAGCACCCAGCACCCTGAGTACTGAGCAACCAGCACCCTGAGCACTGAGCACACAGCACCCTGAGCACTGAGCACTGAGCACCCAGCACCCCGAGCACTGAGCACCCAGCACCCCGAGCACTGAGCACCAAGCACCCTGAGCACTGAGCACCCAGCACCCTGAGCACTGAGCACCCAGCACCCTGAGTACTGAGCACCCAGCACCCTGAGTACTGAGCACCGAGCACCCCGAGCACTGAGCACCCAGCACCCTGAGCACTGAGCACCGATCACCCTGAGCACTGAGCACCCAGCACCCCGAGCACTGAGCCCCCAGCACCCTGAGTACTGAGCACCCAGCACCCCGAGCACTGAGCACCCGGCACCCTCAGTACTGAGCACCCTGAGTACTGAGCACTGAGCACCCAGCACCCTGAGGACTGAGTACCCAGCACCCTGAGCACTGAGCACCCAGCACCCTGAGTACTGAGCACTGATCACCCTGAGCACTGAGCACCCAGCACCCCGAGCACTGAGCACCCAGTACCCTGAGTACTGAGCAGCCAGCACCCTGAGCACTGAGCACCCAGCACCCTGAGTACTGAGCACCCAGCACCCTGAGTACTGAGCACCCAGCACCCTGGGCACTGAGCACCCAGCACCCTGAGTACTGAGCACCGAGCACCCTGAGTACTGAGCACCCAGCACCCTGAGTACTGAGCACCCAGCACCCTGAGTACTGAGCACCCAGCACCCTGGGCACTGAGCACCCAGCACCCTGAGTACTGAGCACCCAGCAACCTGAGTACTGAACACCCAGCACCCTGAGCACTGAGCACTGAGCACCCAGCACCCTGAGCACTGAGCACCCAGCACCCTGAGCACGGAGCACCCCGAGGACTGAGCACCCAGCACCCTGAGCACTGAGCACCCAGCACCTTGAGTAAGGAGCACCGAGCACCTCGAGCACTGAGCACCCTGAGTACTGAGCACCCACCACCCCTATCACTGAGCACCCTGCACCCTGAGCAATGAGCACCCAGCACCCTGAGCACTGAGCACCCAGCACCCTGAGCACGGAGCACCCCGAGGACTGAGCACCCAGCACCCCGAGCACTGAGCACCATGCACCCTGAGCACTGAGCACCCAGCACCCGAGTACTGAGCACCCAGCACCCCGAGTACTGAGCACCCAGCACCCCGAGTACTGAGCACCCAGCACCCCGAGTACTGAGCACCCAGCACCCTGAGCAATGAGCACCCTGAGTACTGAGCACCCAGCACCTTGAGCACTGAGCACCGAGCACCCCGAGCACTGAGCACCCAGCAACCCGAGAACTGAGCACCCAGCACCCTGAGCACTGAGCACCCAGCACCCGAGTACTGAGCACCCAGCACCCTGAGTACTGAGCACCCAGCACCCTGAGTACTGAGCACCCAGCACCCCGAATACTGAGCACCCAGCACCCTGAGCAATCAGCACCCTGAGTACTGAGCACCCAGCACCTTGAGCACTGAGCCCCGAGCACCCCGAGCACTGAGCACCCAGCACCCCGAGCACTGAGCACCCAGCACCCTGAGCACTGAGCACCCAGCACCCGAGTACTGAGCACACAGCACCCTGAGTACTGAGCACCCAGCACCCTGAGTACTGAGCACCGAGCTCCCCGAGCACTGAGCACCCAACGTACTGAGCACCGAGCACCCAGCACCCTGAGTACTGAGCACCGATCACCCCGAGCACTGAGCACCCAGCACCCTGAGTACTGAGCTCAGAGCACTCTGAGCACTGAGCACCCAGCACCCGGAGTAGTGAGCACCCAACGTACTGAGCACCGAGCACCCCGAGCACTGAGCACCCAGCACACTGAGTACTGAGCACCGAGCACCCCGAGCACTGAGGACCCAGCACCCTGAGTACTGAGCACACAGCACCCCGAGTACTGAGCACCCAGAACCCTGAGTACTGAGCACCCAGCACCCTGAGCACTGAGCACCCAGCACCCCGAGCACTGAGCACCCAGCACCCTGAGTACTGAGCACCCAGCACCCTGAGCACTGAGCACCCAGCACCCTGAGCCCTGAGCACCCAGCACCCTGAGCAATGAGCACCCTGAGTACTGAGCACCCAGCACCTTGAGCACTGAGCACCGAGAACCCCGAGCACTGAGCACCCAGCACCCGGAGTACTGAGCACCCAGCACCCTGGGTACTAAGCACCGAGCACCCTGAATACTGAGCACCCAGCACCCTGAGCACTGAACACACAGCACCCTGAGTACTGAGCACCTCGAGCACTGAGCACCCAGCACCGTGAGTACTGAGCACCGAGCACCCAGCACCGCGAGCACTGAGCACATAGCACCCCGAGCACTGAGCACCCAGCACCCCGAGCACTGAGCACCCAGCACCGCGAGCACTGAGCACATAGCACCCCGAGCACTGAGCACCCAGCACCCTGAGTACTGAGTACCCAGCACCCTGAGCACTGAACACCCAGCACCCTGAGCACTGAGCACACAGCACCCTGAGCACTGAGCACCCAGCACAATGAGTACTGAGCACTGAGCACCCAGCACCCCGAGCACTGAGCACCCAGCACCCTGAGTACTGAACACCGAGCACCCCGAGCACTGAGCACCCAGCACCCTGAGTACTGAGCACCCAGCACCCTGAGTACTGAGCACCCAGCACCCTGAGTACTGAGCACCGAGCTAACCGAGCACTGAGCACACTGAGTACTGAGCACCCAGCACCCCGATCACTGACTACCCAGCACCCTGAGCACTGAGCACCCAGCACCCTGAGCACTGAGCACCCAGCACCCTGAGTACTGAGCACCCAGCACGCTGAGTACTGAGCACCCAGCACCCTGAGCACTGAGCACCCAGCACCCTGAGTACTGAGCACTGAGCACCCAGCACCCCGAGCACTGAGCACCCAGCACCCTGTGTACTGAGCACTGAGCACCCTGAGTACTAAGCACCCAGCACCCTGAGTACTGAGCACAAAGCACCCTGAGCACTGAGCACCCTGCACCATGAGCAATGAGCACCCTGAGTACTGAGCACCCAGCACCTTGAGCTCTGAGCACCGAGCACCCCGAGCACTGAGCACACAGCACCCCGAGCACTGAGCACCCAGCACCCTGAGCACTGAGCACCCAGCACCCGAGTACTGAGCACCCAGCACCCTGAGTACTGAGCACCCAGCACCCTGAGTACTGAGCACCGAGCACCCCGAGTACTGAGCACCCAGCACCCTGAGAACTCAGAACCCAGCACCCCGAGCACTGAGCACCCAGCACCCTGAGTACTGAGCTCCCAGTACCCCGAGCACTGAGCACCCAGCACCCTGAGAACTGAGCACCCTGAGTACTGAGCACCGATCACCCTGAGCACTGAGCACCCAGCACCCTGAGTATTGAGCACCCAGCACCCTGAGCACTGAGCACCCAGCACCCTGAGCACTGAGCACGCAGCACCCCGAGCACTGAGCACCCAGCACCCTGAGTACTGAGCACCCAGCACCCTGATTACTGTGCACCCAGCACCCTGAGTACTGAGCACCCAGCACCCTGAGCACTGAGCACCCAGCACCCTGAGTACTGAGCACCCAGCACCCTGAGTACTGAGCAACCAGCACCCTGAGCACTGAGCACACAGCACCCTGAGCACTGAGCACTGAGCACCCAGCACCCCGAGCACTGAGCACCCAGCACCCCGAGCACTGAGCACCAAGCACCCTGAGCACTGAGCACCCAGCACCCTGAGCACTGAGCACCCAGCACCCTGAGTACTGAGCACCCAGCACCCTGAGTACTGAGCACCGAGCACCCCGAGCACTGAGCACCCAGCACCCTGAGCACTGAGCACCGATCACCCTGAGCACTGAGCACCCAGCACCCCGAGCACTGAGCCCCCAGCACCCTGAGTACTGAGCACCCAGCACCCCGAGCACTGAGCACCCGGCACCCTGAGTACTGAGCACCCTGAGTACTGAGCACTGAGCACCCAGCACCCTGAGGACTGAGTACCCAGCACCCTGAGCACTGAGCACCCAGCACCCTGAGTACTGAGCACTGATCACCCTGAGCACTGAGCACCCAGCACCCCGAGCACTGAGCACCCAGTACCCTGAGTACTGAGCAGCCAGCACCCTGAGCACTGAGCACCCAGCACCCTGAGTACTGAGCACCCAGCACCCTGAGTACTGAGCACCCAGCACCCTGGGCACTGAGCACCCAGCACCCTGAGTACTGAGCACCGAGCACCCTGAGTACTGAGCACCCAGCACCCTGAGTACTGAGCACCCAGCACCCTGAGTACTGAGCACCCAGCACCCTGGGCACTGAGCACCCAGCACCCTGAGTACTGAGCACCCAGCAACCTGAGTACTGAACACCCAGCACCCTGAGCACTGAGCACTGAGCACCCAGCACCCTGAGCACTGAGCACCCAGCACCCTGAGCACGGAGCACCCCGAGGACTGAGCACCCAGCACCCTGAGCACTGAGCACCCAGCACCTTGAGTAAGGAGCACCGAGCACCTCGAGCACTGAGCACCCTGAGTACTGAGCACCCACCACCCCTATCACTGAGCACCCTGCACCCTGAGCAATGAGCACCCAGCACCCTGAGCACTGAGCACCCAGCACCCTGAGCACGGAGCACCCCGAGGACTGAGCACCCAGCACCCCGAGCACTGAGCACCATGCACCCTGAGCACTGAGCACCCAGCACCCGAGTACTGAGCACCCAGCACCCCGAGTACTGAGCACCCAGCACCCCGAGTACTGAGCACCCAGCAACCCGAGTACTGAGCACCCAGCACCCGAGTACTGAGCACACAGCACCCTGAGTACTGAGCACCCAGCACCCTGAGTACTTAGCACCGAGCTCCCCGAGCACTGAGCACCCAACGTACTGAGCACCGAGCACCCAGCACCCTGAGTACTGAGCACCGATCACCCCGAGCACTGAGCACCCAGCACCCTGAGTACTGAGCTCAGAGCACTCTGAGCACTGAGCACCCAGCACCCGGAGTAGTGAGCACCCAACGTACTGAGCACCGAGCACCCCGAGCACTGAGCACCCAGCACACTGAGTACTGAGCACCGAGCACCCCGAGCACTGAGGACCCAGCACCCTGAGTACTGAGCACACAGCACCCCGAGTACTGAGCACCCAGAACCCTGAGTACTGAGCACCCAGCACCCTGAGCACTGAGCACCCAGCACCCCGAGCACTGAGCACCCAGCACCCTGAGTACTGAGCACCCAGCACCCTGAGCACTGAGCACCCAGCACCCTGAGCCCT
Organism: Microtus oregoni; assembly: GCF_018167655.1. Taxonomy (NCBI): domain Eukaryota; kingdom Metazoa; phylum Chordata; class Mammalia; order Rodentia; family Cricetidae; genus Microtus; species Microtus oregoni. The sequence continues at coordinate 195,643 of NW_024544558.1, forward strand.
GAGCACCCAGCACCCTGAGCAATGAGCACCCTGAGTACTGAGCACCCAGCACCTTGAGCACTGAGCACCGAGAACCCCGAGCACTGAGCACCCAGCACCCGGAGTACTGAGCACCCAGCACCCTGGGTACTAAGCACCGAGCACCCTGAATACTGAGCACCCAGCACCCTGAGCACTGAACACACAGCACCCTGAGTACTGAGCACCTCGAGCACTGAGCACCCAGCACCGTGAGTACTGAGCACCGAGCACCCAGCACCGCGAGCACTGAGCACATAGCACCCCGAGCACTGAGCACCCAGCACCCCGAGCACTGAGCACCCAGCACCGCGAGCACTGAGCACATAGCACCCCGAGCACTGAGCACCCAGCACCCTGAGTACTGAGTACCCAGCACCCTGAGCACTGAACACCCAGCACCCTGAGCACTGAGCACACAGCACCCTGAGCACTGAGCACCCAGCACAATGAGTACTGAGCACTGAGCACCCAGCACCCCGAGCACTGAGCACCCAGCACCCTGAGTACTGAACACCGAGCACCCCGAGCACTGAGCACCCAGCACCCTGAGTACTGAGCACCCAGCACCCTGAGTACTGAGCACCCAGCACCCTGAGTACTGAGCACCGAGCTAACCGAGCACTGAGCACACTGAGTACTGAGCACCCAGCACCCCGATCACTGACTACCCAGCACCCTGAGCACTGAGCACCCAGCACCCTGAGCACTGAGCACCCAGCACCCTGAGTACTGAGCACCCAGCACGCTGAGTACTGAGCACCCAGCACCCTGAGCACTGAGCACCCAGCACCCTGAGTACTGAGCACTGAGCACCCAGCACCCCGAGCACTGAGCACCCAGCACCCTGTGTACTGAGCACTGAGCACCCTGAGTACTAAGCACCCAGCACCCTGAGTACTGAGCACAAAGCACCCTGAGCACTGAGCACCCTGCACCATGAGCAATGAGCACCCTGAGTACTGAGCACCCAGCACCTTGAGCTCTGAGCACCGAGCACCCCGAGCACTGAGCACACAGCACCCCGAGCACTGAGCACCCAGCACCCTGAGCACTGAGCACCCAGCACCCGAGTACTGAGCACCCAGCACCCTGAGTACTGAGCACCCAGCACCCTGAGTACTGAGCACCGAGCACCCCGAGTACTGAGCACCCAGCACCCTGAGAACTCAGCACCCAGCACCCCGAGCACTGAGCACCCAGCACCCTGAGTACTGAGCTCCCAGTACCCCGAGCACTGAGCACCCAGCACCCTGAGAACTGAGCACCCTGAGTACTGAGCACCGATCACCCTGAGCACTGAGCACCCAGCACCCTGAGTATTGAGCACCCAGCACCCTGAGCACTGAGCACCCAGCACCCTGAGCACTGAGCACGCAGCACCCCGAGCACTGAGCACCCAGCACCCTGAGTACTGAGCACCCAGCACCCTGATTACTGTGCACCCAGCACCCTGAGTACTGAGCACCCAGCACCCTGAGCACTGAGCACCCAGCACCCTGAGTACTGAGCACCCAGCACCCTGAGTACTGAGCAACCAGCACCCTGAGCACTGAGCACACAGCACCCTGAGCACTGAGCACTGAGCACCCAGCACCCCGAGCACTGAGCACCCAGCACCCCGAGCACTGAGCACCAAGCACCCTGAGCACTGAGCACCCAGCACCCTGAGCACTGAGCACCCAGCACCCTGAGTACTGAGCACCCAGCACCCTGAGTACTGAGCACCGAGCACCCCGAGCACTGAGCACCCAGCACCCTGAGCACTGAGCACCGATCACCCTGAGCACTGAGCACCCAGCACCCCGAGCACTGAGCCCCCAGCACCCTGAGTACTGAGCACCCAGCACCCCGAGCACTGAGCACCCGGCACCCTGAGTACTGAGCACCCTGAGTACTGAGCACTGAGCACCCAGCACCCTGAGGACTGAGTACCCAGCACCCTGAGCACTGAGCACCCAGCACCCTGAGTACTGAGCACTGATCACCCTGAGCACTGAGCACCCAGCACCCCGAGCACTGAGCACCCAGTACCCTGAGTACTGAGCAGCCAGCACCCTGAGCACTGAGCACCCAGCACCCTGAGTACTGAGCACCCAGCACCCTGAGTACTGAGCACCCAGCACCCTGGGCACTGAGCACCCAGCACCCTGAGTACTGAGCACCGAGCACCCTGAGTACTGAGCACCCAGCACCCTGAGTACTGAGCACCCAGCACCCTGAGTACTGAGCACCCAGCACCCTGGGCACTGAGCACCCAGCACCCTGAGTACTGAGCACCCAGCAACCTGAGTACTGAACACCCAGCACCCTGAGCACTGAGCACTGAGCACCCAGCACCCTGAGCACTGAGCACCCAGCACCCTGAGCACGGAGCACCCCGAGGACTGAGCACCCAGCACCCTGAGCACTGAGCACCCAGCACCTTGAGTAAGGAGCACCGAGCACCTCGAGCACTGAGCACCCTGAGTACTGAGCACCCACCACCCCTATCACTGAGCACCCTGCACCCTGAGCAATGAGCACCCAGCACCCTGAGCACTGAGCACCCAGCACCCTGAGCACGGAGCACCCCGAGGACTGAGCACCCAGCACCCCGAGCACTGAGCACCATGCACCCTGAGCACTGAGCACCCAGCACCCGAGTACTGAGCACCCAGCACCCCGAGTACTGAGCACCCAGCACCCCGAGTACTGAGCACCCAGCAACCCGAGTACTGAGCACCCAGCACCCCGAGTACTGAGCACCCAGCACCCCGAGCACTGAGCACCCAGCACCCCGAGCACTGAGCACCCAGCACCCTGAGTACTGAGCACCCAGCACCCTGAGCACTGAGCACCCAGCACCCTGAGCACTGAGCACCCAGCACCCTGAGTACTGAGCACCGAGCACCCCGAGCACTGAGCACCCAGCACCCTGAGTACTGAGCACCGGGCACCCCGAGCACAGAGCACCCAGCACCCTGAGTACTGAGCTCCGAGCACCCCGAGCACTGAGCACCCAGTGCCCCGAGCACCGAGCACCCTGAGCACTGAGCACCCAGCAACCTGAGCAATGAGCACCCTGAGTACTGAGCACCCAGCAACCTGAGCAATGAGCACCGAGAACACCGAGCACTGAGCACCCAGCACCCGGAGTACTGAGCAGCCAGCACCCTGAGTACCAAGCACCGAGCACCCTGAGTACTGAGCACCCAGCACCCTGAGCACTGAACACACAGCACCCTGAGTACTGAGCACCTCGAGCACTGAGCACCCAGCACCCTGAGTACTGAGCACCGAGCACACCGAGCACTGAGGACCCAGCACCGCGAGAACTGAGCACATAGCACCCCGAGCACTGAGCACCCAGCACCCCGAGCACTGAGCACCCAGCACCACGAGCACTGAGCACATTGCACCACGAGCACTGAGCACCCAGCACCCTGAGTACTGAGTACCCAGCACCCTGAGCACTGAGCACCCAGCACCCTGAGCACTGAGCACACAGCACCCTGAGCACTGAGCACCCAGCACCCTGAGTACTGAGCACTGAGCACCCAGCACCCCGAGCACTGAGCACCCAGCACCCTGAGTACTGAGCACCGAGCACCCCGAGCACTGAGCACCCAGCACCCTGAGTACTGAGCTCCGAGCACCCCGAGCACTGAGCACCCAGCGCCCCACGCACCGAGCACCCTGAGCACTGAGCACCCAGCACCCTGAGTACTGAGCACCCAGCACCCTGAGCAATGAGCACCCTGAGTACTGAGCACCCAGCACCTTGAGCACTGAGCACCGAGCACCCCGAGCACTGAGCACCCAGCAACCCGAGAACTGAGCACCCAGCACCCTGAGCACTGAGCACCCAGCACCCGAGTACTGAGCACCCAGCACCCTGAGTACTGAGCACCCAGCACCCTGAGTACTGAGCACCCAGCACCCCGAATACTGAGCACCCAGCACCCTGAGCAATGAGCACCCTGAGTACTGAGCACCCAGCACCTTGAGCACTGAGCCCCGAGCACCCCGAGCACTGAGCACCCAGCACCCCGAGCACTGAGCACCCAGCACCCTGAGCACTGAGCACCCAGCACCCGAGTACTGAGCACACAGCACCCTGAGTACTGAGCACCCAGCACCCTGAGTACTGAGCACCGATCTCCCCGAGCACTGAGCACCCAACGTACTGAGCACCGAGCACCCAGCACCCTGAGTACTGAGCACCGATCACCCCGAGCACTGAGCACCCAGCACCCTGAGTACTGAGCTCAGAGCACTCTGAGCACTGAGCACCCAGCACCCTGAGCAATGAGCACCCTGAGTACTGAGCACCCAGCACCTTGAGCACTGAGCACCGAGAACCCCGAGCACTGAGCACCCAGCACCCGGAGTACTGAGCACCCAGCACCCTGAGTACTAAGCACCGAGCACCCTGAATACTGAGCACCCAGCACCCTGAGCACTGAACACACAGCACCCTGAGTACTGAGCACCTCGAGCACTGAGCACCCAGCACCGTGAGTACTGAGCACCGAGCACCCAGCACCGCGAGCACTGAGCACATAGCACCCCGAGCACTGAGCACCCAGCACCCCGAGCACTGAGCACCCAGCACCGCGAGCACTGAGCACATAGCACCCCGAGCACTGAGCACCCAGCACCCTGAGTACTGAGTACCCAGCACCCTGAGCACTGAACACCCAGCACCCTGAGCACTGAGCACACAGCACCCTGAGCACTGAGCACCCAGCACAATGAGTACTGAGCACTGAGCACCCAGCACCCCGAGCACTGAGCACCCAGCACCCTGAGTACTGAACACCGAGCACCCCGAGCACTGAGCACCCAGCACCCTGAGTACTGAGCTCCGAGCACCCCGAGCACTGAGCAACGAGCGCCAAGAGCAGCGAGCACCCTGAGCACTGAGCACCCTGCACAATGAGCAATGAGCACCCTGAGTACTGAGCACCCAGCACCTTGAGCACTGAGCACCGAGCACCCCGAGCACTGAGCACACAGCACCCCGAGCACTGAGCACCCAGCACCCTGAGCACTGAGCACCCAGCACCCGAGTACTGAGCACCCAGCACCCTGAGTACTGAGCACCCAGCACCCTGAGTACTGAGCACCGAGTACCCCGAGTACTGAGCACCCAGCACCCTGAGAACTCAGCACCCAGCACCCCGAGCACTGAGCACCCAGCACCCTGAGTACTGAGCTCCCAGTATCCCGAGCACTGAGCACCCAGCACCCTGAGAACTGAGCACCCTGAGTACTGAGCACCGATCACCCTGAGCACTGAGCACCCAGCACCCTGAGTATTGAGCACCCAGCACCCTGAGCACTGAGCACCCAGCACCCTGAGCACTGAGCACGCAGAACCCCGAGCACTGAGCACCCAGCACCCTGAGTACTGAGCACCCAGCACCCTGATTACTGTGCACCCAGCACCCTGAGTACTGAGCACCCAGCACCCTGAGCACTGAGCACCCAGCACCCTGAGTACTGAGCACCCAGCACCCTGAGTACTGAGCAACCAGCACCCTGAGCACTGAGCACCCAGCACCCTGAGCACTGAGCACTGAGCACCCAGCACCCCGAGCACTGAGCACCCAGCACCCCGAGCACTGAGCACCAAGCACCCTGAGCACTGAGCACCCAGCACCCTGAGCACTGAGCACCCTGAGGACTGAGCACCCAGCACACTGAGCACTGAGCACCGATCACCCTGAGCACTGAGCACCCAGCACCCGAGCACTGAGCACCCAGCACCCTGAGTACTGAGCACCCAGCACCCCGAGCACTGAGCACCCGGCACCCTGAGTACTGAGCACCCTGAGTACTGAGCACTGAGCACCCAGCACCCTGAGGACTGAGTACCCAGCACCCTGAGCACTGAGCACCCAGCACCCTGAGTACTGAGCACTGATCACCCTGAGCACTGAGCACCCAGCACCCCGAGCACTGAGCACCCAGTACCCTGAGTACTGAGCAGCCAGCACCCTGAGCACTGAGCACCCAGCACCCTGAGTACTGAGCACCCAGCACCCTGAGTACTGAGCACCCAGCACCCTGGGCACTGAGCACCCAGCACCCTGAGTACTGAGCACCGAGCACCCTGAGTACTGAGCACCCAGCACCCTGAGTACTGAGCACCCAGCACCCTGAGCACTGAGCACCCAGCACCCTGAGCACTTAGCACCCAGCACCCTGAGTACTGAGCACCCAGCAACCTGAGTACTGAACACCCAGCACCCTGAGCACTGAGCACTGAGCACCCAGCACCCTGAGCACTGAGCACCCAGCACCCTGAGCACGGAGCACCCCGAGGACTGAGCACCCAGCACCCTGAGCACTGAGCACCCAGCACCTTGAGTAAGGAGCACCGAGCACCTCGAGCACTGAGCACCCTGAGTACTGAGCACCCAGCACCCCTATCACTGAGCACCCTGCACCCTGAGCAATGAGCACCCAGCACCCTGAGCACTGAGCACCCAGCACCCTGAGCACGGAGCACCCCGAGGACTGAGCACCCAGCACCCCGAGCACTGAGCACCATGCACCCTGAGCACTGAGCACCCAGCACCCGAGTACTGAGCACCCAGCACCCCGAGTACTGAGCACCCAGCACCCCGAGTACTGAGCACCCAGCACCCCGAGTACTGAGCACCCAGCACCCTGAGTACTGAGCACCCAGCACCCCGAGCACTGAGCACCCAGCACCCCGAGCACTGAGCACCCAGCACCCTGAGTACTGAGCACCCAGCACCCTGAGCACTGAGCACCCAGCACCCTGAGCACTGAGCACCCAGCACCCTGAGTACTGAGCACCGAGCACCCCGAGCACTGAGCACCCAGCACCCTGAGTACTGAGCACCGGGCACCCCGAGCACAGAGCACCCAGCACCCTGAGTACTGAGCTCCGAGCACCCCGAGCACTGAGCACCCAGTGCCCCGAGCACCGAGCACCCTGAGCACTGAGCACCCAGCACCCTGAGCAATGAGCACCCTGAGTACTGAGCACCCAGCAACCTGAGCAATGAGCACCGAGAACCCCGAGCACTGAGCACCCAGCACCCGGAGTACTGAGCAGCCAGCACCCTGAGTACCAAGCACCGAGCACCCTGAGTACTGAGCACCCAGCACCCTGAGCACTGAACACACAGCACCCTGAGTACTGAGCACCTCGAGCACTGAGCACCCAGCACCCTGAGTACTGAGCACCGAGCACCCCGAGCACTGAGCACCCAGCACCGCGAGAACTGAGCACATAGCACCCCGAGCACTGAGCACCCAGCACCCCGAGCACTGAGCACCCAGCACCACGAGCACTAAGCACATTGCACCACGAGCACTGAGCACCCAGCACCCTGAGTACTGAGTACCCAGCACCCTGAGCACTGAGCACCCAGCACCCTGAGCACTGAGCACACAGCACCCTGAGCACTGAGCACCCAGCACCCTGAGTACTGAGCACTGAGCACCCAGCACCCCGAGCACTGAGCACCCAGCACCCTGAGTACTGAGCACCGAGCACCCCGAGCCCTGAGCACCCAGCACCCTGAGTACTGAGCTCCGAGCACCCCGAGCACTGAGCACCCAGCGCCCCAAGCACCGAGCACCCTGAGCACTGAGCACCCAGCACCCTGAGTACTGAGCACCCAGCACCCTGAGCAATGAGCACCCTGAGTACTGAGCACCCAGCACCTTGAGCACTGAGCACCGAGCACCCCGAGCACTGAGCACCCAGCAACCCGAGAACTGAGCACCCAGCACCCTGAGCACTGAGCACCCAGCACCCGAGTACTGAGCACCCAGCACCCTGAGTACTGAGCACCCAGCACCCTGAGTACTGAGCACCCAGCACCCCGAATACTGAGCACCCAGCACCCTGAGCAATGAGCACCCTGAGTACTGAGCACCCAGCACCTTGAGCACTGAGCCCCGAGCACCCCGAGCACTGAGCACCCAGCACCCCGAGCACTGAGCACCCAGCACCCTGAGCACTGAGCACCCAGCACCCGAGTACTGAGAACACAGCACCCTGAGTACTGAGCACCCAGCACCCTGAGTACTGAGCACCGAGCTCCCCGAGCACTGAGCACCCAGCACCCTGAGTACTGAGCTCAGAGCACTCTGAGCACTGAGCACCCAGCACCCGGAGTAGTGAGCACCCAACGTACTGAGCACCGAGCACCCCGAGCACTGAGCACCCAGCACACTGAGTACTGAGCACCGAGCACCCCGAGCACTGAGGACCCAGCACCCTGAGTACTGAGCACACAGCACCCCGAGTACTGAGCACCCAGAACCCTGAGTACTGAGCACCCAGCACCCTGAGCACTGAGCACCCAGCACCCCGAGCACTGAGCACCCAGCACCCTGAGTACTGAGCACCCAGCACCCTGAGCACTGAGCACCCAGCACCCTGAGCCCTGAGCACCCAGCACCCTGAGCAATGAGCACCCTGAGTACTGAGCACCCAGCACCTTGAGCACTGAGCACCGAGAACCCCGAGCACTGAGCACCCAGCACCCGGAGTACTGAGCACCCAGCACCCTGAGTACTAAGCACCGAGCACCCTGAATACTGAGCACCCAGCACCCTGAGCACTGAACACACAGCACCCTGAGTACTGAGCACCTCGAGCACTGAGCACCCAGCACCGTGAGTACTGAGCACCGAGCACCCAGCACCGCGAGCACTGAGCACATAGCACCCCGAGCACTGAGCACCCAGCACCCCGAGCACTGAGCACCCAGCACCGCGAGCACTGAGCACATAGCACCCCGAGCACTGAGCACCCAGCACCCTGAGTACTGAGTACCCAGCACCCTGAGCACTGAACACCCAGCACCCTGAGCACTGAGCACACAGCACCCTGAGCACTGAGCACCCAGCACAATGAGTACTGAGCACTGAGCACGCAGCACCCCGAGCACTGAGCACCCAGCACCCTGAGTACTGAGCACCCAGCACCCTGATTACTGTGCACCCAGCACCCTGAGTACTGAGCACCCAGCACCCTGAGCACTGAGCACCCAGCACCCTGAGTACTGAGCACCCAGCACCCTGAGTACTGAGCAACCAGCACCCTGAGCACTGAGCACCCAGCACCCTGAGCACTGAGCACTGAGCACCCAGCACCCCGAGCACTGAGCACCCAGCACCCCGAGCACTGAGCACCAAGCACCCTGAGCACTGAGCACCCAGCACCCTGAGCACTGAGCACCCAGCACCCTGAGTACTGAGCACCCAGCACACTGAGTACTGAGCACCCAGCACCGTGAGAACTGAGCACTCAGCACCCTGAGTACTGAGCACCGAGCACCCCGAGCACTGAGCACCCAGCACCCTGAGCACTGAGCACCCTGAGGACTGAGCACCCAGCACACTGAGCACTGAGCACCGATCACCCTCAGCACTGAGCACCCAGCACCCCGAGCACTGAGCACCCAGCACCCTGAGTACTGAGCACCCAGCACCCCGAGCACTGAGCACCCGGCACCCTGAGTACTGAGCACCCTGAGTACTGAGCACTGAGCACCCAGCACCCTGAGGACTGAGTACCCAGCACCCTGAGCACTGAGCACCCAGCACCCTGAGTACTGAGCACTGATCACCCTGAGCACTGAGCACCCAGCACCCCGAGCACTGAGCACCCAGTACCCTGAGTACTGAGCAGCCAGCACCCTGAGCACTGAGCACCCAGCACCCTGAGTACTGAGCACCCAGCACCCTGAGTACTGAGCACCCAGCACCCTGGGCACTGAGCACCCAGCACCCTGAGTACTGAGCACCGAGCACCCTGAGTACTGAGCACCCAGCACCCTGAGTACTGAGCACCCAGCACCCTGAGCACTGAGCACCCAGCACCCTGAGCACTTAGCACCCAGCACCCTGAGTACTGAGCACCCAGCAACCTGAGTACTGAACACCCAGCACCCTGAGCACTGAGCACTGAGCACCCAGCACCCTGAGCACTGAGCACCCAGCACCCTGAGCACGGAGCACCCCGAGGACTGAGCACCCAGCACCCTGAGCACTGAGCACCCAGCACCTTGAGTAAGGAGCACCGAGCACCTCGAGCACTGAGCACCCTGAGTACTGAGCACCCAGCACCCCTATCACTGAGCACCCTGCACCCTGAGCAATGAGCACCCAGCACCCTGAGCACTGAGCACCCAGCACCCTGAGTACTGAGCACCCAGCACGCTGAGTACTGAGCACCCAGCACCTCGAGCACTGAGCAACCAGCACCCTGAGCACGGAGCACCCCGAGGACTGAGCACCCAGCACCTTGAGTACTGAGCTCCGAGCACCTCGAGCACTAAGCACCCAGCACCCTGAATACTGAGCACCCAGCACCCTGAGCACTGAGCACCCAGCACCCTGAGCACTGAGCACCCAGCACCCCGAGCACTGAGCACCCAGCACCCTGAGTACTGAGCACCCAACACCCAGAGTACTGAGCACCCAGCACCCTGAGCACTGAGCACCCAGCAACCTGAGTACTGATCACCCAGCACCCTGAGTACTGAACACCCAGCACCCTGAGCACTGAGCACTGAGCACCCTGAGCACTGAGTACTGAGCACTGAGCACCCTGAGCACTGAGCACCCAGCACCCCGAGTACTGAGCACCCAGCACCCCGAGCACTGAGCACCCAGCGCCCCGAGCACTGAGCACCCAGCACCCCGAGCACTGAGCACTGAGCACCCTGAGCACTGAGCACCCAGCACCCCGAGTACTGAGCACTGAGCACCCTGAGCACTGAGCACCAAGCACCCCGAGTATTGAGCACTGAGCACCCTGAATACTGAGCACCCAGCATCCTGAGCACTGAGCACCCAGCACCCTGAGTACTGAGCACTGAGAACCCAGCACCCCGAGCACTGAGCACCCATCACCCTGAGTACTGAGCACCGAGCACCCTGAGTACTGAGCACCAAGCACCCTGATCACTGAGCACGGAGCACCCCGTGGACTGAGCACCCAGCACCCTGAGCACTGAGCACCCAGCACCTTGAGTACTGAGCACCGAGCACCCCGAGCACTGAACACCCAGCACCCTGAGTATTGAGCACCCAGCACCCTGAGCACTGAGCACCCAGCACCCTGAGCACTGAGCACGCAGCACCCCGAGCACTGAGCACCCAGCACCCTGAGTACTGAGCACCCAGCACCCTGAGTACTGAGCACCCAGCCCCCTGAGTACTGAGCACCCAGCACGCTGAGCACGGAGCACCCAGCACCCTGAGTACTGAGCACCCAGCACCCTGAGTACTGAGCAACCAGCACCCTGAGCACTGAGAACCCAGCACCCTGAGCACTGAGCACTGAGCAACCAGCACCCCGAGCACTGAGCACCCAGCACCCCGAGCACTGAGCACCCAGCACCCTGAGCACTGAGCACCCAGCACCCTGAGCACTGAGCACCCAGCACCCTGAGTACTGAGCACCCAGCACCCTGAGTACTGAGCACACAGCACCGTGAGAACTGAGCACTCAGCACCCTGAGTACTGAGCACCGAGCACCCCGAGCACTGAGCACCCAGCACCCTGAGCACTGAGCACCCTGAGGACTGAGCACCCAGCACCCTGAGCACTGAGCACCGATCACCCTGAGCACTGAGCACCCAGCACCCCGAGCACTGAGCACCCATCAACCTGAGCACTGAGCACCCAGCACCCTGAGCACGGAGCACGCCGACCACTGAGCACCCAGCACCCTGAGTACTGAGCCCCCTGCACCCTGAGTACTGAGCACCCAGCACCCCGAGCACTGAGCACCCAGTACCCCGAGAATGAGCACCCAGCACCCTGAGTACTGAGAACCGAGCACCCTGAGTACTGAGCACCCAGCCCCCTGAGTACTGAGCCCCCAGCTCCCTGAGTACTGAGCACCCAGCACCCCGATCACTGAGCACCCAGCGCCCCGAGAATGAGCACACAGCACCCTGAGTACTGAGCACCCAGCACCCTGAGTACTGAGCACTAAGCACCCAGAGCACTGAGCAACCAGCACCCCGAGCACGGAGCACCCAGGACCCCGAGCACTGAGTACTGAGCACCCAGCACCCTGAGTACTGAGCACCGAGCTCCCCGAGCACTGAGCACCCACCACCCTGAGTACTGAGCACCCAGCAACCTGAGCACTGAGCACAAAGCACGCTGAGTACTGAGCACCCTGAGTACTGAGCACTGAGGACCCTGAGCACTGAGCACCCAGCACCCCGAGCACTGAGCACCCAGCACCCCGAGAATGGGCACCCAGCACCCTGAGTACTGAGAACCGAGCACCCTGTGTACTGAGCACCCAGCACCCTGAGTACTGAGCACCCAGCACCAAGAGTACTGAGCAGCAAGCACCCCGAGCACTGAGCAAAAAGCACCCTGAGCACTGAGCACCCAGCACCCTGAGCACTGAGCACCCAGCACCCAGAGCACTGAGCACCCAGCACCCTGCGCACTGAGCACCCAGCACCCTGAGTACTGAGCAGCGAGCACCCTGAGTACTGAGCACCCAGCACCCTGAGTATTGAGCACCCAGCACCCTGAGTACTGAGCACCGAGCACCCCGAGTACTGAGCACCCAGCACCCTGAGAACTCAGCACTCAGCACCCCGAGCACTGAGCACCCAGCACCCTGAGTACTGAGCTCCCAGTACCCCGAGCACTGAGCACCCAGCACCCTGAGTACTGAGCACCCTGAGTACTGAGCACCGATCACCCTGAGCACTGAGCACCCAGCACCCTGAGTATTGAGCACCCAGCACCCTGAGCACTGTGCACCCAGCACCCTGAGCACTGAGCACGCAGCACCTCGAGCACTGAGCACCCAGCACCCTGAGTACTGAGCACCCAGCACCCTGAGTACTGTGCACCCAGCACCCTGAGTACTGAGCACCCAGCACCCTGAGCACTGAGCACCCAGCACACTGAGTACTGAGCACCGAACACCCTTAGTTCTGAGCAACCAGCACCCTTAGCACTGAGCACCCAGCACCCTGAGCACTGAGCACCCAGCACCCCGAGCACTGAGCACCCAGCACCCCGAGCACTGAGCACCCAGCACCCTGAGCACTGAGCACCCAGCACCCTGAGCACTGAGCACCCAGCACCCTGAGTACTGAGCACCCAGCACCCTGAGTACTGAGCACCCAGCACCGTGAGAACTGAGCACTCAGCACCCTGAGTACTGAGCACCGAGCACCCTGAGCACTGAGCACCCAGCACCCTGAGCACTGAGCACCCTGAGGACTGAGCACCCAGCACCCTGAGCACTGAGCACCGATCAACCTGAGCACTGAGCACCCAGCACCCCGAGCACTGAGCACCCAGCACCCTGAGTACTGAGCACCCAGCAGCCCGAGCACTGAGCACCCGGCACCCTGAGTACTGAGCACCCTGAGTACTGAGCACTGAGCACCCAGCACCCTGAGGACTGAGTACCCAGCACCCTGAGCACTGAGCACCCAGCACCCTGAGTACTGAGCACTGATCACCCTGAGCACTGAGCACCCAGCACCCCTAGCACTGAGCACCCAGCACCCTGAGTACTGAGCAGCCAGCAGCCTGAGCACTGAGCACACAGCACCCTGAGTACTGAGCACCCAGCACCCTGAGTACTGAGCACCCAGCACCCTGGGCACTGAGCACCCAGCACCCTGAGTACTGAGCACCGAGCACCCTGAGTACTGAGCACCCAGCACCCTGAGTACTGAGCACCCAGCACCCTGAGCACTGAGCACCCAGCACCCTGAGCACTGAGCACCCAGCACCCTGAGTACTGAGCACCCAGCACGCTGAGTACTGAACACCTAGCACCCTGAACACTGAGCACTGAGAACCCAGCACCCTGAGCACTGAGCACCCAGCACCCTGAGCATGGAGCACCCCGAGGACTGAGCACCCAGCACCATGAGCACTGAGCACCCAGCACCTTGAGTACTGAGCACCGAGCGCCTCGAGCACTGAGCACCCTGAGTACTGAGCACCCATCACCCCTATCACTGAGCACCCTGCACCCTGAGCACTGAGCACCCAGCACCCTGAGCACTGAGCACCCAGCACCCTGAGTACTGAGCACCCAGCACGCTGAGTACTGAGCACCCAGCACCTCGAGCACTGAGCAACCAGCACCCTGAGCACAGTGCACCCCGAGGACTGAGCACCCAGCACCTTGAGTACTGAGCACCGAGCACCTCGAGCACTAAGCACCCAGCACCCTGAGTACTGAGCACCCAGCACACTGAGCACTGAGCACCCAGCACCCTGAGTACTGAGCACCCAGTACCTCGAGCACTGAGCACCCAGCACCCTGAGTACTGAGCACCCAACACCCAGAGTACTGAGCACCCAGCACCCTGAGCACTGAGCACCCAGCAACCTGTGTACTGAGCACCCAGCACCCTGAGTACTGAACACCCAGCACCCTGAGCACTGAGCACTGAGCACCCTGAGCACTGAGTACTGAGCACTGAGCACCCTGAGCACTGAGCACCCAGCACACCGAGTACTGAGCACCCAGCACACCGAGCACTGAGCACCCAGCGCCCCGAGCACTGAGCACCCAGCACCCCGAGCACTGAGCACTGAGCACCCTGAGCACTGAGCACCCAGCACCCCGAGTACTGAGCACTGAGCACCCTGAGTACTGAGCAACAAGCACCCCGAGTACTGAGCACTGAGCACCCTGAATACTGAGCACCCAGCACCCTGAGCACTGAGCACCCAGCACCCTGAGTACTGAGCACTGAGATCCCAGCACCCGGAGCACTGAGCACCCAGAACCCTGAGTACTGAGCACCAAGCACCCTGATCACTGAGCACGGAGCACCCCGCGGACTGAGCACCCAGCACCCTGAGCACTGAGCACCCAGCACCTTGAGTACTGAGCACCGAGCACCCCGAGCACTGAACACCCAGCACCCTGAGTATTGAGCACCCAGCACCCTGAGCACTGAGCACAAAGCACCCTGAGCACTGAGCACGCAGCACCCCGAGCACTGAGCACACAGCACCCTGAGTAATGAGCACCCAGCACACTGAGTACTGAGCACCCAGCACCCTGAGTACTGAGCACCCAGCAACCTGAGCACTGAGCACCCAGCACCCTGAGTACTGAGCACCCAGCACCCTGAGTACTGAGCGACCAGCACCCTGAGCACTGAGCACCCAGCACCCTGAGCACTGAGCACTGAGCACCCAGCTCCCCGAGCACTGAGCACACAGCACCCCGAGCACTGAGCACCCAGCACCCTGAGCACTGAGCACCCAGCACCCTGAGCACTGAGCACCCAGCACCCTGAGTACTGAGCACCCAGCACCCTGAGTACTGAGCACCCAGCACCCTGAGTACTGAGCACTAAGCACCCAGAGCACTGAGCAACCAGCACCCCGAGCACGGAGCACCCAGGACCCCGAGCACTGAGTACTGAGCACCCAGCACCCTGAGTACTGAGCACCGAGCTCCCCGAGCACTGAGCACCCACCACCCTGAGTACTGAGCACCCAGCAACCTGAGCACTGAGCACAAAGCACGCTGAGTACTGAGCACCCTGAGTACTGAGCACCGAGGACCCTGAGCACTGAGCACCCAGCACCCCGGCACTGAGCACCCAGCACCCCGAGAATGGGCACCCAGCACCCTGAGTACTGAGAACCGAGCACCCTGTGTACTGAGCACCCAGCACCCTGAGTACTGAGCACCCAGCACCAAGAGTACTGAGCAGCAAGCACCCCGAGCACTGAGCACCCAGCACCCTGAGCACTGAGCACCCAGCACCCTGAGCACTGAGCACCCAGCACCCAGAGCACTGAGCACCCAGCACCCTGCGCACTGAGCACCCAGCACCCTGAGTACTGAGCAGCGAGCACCCTGAGTACTGAGCACCCAGCACCCTGAGTATTGAGCACCCAGCACCCTGAGTACTGAGCACCGAGCACCCCGAGTACTGAGCACCCAGCACCCTGAGAACTCAGCACTCAGCACCCCGAGCACTGAGCACCCAGCACCCTGAGTACTGAGCTCCCAGTACCCCGAGCACTGAGCACCCAGCACCCTGAGTACTGAGCACCCTGAGTACTGAGCACCGATCACCCTGAGCACTGAGCACCCAGCACCCTGAGTATTGAGCACCCAGCACCCTGAGCACTGAGCACCCAGCACCCTGAGCACTGAGCACGCAGCACCTCGAGCACTGAGCACCCAGCACCCTGAGTACTGAGCACCCAGCACCGAGTACTGTGCACCCAGCACCCTGAGTACTGAGCACCCAGCACCCTGAGCACTGAGCACCCAGCACACTGAGTACTGAGCACCGAACACCCTTAGTATTGAGCAACCAGCACCCTTAGCACTGAGCACCCAGCACCCTGAGCACTGAGCACTGAGCACCCAGCACCCCGAGCACTGAGCACCCAGCACCCCGAGCACTGAGCACCCAGCACCCTGAGCACTGAGCACCCAGCACCCTGAGCACTGAGCACCCAGCACCCTGAGTACTGAGCACCCAGCACCCTGAGTACTGAGCACCCAGCACCCCGAGCATTGAGCACCCAGCACCCTGAGCACTGAGCACCGATCACCCTGAGCACTGAGCACCCAGCACCCCGAGCACTGAGCACCCAGCACCCTGAGTACTGAGCACCCAGCAGCCCGAGCACTGAGCACCCGGCACCCTGAGTACTGAGCACCCTGAGTACTGAGCACTGAGCACCCAGCACCCTGAGGACTGAGTACCCAGCACCCTGAGCACTGAGCACCCAGCACCCTGAGTACTGAGCACTGATCACCCTGAGCACTGAGCACCCAGCACCCCTAGCACTGAGCACCCAGCACCCTGAGCACTGAGCACTGAGCACCCAGCACCCTGAGCACTGAGCACCCAGCACCCTGAGTACTGAGCACCCAGCACCCTGAGTACTGAGCACCCTGAGTACTGAGCACTGTGCACCCAGCACCCTGAGTACTGAGCACCCAGCACCCTGAGCACTGAGCACCCAGCAGCCCGAGCACTGAGCACCCGGCACCATGAGTACTGAGCACCCTGAGTACTGAGCACTGTGCACCCAGCACCCTGAGTACTGAGCACCCAGCACCCTGAGCACTGAGCACCCAGCACACTGAGTACTGAGCACCGAACACCCTTAGTATTGAGCAACCAGCACCCTTAGCACTGAGCACCCAGCACCCTGAGCACTGAGCACTGAGCACCCAGCACCCTGAGCACTGAGCACCCAGCACCCTGAGTACTGAGCACCCAGCACCCTGAGCACTGAGCACCCAGCACCCTGAGTACTGAGCACCCAGCACCCTGAGAACTGAGCACCCAGCACCCTGAGCACTGAGCACCCAGCACCCTGAGCACTGAGCACCCAGCACCCTGAGTACTGAGCACCCAGCACGCTGAGTACTGAACACCCAGCACCCTGAGCACTGAGCACTGAGCACCCAGCACCCTGAGCACTGAGCACCCAGCACCCTGAGCATGGAGCACCCCGAGGACTGAGCACCCAGCACCATGAGCACTGAGCACCCAGCACCTTGATTACTGAGCACCGAGCACCTCGAGCACTGAGCACCCTGAGTACTGAGCACCCAGCACCCCTATCACTGAGCACCCTGCACCCTGAGCACTGAGCACCCAGCACCCTGAGCACTGAGCACCCAGCACCCTGAGTACTGAGCACCCAGCACGCTGAGTACTGAGCACCCAGCACCTCGAGCACTGAGCAACCAGCACCCTGAGCACGGTGCACCCCGAGGACTGAGCACCCAGCACCTTGAGTACTGAGCACCGAGCACCTCGAGCACTAAGCACCCAGCACCCTGAGTACTGAGCACCCAGCACACTGAGCACTGAGCACCCAGCACCCTGAGCACTGAGCACCCAGCACCCCGAGCACTGAGCACCCAGCACCCTGAGTACTGAGCACCCAACACCCAGAGTACTGAGCACCCAGCACCCTGAGCACTGAGCACCCAGCAACCTGTGTACTGAGCACCCAGCACCCTGAGTACTGAACACCCAGCACCCTGAGCACTGAGCACTGAGCACCCTGAGCACTGAGTACTGAGCACTGAGCACCCTGAGCACTGAGCACCCAGCACCCCGAGTACTGAGCACCCAGCACCCCGAGCACTGAGCACCCAGCGCCCTGAGCACTGAGCACCCAGCACCCCGAGCACTGAGCACTGAGCACCCTGAGCACTGAGCACCCAGCACCCCGAGTACTGAGCACTGAGCACCCTGAGTACTGAGCACCAAGCACCCCGAGTACTGAGCACTGAGCACCCTGAATACTGAGCACCCAGCACCCTGAGCACTGAGCACCCAGCACCCTGAGTACTGAGCACTGAGAACCCAGCACCCCGAGCACTGAGCACCCAGCACCCTGAGTACTGAGCACCAAGCACCCTGATCACTGAGCACGGAGCACCCCGCGGACTGAGCACCCAGCACCCTGAGCACTGAGCACCCAGCACCTTGAGTACTGAGCACCGAGCACCCCGAGCACTGAACACCCAGCACCCTGAGTATTGAGCACCCAGCACCCTGAGCACTGAGCACAAAGCACCCTGAGCACTGAGCACGCAGCACCCCGAGCACTGAGCACCCAGCACCCTGAGTAATGAGCACCCTGCACCCTGAGTACTGAGCACCCAGCACCCTGAGTACTGAGCACCCAGCACCCTGAGCACTGAGCACCCAGCACCCTGAGTACTGAGCACCCAGCACCCTGAGTACTGAGCAACCAGCACCCTGAGCACTGAGCACCCAGCACCCTGAGCACTGAGCACTGAGCACCCAGCTCCCCGAGCACTGAGCACACAGCACCCCGAGCACTGAGCACCCAGCACCCTGAGCACTGAGCACCCAGCACCCTGAGCACTGAGCACCCAGCACCCTGAGTACTGAGCACCCAGCACCCTGAGTACTGAGCACCCAGCACCGTGAGAACTGAGCACTCAGCACCCTGAGTACTGAGCACCGAGCACCCCGAGCACTGAGCACCCAGCACCCTGAGCACTGAGCACCCTGAGGACTGAGCACCCAGCACCCTGAGCACTGAGCACCGATCACCCTGAGCACTGAGCACCCAACACCCCGAGCACTGAGCACCCAGCACCCTGAGCACTGAGCACCCAGCACCCTGAGCACGGAGCACCCCGACCACTGAGCACCCAGCACCCTGAGTACTGAGCCCCCAGCACCCTGAATACTGAGCACCCAGCACCCCGATCACTGAGCACCCAGCACCCCGAGAATGAGCACACAGCACCCTGAGTACTGAGCACCCAGCACCCTGAGTACTGAGCACTAAGCACCCAGAGCACTGAGCAACCAGCACCCCGAGCACGGAGCACCCAGGACCCCGAGCACTGAGTACTGAGCACCCAGCACCCTGAGTACTGAGCACCGAGCTCCCCGAGCACTGAGCACCCACCACCCTGAGTACTGAGTACCCAGCAACCTGAGCACTGAGCACAAAGCACGCTGAGTACTGAGCACCATGAGTACTGAGCACCGAGGACCCTGAGCACTGAGCACCCAGCACCCCGAGCACTGAGCACCCAGCACCCCGAGAATGGGCACCCAGCACCCTGAGTACTGAGAACCGAGCACCCTGAGTACTGAGCACCCAGCACCCTGAGTACTGAGCACCCAGCAACAAGAGTACTGAGCAGCAAGCACCCCGAGCACTGAGCACCCAGCACACTGAGTAATGAGCACCCAGCACGCTGAGCACTGAGCACCCAGCACCCCGAGCACTGAGCACCCTGAATACTGAGCACCCAGCACCCTGAGTACTGTGCACTAAGCACCCAGAGCGCTGAGCACCCAGGACACCGAGCACTGAGTACTGAGCACCCAGCACCCTGAGTACTGAGCACCGAGCTCCCCTAGCACTGAGCACCCTGAGTACAGAGCACACATCACCCTGAGTACTGAGCACCCAGCATCCTGTGCACTGAGCACCCAGCACCCTGAGTACTGAGCACCCAGCACCCCGAGCACTGAGCACCCAGCACCCTGAGTACTGAGCACCCAGCACCATGAGTACTGAGCAACCCGAGCACTGAGCACCCAGCACGCTGAGTACTTAGCACCCAGCACCAAAAGTACTGAGCACCGAACATCCTGAGCACAGAGCACCGAGCACCCCGAGCACTGAGCACCCAGCACACTGAGTACTGAGCCCCCAGCACCCTGAGTACAGAGCACCCAGCACCCCGAGAATGAGCACCCAGCTCCCTGAGTACTGAGAACCGAGCACCCTGAGTACTGAGCACAAAGTACCCTGAGTACTGAGCCCCCAGCACCCTGAGTACTGAGCACCCAGCACCCCGAGCACTGAGCACCCAGCACCCCGAGAATGAGCACCCAGCACCCTGAGTACTGAGCACCCAGCACCCTGAGTACTGAGCACTAAGCACCCAGAGCACTGAGCAACCAGCACCCCGAGCACGGAGCACCCAGGACCCCAAGCACTGAGTACTGAGCACCCAGCACCCTGAGTACTGAGCACCGAGCTCCCCGAGCACTGAGCACCCAGCACACTGAGCACTGAGCACCCAGCACCCTGAGGACTGAGCACCCAGCACCCTGAGTACTGAGCACCCAGCACGCTGAGTACTGAGCACCCAGCACCCCGAGCACTGAGCACCCAGCACCCTGAGTACTGAGCACTGAGCACCCAGCAACCCGAGCACTGAGCACCCAGCACCCTGTGTACTGAGCACTGAGCACCCTGAGTACTAAGCACCCAGCACCCTGAGTACTGAGCACCCTGGACCCTGAGCACTGAGCACCCATCACCCCGATCACTGAGCACCCAGCACCCTGAGCACTGAGCACCCAGCACCCTGAGCACTGAGCACCAAGCACCCAGAGCACTGAGCACCCAGCACCCCGAGCACTGAGCACCCAGCACCCTGAGTACTGAGCACCCAGCACCCTGAGCACTGAGCACCCAGCACCCTGAGTACTGAGCACCCAGCACCCTGAGCACTGAGCACCCAGCACCCTGAGCACTGAGCACCCAGCAACCTGAGTACTGAGCACCGAGCACCCCGAGCACTGAGCACCCAGCACCCTGAGTACTGAGCTCTGAGCACCCCGAGCACTGAGCACCCAGTGCCCCGAGCACAGAGCACCCTGAGCACTGAGCACCCAGCACCCTGAGCAATGAGCACCCTGAGTACTGAGCACCCAGCACCTTGAGCACTGAGCACCGAGAACCCCGAGCACTGAGCACCCAGCACCCGGAGTACTGAGCAGCCAGCCCCCTGAGTACCAAGCACCGAGCACCCTGAGTACTGAGCACCCAGCACCCTGAGCACTGAACACACAGCACCCTGAGTACTGAGCACCTCGAGCACTGAGCACCCAGCACCCTGAGTACTGAGCACCGAGCACACCGAGCACTGAGCACCCAGCACCGCGAGAACTGAGCACATAGCACCCCGAGCACTGAGCACCCAGCACCCCGAGCACTGAGCACCCAGCACCACGAGCACTGAGCACATTGCACCACGAGCACTGAGCACCAAGCACCCTGAGTACTGAGTACCCAGCACCCTGAGCACTGAGCACCCAGCACCCTGAGCACTGAGCACACAGCACCCTGAACACTGAGCACCCAGCACCCTGAGTACTGAGCACTGAGCACCCAGCACCCCGAGCACTGAGCACCCAGCACCCTGAGTACTGAGCACCGAGCACCCCGAGCACTGAGCACCCAGCACCCTGAGTACTGAGCTCCGAGCACCCCGAGCACTGAGCACCCAGGGCCCCAAGCACCGAGCACCCTGAGCACTGAGCACCCAGCACCCTGAGTACTGAGCACCCAGCACCCTGAGCAATGAGCACCCTGAGTACTGAGCACCCAGCACCTTGAGCACTGAGCACCGAGCACCCCGAGCACTGAGCACCCAGCACCCGAGTACTGAGCACCCAGCACCCTGAGTACTGAGCACCCAGCACCCCGAGTACTGAGCACCCAGCACCCTGAGCAACGAGCACCCTGAGTACTGAGCACCCAGCACCTTGAGCACTGAGCCCCGAGCACCCCGAGCACTGAGCACCCAGCACCCCGAGCACTGAGCACCCAGCACCCTGAGCACTGAGCACCCAGCACCCGAGTACTGAGCACCCAGCACCCTGAGTACTGAGCACCCAGCACCCTGAGTACTGAGCACCGAGCTCCCCGAGCACTGAGCACTCAACGTACTGAGCACCGAGCACCCCGAGCACTGAGCACCCAGCACCCTGAGTACTGAGCACCGATCACCCCGAGCACTGAGCACCCAGCACCCTGAGTACTGAGCTCAGAGCACTCCGAGCACTGAGCACCCAGCACCCGGAGTAGTGAGCACCCAACGTACTGAGCACCGAGCACCCCGAGCACTGAGGACCCAGCACCCTGAGTACTGAGCACACAGCACCCCGAGTACTGAGCACCCAGAACCCTGAGTACTGAGCACCCAGCACCCTGAGCACTGAGCACCCAGCACCCCGAGCACTGAGCACCCAGCACCCTGAGTAATGAGCACCCAGCACCCTGAGCACTGAGCACCCAGCACCCTGAGCCCTGAGCACCCAGCACCCTGAGCAATGAGCACCCTGAGTACTGAGCACCCAGCACCTTGAGCACTGAGCACCGAGAACCCCGAGCACTGAGCACCCAGCACCCGGAGTACTGAGCACCCAGCACCCTGAGTACTAAGCACCGAGCACCCTGAATACTGAGCACCCAGCACCCTGAGCACTGAACACACAGCACCCTGAGTACTGAGCACCTCGAGCACTGAGCACCCAGC
Source organism: Microtus oregoni (assembly GCF_018167655.1). Taxonomy (NCBI): domain Eukaryota; kingdom Metazoa; phylum Chordata; class Mammalia; order Rodentia; family Cricetidae; genus Microtus; species Microtus oregoni. The sequence goes on from NW_024544558.1 coordinate 218,475, forward strand.
ACCGTGAGTACTGAGCACCGAGCACCCAGCACCGCGAGCACTGAGCACATAGCACCCCGAGCACTGAGCACCCAGCACCCCGAGCACTGAGCACCCAGCACCGTGAGCACTGAGCACATAGCACCCCGAGCACTGAGCACCCAGCACCCTGAGTACTGAGTACCCAGCACCCTGAGCACTGAACACCCAGCACCCTGAGCACTGAGCACACAGCACCCTGAGCACTGAGCACCCAGCACAATGAGTACTGAGCACTGAGCACCCAGCACCCCGAGCACTGAGCACCCAGCACCCTGAGTACTGAGCACCGAGCACCCCGAGCACTGAGCACCCAGCACCCTGAGTACTGAGCTCCGAGCACCCCGAGCACTGAGCACCGAGCGCCAAGAGCACCGAGCACCCTGAGCACTGAGCACCCAGCACCCTGAGCAATGAGCACCCTGAGTTCTGAGCACCCAGCACCTTGAGCACTGAGCACCGAGCACCCCGAGCACTGAGCACACAGCACCCCGAGCACTGAGCACCCAGCACCCTGAGCACTAAGCACCCAGCACCCGAGTACTGAGCACCCAGCACCCTGAATACTGAGCACCCAGCACCCTGAGTACTGAGCACCCAGCATCCCGAGCACTGAGCACCCAGGACCCAGAGCACCGAGCACCCTGAGTACTAAGCACCGAGCACCCTGAGTACTGAGCACCCAGCACCCTGAGCACTGAGCACCCAGCAACCCGAACACTGAGCACCCAGCACCATGAGTACTGAGCACCCAGCACCCTGAGCACTGAGCACCCAGCACCCTGAGCACTGAGCACCCAGCACCCTGAGCACTGAGCACCCAGCACCCTGAGTAGTGAACACCCAACGTACTGAGCAATGAGCACCCCGAGCACTGAGCACACAGCACCCTGAGTACTGAGCACCGAGCACCCCGAGCACTGAGCACCCAGCGCCCCGAGCACCGAGAACCCTGAGCACTGAGCACCCAGCACCCTGAGCAATGAGCACCCTGAGTACTGAGCACCCAGCACCTTGAGCACTGAGCACCGAGCACCCCGATCACTGAGCACCCAGCACCCGGAGTACTGAGCACCCAGCACCCTGAGCACTGAACACACAGCACCCTGAGGACTGAGAACCTCGAGCACTGAGCACCCAGCACCCTGAGTACTGGGCACCGAGCACCCCGAGCACTGAGCACCCAGCACCCTGAGCACTGAGCACCCAGCACCCTGAGCACTGAGCACCCAACACCCTGAGCACTGAGCACCCAGCACCCTGAGCACTGAGCACCCAGCACCCTGAGCACTGAGCACCCAGCACCCTGAGCACTGAGGACCCAGCACCCTGAGTACTGAGCACCCAGCACCCTGAGTACTGAGCAACCAGCACCCTGAGCACTGAGCACTGAGCACCCAGCTCCCCGAGCACTGAGCACACAGCACCCCGAGCACTGAGCACCCAGCACCCTGAGCACTGAGCACCCAGCACCCTGAGCACTGAGCACCCAGCACCCTGAGTACTGAGCACCCAGCACCCTGAGTACTGAGCACCCAGCACCGTGAGAACTGAGCACTCAGCACCCTGAGTACTGAGCACCGAGCACCCCGAGCACTGAGCACCCAGCACCCTGAGCACTGAGCACCCTGAGGAGTGAGCACCCAGCACCCTGAGCACTGAGCACCGATCACCCTGAGCACTGAGCACCCAACACCCCGAGCACTGAGCACCCAGCACCCTGAGCACTGAGCACCCAGCACCCTGAGCACGGAGCACCCCGACCACTGAGCACCCAGCACCCTGAGTACTGAGCCCCCAGCACCCTGAATACTGAGCACCCAGCACCCCGATCACTGAGCACCCAGCACCCCGAGAATGAGCACACAGCACCCTGAGTACTGAGCACCCAGCACCCTGAGTACTGAGCACTAAGCACCCAGAGCACTGAGCAACCAGCACCCCGAGCACGGAGCACCCAGGACCCCGAGCACTGAGTACTGAGCACCCAGCACCCTGAGTACTGAGCACCGAGCTCCCCGAGCACTGAGCACCCACCACCCTGAGTACTGGGTACCCAGCAACCTGAGCACTGAGCACAAAGCACGCTGAGTACTGAGCACCCTGAGTACTGAGCACCGAGGACCCTGAGCACTGAGCACCCAGCACCCCGAGCACTGAGCACCCAGCACCCCGAGAATGGGCACCCAGCACCCTGAGTACTGAGAACCGAGCACCCTGAGTACTGAGCACCCAGCACCCTGAGTACTGAGCACCCAGCAACAAGAGTACTGAGCAGCAAGCACCCCGAGCACTGAGCACCCAGCACACTGAGTAATGAGCACCCAGCACGCTGAGCACTGAGCACCCAGCACCCCGAGCACTGAGCACCCTGAATACTGAGCACCCAGCACCCTGAGTACTGTGCACTAAGCACCCAGAGCGCTGAGCACCCAGGACACCGAGCACTGAGTACTGAGCACCCAGCACCCTGAGTACTGAGCACCGAGCTCCCCTAGCACTGAGCACCCTGAGTACAGAGCACACATCACCCTGAGTACTGAGCACCCAGCATCCTGTGCACTGAGCACCCAGCACCCTGAGTACTGAGCACCCAGCACCCCGAGCACTGAGCACCCAGCACCCTGAGTACTGAGCACCCAGCACCATGAGTACTGAGCAACCCGAGCACTGAGCACCCAGCACGCTGAGTACTTAGCACCCAGCACCAAAAGTACTGAGCACCGAACATCCTGAGCACAGAGCACCGAGCACCCCGAGCACTGAGCACCCAGCACACTGAGTACTGAGCCCCCAGCACCCTGAGTACAGAGCACCCAGCACCCCGAGAATGAGCACCCAGCTCCCTGAGTACTGAGAACCGAGCACCCTGAGTACTGAGCACAAAGCACCCTGAGTACTGAGCCCCCAGCACCCTGAGTACTGAGCACCCAGCACCCCGAGCACTGAGCACCCAGCACCCCGAGAATGAGCACCCAGCACCCTGAGTACTGAGCACCCAGCACCCTGAGTACTGAGCACTAAGCACCCAGAGCACTGAGCAACCAGCACCCCGAGCACGGAGCACCCAGGACCCCAAGCACTGAGTACTGAGCACCCAGCACCCTGAGTACTGAGCACCGAGCTCCCCGAGCACTGAGCACCCAGCACACTGAGCACTGAGCACCCAGCACCCTGAGGACTGAGCACCCAGCACCCTGAGTACTGAGCACCCAGCACGCTGAGTACTGAGCACCCAGCACCCCGAGCACTGAGCACCCAGCACCCTGAGTACTGAGCACTGAGCACCCAGCAACCCGAGCACTGAGCACCCAGCACCCTGTGTACTGAGCACTGAGCACCCTGAGTACTAAGCACCCAGCACCCTGAGTACTGAGCACCCTGGACCCTGAGCACTGAGCACCCATCACCCCGATCACTGAGCACCCAGCACACTGAGCACTGAGCACCCAGCACCCTGAGCACTGAGCACCAAGCACCCAGAGCACTGAGCACCCAGCACCCCGAGCACTGAGCACCCAGCACCCTGAGTACTGAGCACCCAGCACCCTGAGCACTGAGCACCCAGCACCCTGAGTACTGAGCACCCAGCACCCTGAGCACTGAGCACCCAGCACCCTGAGCACTGAGCACCCAGCAACCTGAGTACTGAGCACCGAGCACCCCGAGCACTGAGCACCCAGCACCCTGAGTACTGAGCACCGGGCACCCCGAGCACAGAGCACCCAGCACCCTGAGTACTGAGCTCTGAGCACCCCGAGCACTGAGCACCCAGTGCCCCGAGCACAGAGCACCCTGAGCACTGAGCACCCAGCACCCTGAGCAATGAGCACCCTGAGTACTGAGCACCCAGCACCTTGAGCACTGAGCACCGAGAACCCCGAGAATGAGCACCCAGCACCCGGAGTACTGAGCAGCCAGCCCCCTGAGTACCAAGCACCGAGCACCCTGAGTACTGAGCACCCAGCACCCTGAGCACTGAACACACAGCACCCTGAGTACTGAGCACCTCGAGCACTGAGCACCCAGCACCCTGAGTACTGAGCACCGAGCACACCGAGCACTGAGCACCCAGCACCCCGAGCACTGAGCACCCAGCACCACGAGCACTGAGCACATTGCACCACGAGCACTGAGCACCAAGCACCCTGAGTACTGAGTACCCAGCACCCTGAGCACTGAGCACCCAGCACCCTGAGCACTGAGCACACAGCACCCTGAACACTGAGCACCCAGCACCCTGAGTACTGAGCACTGAGCACCCAGCACCCCGAGCACTGAGCACCCAGCACCCTGAGTACTGAGCACCGAGCACCCCGAGCACTGAGCACCCAGCACCCTGAGTACTGAGCTCCGAGCACCCCGAGCACTGAGCACCCAGCGCCCCAAGCACCGAGCACCCTGAGCACTGAGCACCCAGCACCCTGAGTACTGAGCACCCAGCACCCTGAGCAATGAGCACCCTGAGTACTGAGCACCCAGCACCTTGAGCACTGAGCACCGAGCACCCCGAGCACTGAGCACCCAGCACCCGAGTACTGAGCACCCAGCACCCTGAGTACTGAGCACCCAGCACCCCGAGTACTGAGCACCCAGCACCCTGAGCAACGAGCACCCTGAGTACTGAGCACCCAGCACCTTGAGCACTGAGCCCCGAGCACCCCGAGCACTGAGCACCCAGCACCCCGAGCACTGAGCACCCAGCACCCTGAGCACTGAGCACCCAGCACCCGAGTACTGAGCACCCAGCACCCTGAGTACTGAGCACCCAGCACCCTGAGTACTGAGCACCGAGCTCCCCGAGCACTGAGCACTCAACGTACTGAGCACCGAGCACCCCGAGCACTGAGCACCCAGCACCCTGAGTACTGAGCACCGATCACCCCGAGCACTGAGCACCCAGCACCCTGAGTACTGAGCTCAGAGCACTCCGAGCACTGAGCACCCAGCACCCGGAGTAGTGAGCACCCAACGTACTGAGCACCGAGCACCCCGAGCACTGAGGACCCAGCACCCTGAGTACTGAGCACACAGCACCCCGAGTACTGAGCACCCAGAACCCTGAGTACTGAGCACACAGCACCCTGAGCACTGAGCACCCAGCACCCCGAGCACTGAGCACCCAGCACCCTGAGTAATGAGCACCCAGCACCGTGAGCACTGAGCACCCAGCACCCTGAGCCCTGAGCACCCAGCACCCTGAGCAATGAGCACCCTGAGTACTGAGCACCCAGCACCTTGAGCACTGAGCACCGAGAACCCCGAGCACTGAGCACCCAGCACCCGGAGTACTGAGCACCCAGCACCCTGAGTACTAAGCACCGAGCACCCTGAATACTGAGCACCCAGCACCCTGAGCACTGAACACACAGCACCCTGAGTACTGAGCACCTCGAGCACTGAGCACCCAGCACCGTGAGTACTGAGCACCGAGCACCCAGCACCGCGAGCACTGAGCACATAGCACCCCGAGCACTGAGCACCCAGCACCCCGAGCACTGAGCACCCAGCACCGCGAGCACTGAGCACATAGCACCCCGAGCACTGAGCACCCAGCACCCTGAGTACTGAGTACCCAGCACCCTGAGCACTGAACACCCAGCACCCTGAGCACTGAGCACACAGCACCCTGAGCACTGAGCACCCAGCACAATGAGTACTGAGCACTGAGCACCCAGCACCCCGAGCACTGAGCACCCAGCACCCTGAGTACTGAGCACCGAGCACCCCGAGCACTGAGCACCCAGCACCCTGAGTACTGAGCTCCGAGCACCCCGAGCACTGAGCACCGAGCGCCAAGAGCACCGAGCACCCTGAGCACTGAGGACCCAGCACCCTGAGCAATGAGCACCCTGAGTACTGAGCACCCAGCACCTTGAGCACTGAGCACCGAGCACCCCGAGCACTGAGCACACAGCACCCCGAGCACTGAGCACCCAGCACCCTGAGCACTAAGCACACAGCACCCGAGTACTGAGCACCCAGCACCCTGAATACTGAGCACCCAGCACCCTGAGTACTGAGCACCCAGCATCCCGAGCACTGAGCACCCAGGACCCAGAGCACCGAGCTCCCTGAGTACTAAGCACCGAGCACCCTGAGTACTGAGCACCCAGCACCCTGAGCACTGAGCACCCAGCAACCCGAACACTGAGCACCCAGCACCATGAGTACTGAGCACCCAGCACCCTGAGCACTGAGCACCCAGCACCCTGAGCACTGAGCACCCAGCACCCTGAGCACTGAGCACCCAGCACCCTGAGTAATGAACACCCAACGTACTGAGCAATGAGCACCCCGAGCACTGAGCACACAGCACCCTGAGTACTGAGCACCGAGCACCCCGAGCACTGAGCACCCAGCGCCCCGAGCACCGAGAACCCTGAGCACTGAGCACCCAGCACCCTGAGCAATGAGCACCCTGAGTACTGAGCACCCAGCACCTTGAGCACTGAGCACCCAGCACCCTGAGTACTAAGCACCGAGCACCCTGAGTACTGAGCACCCAGCACCCTGAGCACTGAACACACAGCACCCTGAGGACTGAGAAACTCGAGCACTGAGCACCCAGCACCCTGAGTACTGGGCACCGAGCACCCCGAGCACAGAGCACCCAGCACCCTGAGCACTGAGCACCCAGCACCCTGAGCACTGAGCACCCAACACCCTGAGCACTGAGCACCCAGCACCCTGAGCACTGAGCACCCAGCACCCTGAGCACTGAGCACCCAGCACCCCGTGCACTGAGCACCCAGCACCCTGAGCACTGAGCACCCAGCACCCTGAGCACTGAGCACCCAGCACCCTGAGCACTGAGCACACAGCACCCTGAGCACTGAGCACCCAGCACCCTGAGTAGTGAGCACCCAACGTACTGAGCACCGAGCACCCCGAGCACTGAGCACCCAGCACCCTGAGTACTGAGCACCGAGCACCCCGAGCACTGAGCACCCAGCACCCTGAGTACTGAGCTCCGAGCACCCCGAGCACTGAGCACCCAGCGCCCCGAGCACCGAGCACCCTGAGCACTGAGCACCCAGCACCCTGAGTACTGAGCACCCTGCAAACTGAGCAATGAGCACCCTGAGTACTGAGCACCCAGCACCTTGAGCACTGAGCACTGAGCACCCCGAGCACTGAGCACCCAGCACCCGGAGTACTGAGCACCCAGCACCCTGAGAACTAAGCACCGAGCACCCTGAGTACTGAGCACCCAGCACCCTGAGCACTGAACACACAGCACCCTGAGTACTGAGCACCTCGAGCACTGAGCACCCAGCACCCTGAGTACTGAGCACCGAGCACCCCGAGCACTGAGCACCCAGCACCGCGAGCACTGAGCACCCAGCACCCCGAGCACTGAGCACCCAGCACCCTGAGTACTGAGCACCCAGCACCCTGAGCACTGAGCACCCAGCACCCTGAGCACTGGGTACCCAGCACCCTGAGCACTGAGCACCCAGCACCCTGAGCACTGTGCACACAGCACCCTGAGCACTGAGCACCCAGCACCCTGAGTACTGAGCACTGAGCACCCAGCACCCCGAGCACTCAGCACCCAGCACCCTGAGTACTGAGCACTGAGCACGCAGCACACCGAGCACTGAGCACCCAGCACCCTGAGCACTGAGCACCCAGCACCCGAATACTGAGCACCCAGCACCCTGAGTACTGAGCACCCAGCACCCTGAGTACTGAGCGCCCAGCACCCCGAGTACTGAGCACCCAGCACCCTGAGCACTGAGCACCCAGCACCCCGAGCACTAAGCACCCAGCACCCTGAGTACTGAGCACCCAGCACCCTGAGCACTGAGCACCCAGCACTCTGAGCACTGAGCACCCAGCACACTGAGCACTGAGCAACCAGCACCCTGAGTAGTGAGCACCCAAAGTACTGAGCACCGAGCACCCCGAGCACTGAGCACCCAGCACCCTGAGTACTCAGCACCGATCACCCCGAGCACTGAGCACCCAGCACCCTAAGTACTGAGCTCCGAGCACCCCGAGCACTGAGCACCCAGCACCCCGAGCACTGAGCACCCAGCACCCTGAGTAATGAGCACCCAGCACCCTGAGCACTGAGCACCCAGCACCCTGAGCCCTGAGCACCCAGCACCCTGAGCAATGAGCACCCTGAGTACTGAGCACCCAGCACCTTGAGCACTGAGCACCGAGAACCCCGATCACTGAGCACCCAGCACCCAGAGTACTGAGCACCCAGCACCCTGAGTACTAAGCACCGAGCACCCTGAATACTGAGCACCCAGCACCCTGAGCACTGAACACACAGCACCCTGAGTACTGAGCACCTCGAGCACTGAGCACCCAGCACCGTGAGTACTGAGCACCGGGCACCCAGCATCGCGAGCACTGAGCACATAGCACCCCGAGCACTGAGCACCCAGCACCCCGAGCACTGAGCACCCAGCACCGCGAGCACTGAGCACATAGCACCCCGAGCACTGAGCACCCAGCACCCTGAGTACTGAGTACCCAGCACCCTGAGCACTGAACACCCAGCACCCTGAGCACTGAGCACACAGCACCCTGAGCACTGAGCACCCAGCACAATGAGTACTGAGCACTGAGCACCCAGCACCCCGAGCACTGAGCACCCAGCACCCTGAGTACTGAGCACCGAGCACCCCGAGCACTGAACACCCAGCACCCTGAGTACTGAGCTCCGAGCACCCCGAGCACTGAGCACCGAGCGCCAAGAGCACCGAGCACCCTGAGCACTGAGCACCCAGCACCCTGAGCAATGAGCACCCTGAGTACTGAGCACCCAGCACCTTGAGCACTGAGCACCGAGCACCCCGAGCACTGAGCACACAGCACCCCGAGCACTGAGCACCCAGCACCCTGAGCACTAAGCACCCAGCACCCGAGTACTGAGCACCCAGCACCCTGAACACTGAGCACCCAGCACCCTGAGTACTGAGCACCCAGCATCCCGAGCACTGAGCACCCACGACCCAGAGCACCGAGCACCCTGAGTACTAAGCACCGAGCACCCTGAGTACTGAGCACCCAGCACCCTGAGCACTGAGCACCCAGCAACCCGAACACTGAGCACCCAGCACCATGAGTACTGAGCACCCAGCACCCTGAGCACTGAGCACCCAGCACCCTGAGCACTGAGCACCCAGCACCCTGAGCACTGAGCACCCAGCACCCTGAGTAGTGAACACCCAACGTACTGAGCAATGAGCACCCCGAGCACTGAGCACACAGCACCCTGAGTACTGAGCACCGAGCACCCCGAGCACTGAGCACCCAGCGCCCCGTGCACCGAGAACCCTGAGCACTAAGCACCCACCACCCTGAGCAATGAGCACCCTGAGTACTGAGCACCCAGCACCTTGAGCACTGAGCACCGAGCACCCCGATCACTGAGCACCCAGCACCCGGAGTACTGAGCACCCAGCACCCTGAGTACTAAGCACCGAGCACCCTGAGTACTGAGCACCCAGCACCCTGAGCACTGAACACACAGAACCCTGAGGACTGAGAACCTCGAGCACTGAGCACCCAGCACCCTGAGTACTTGGCACCGAGCACCCCGAGCACTGAGCACCCAGCACCCTGAGCACTGAGCACCCAGCACCCTGAGCACTGAGCACCCAACACCCTGAGCACTGAGCACCCAGCACCCTGAGCACTGAGCACCCAGCACCCTGAGCACTGAGCACCCAGCACCCCGTGCACTGAGCACCCAGCACCCTGAGCACTGAGCACCCAGCACCCTGAGCACTGAGCACCCAGCACCCTGAGCACTGAGCACACAGCACCCTGAGCACTGAGCACCCAGCACCCTGAGTAGTGAGCACCCAACGTACTGAGCACCGAGCACCCCGAGCACTGAGCACCCAGCACCCTGAGTACTGAGCACCGAGCACCCCGAGCACTGAGCACCCAGCACCCTGAGTACTGAGCTCCGAGCACCCCGAGCACTGAGCACCCAGCGCCCCGAGCACCGAGCACCCTGAGCACTGAGCACCCAGCACCCTGAGTACTGAGCACCCTGCAAACTGAGCAATGAGCACCCTGAGTACTGAGCACCCAGCACCTTGAGCACTGAGCACTGAGCACCCCGAGCACTGAGCACCCAGCACCCGGAGTACTGAGCACCCAGCACCCTGAGAACTAAGCACCGAGCACCCTGAGTACTGAGCACCCAGCACCCTGAGCACTGAACACACAGCACCCTGAGTACTGAGCACCTCGAGCACTGAGCACCCAGCACCCTGAGTACTGAGCACCGAGCACCCCGAGCACTGAGCACCCAGCACCGCGAGCACTGAGCACCCAGCACCCCGAGCACTGAGCACCCAGCACCCTGAGTACTGAGCACCCAGCACCCTGAGCACTGAGCACCCAGCACCCTGAGCACTGAGTACCCAGCACCCTGAGCACTGAGCACCCAGCACCCTGAGCACTGTGCACACAGCACCCTGAGCACTGAGCACCCAGCACCCTGAGTACTGAGCACTGAGCACCCAGCACCCCGAGCACTCAGCACCCAGCACCCTGAGTACTGAGCACTGAGCACGCAGCACACCGAGCACTGAGCACCCAGCACCCTGAGCACTGAGAACCCAGCACCCGAATACTGAGCACCCAGCACCCTGAGTACTGAGCACCCAGCACCCTGAGTACTGAGCGCCCAGCACCCCGAGTACTGAGCACCCAGCACCCTGAGCACTGAGCACCCAGCACCCCGAGCACTAAGCACCCAGCACCCTGAGTACTGAGCACCCAGCACCCTGAGCACTGAGCACCCAGCACTCTGAGCACTGAGCACCCAGCACACTGAGCACTGAGCAACCAGCACCCTGAGTAGTGAGCACCCAAAGTACTGAGCACCGAGCACCCCGAGCACTGAGCACCCAGCACCCTGAGTACTCAGCACCGATCACCCCGAGCACTGAGCACCCAGCACCCTAAGTACTGAGCTCCGAGCACCCCGAGCACTGAGCACCCAGCACCCCGAGCACTGAGCACCCAGCACCCTGAGTAATGAGCACCCAGCACCCTGAGCACTGAGCACCCAGCACCCTGAGCCCTGAGCACCCAGCACCCTGAGCAATGAGCACCCTGAGTACTGAGCACCCAGCACCTTGAGCACTGAGCACCGAGAACCCCGAGCACTGAGCACCCAGCACCCGGAGTACTGAGCACCCAGCACCCTGAGTACTAAGCACCGAGCACCCTGAATACTGAGCACCCAGCACCCTGAGCACTGAACACACAGCACCCTGAGTACTGAGCACCTCGAGCACTGAGCACCCAGCACCGTGAGTACTGAGCACCGAGCACCCAGCACCGCGAGCACTGAGCACATAGCACCCCGAGCACTGAGCACCCAGCACCCCGAGCACTGAGCACCCAGCACCGCGAGCACTGAGCACATAGCACCCCGAGCACTGAGCACCCAGCACCCTGAGTACTGAGTACCCAGCACCCTGAGCACTGAACACCCAGCACCCTGAGCACTGAGCACACAGCACCCTGAGCACTGAGCACCCAGCACAATGAGTACTGAGCACTGAGCACCCAGCACCCCGAGCACTGAGCACCCAGCACCCTGAGTACTGAGCACCGAGCACCCCGAGCACTGAACACCCAGCACCCTGAGTACTGAGCTCCGAGCACCCCGAGCACTGAGCACCGAGCGCCAAGAGCACCGAGCACCCTGAGCACTGAGCACCCAGCACCCTGAGCAATGAGCACCCTGAGTACTGAGCACCCAGCACCTTGAGCACTGAGCACCGAGCACCCCGAGCACTGAGCACCCAGCACCCTGAGCACTAAGCACCCAGCACCCGAGTACTGAGCACCCAGCACCCTGAATACTGAGCACCCAGCACCCTGAGTACTGAGCACCCAGCATCCCGAGCACTGAGCACCCAGGACCCAGAGCACCGAGCACCCTGAGTACTAAGCACCGAGCACCCTGAGTACTGAGCACCCAGCACCCTGAGCACTGAGCACCCAGCAACCCGAACACTGAGCACCCAGCACCATGAGTACTGAGCACCCAGCACCCTGAGCACTGAGCACCCAGCACCCTGAGCACTGAGCACCCAGCACCCTGAGCACTGAGCACCCAGCACCCTGAGTAGTGAACACCCAACGTACTGAGCAATGAGCACCCCGAGCACTGAGCACACAGCACCCTGAGTACTGAGCACCGAGCACCCCGAGCACTGAGCACCCAGCGCCCCGAGCACCGAGAACCCTGAGCACTGAGCACCCAGCACCCTGAGCAATGAGCACCCTGAGTACTGAGCACCCAGCACCTTGAGCACTGAGCACCGAGCACCCCGATCACTGAGCACCCAGCACCCGGAGTACTGAGCACCCAGCACCCTGAGTACTAAGCACCGAGCACCCTGAGTACTGAGCACCCAGCACCCTGAGCACTGAACACACAGCACCCTGAGGACTGAGAACCTCGAGCACTGAGCACCCAGCACCCTGAGTACTGGGCACCGAGCACCCCGAGCACTGAGCACCCAGCACCCTGAGCACTGAGCACCCAGCACCCTGAGCACTGAGCACCCAACACCCTGAGCACTGAGCACCCAGCACCCTGAGCACTGAGCACCCAGCACCCTGAGCACTGAGCACCCAGCACCCCGTGCACTGAGCACCCAGCACCCTGAGCACTGAGCACCCAGCACCCTGAGCACTGAGCACCCAGCACCCTGAGCACTGAGCACACAGCACCCTGAGCACTGAGCACCCAGCACCCTGAGTAGTGAGCACCCAACGTACTGAGCACCGAGCACCCCGAGCACTGAGCACCCAGCACCCTGAGTACTGAGCACCGAGCACCCCGAGCACTGAGCACCCAGCACCCTGAGTACTGAGCTCCGAGCACCCCGAGCACTGAGCACACAGCGCCCCGAGCACCGAGCACCCTGAGCACTGAGCACCCAGCACCCTGAGTACTGAGCACCCTGCAAACTGAGCAATGAGCACCCTGAGTACTGAGCACCCAGCACCTTGAGCACTGAGCACTGAGCACCCCGAGCACTGAGCACCCAGCACCCGGAGTACTGAGCACCCAGCACCCTGAGAACTAAGCACCGAGCACCCTGAGTACTGAGCACCCAGCACCCTGAGCACTGAACACACAGCACCCTGAGTACTGAGCACCTCGAGCACTGAGCACCCAGCACCCTGAGTACAGAGCACCGAGCACCCCGAGCACTGAGCACCCAGCACCGCGAGCACTGAGCACCCAGCACCCCGAGCACTGAGCACCCAGCACCCTGAGTACTGAGCACCCAGCACCCTGAGCACTGAGCACCCAGCACCCTGAGCACTGAGTACCCAGCACCCTGAGCACTGAGCACCCAGCACCCTGAGCACTGTGCACACAGCACCCTGAGCACTGAGCACCCAGCACCCTGAGTACTGAGCACTGAGCACCCAGCACCCCGAGCACTCAGCACCCAGCACCCTGAGTACTGAGCACTGAGCACGCAGCACACCGAGCACTGAGCACCCAGCACCCGAATACTGAGCACCCAGCACCCTGAGTACTGAGCACCCAGCACCCTGAGTACTGAGCGCCCAGCACCCCGAGTACTGAGCACCCAGCACCCTGAGCACTGAGCACCCAGCACCCCGAGCACTAAGCACCCAGCACCCTGAGTACTGAGCACCCAGCACCCTGAGCACTGAGCACCCAGCACTCTGAGCACTGAGCACCCAGCACACTGAGCACTGAGCAACCAGCACCCTGAGTAGTGAGCACCCAAAGTACTGAGCACCGAGCACCCCGAGCACTGAGCACCCAGCACCCTGAGTACTCAGCACCGATCACCCCGAGCACTGAGCACCCAGCACCCTAAGTACTGAGCTCCGAGCACCCCGAGCACTGAGCACCCAGCACCCCGAGCACTGAGCACCCAGCACCCTGAGTAATGAGCACCCAGCACCCTGAGCACTGAGCACCCAGCACCCTGAGCCCTGAGCACCCAGCACCCTGAGCAATGAGCACCCTGAGTACTGAGCACCCAGCACCTTGAGCACTGAGCACCGAGAACCCCGAGCACTGAGCACCCAGCACCCGGAGTACTGAGCACCCAGCACCCTGAGTACTAAGCACCGAGCACCCTGAATACTGAGCACCCAGCACCCTGAGCACTGAACACACAGCACCATGAGTACTGAGCACCTCGAGCACTGAGCACCCAGCACCGTGAGTACTGAGCACCGAGCACCCAGCACCGCGAGCACTGAGCACATAGCACCCCGAGCACTGAGCACCCAGCACCCCGAGCACTGAGCACCCAGCACCGCGAGCACTGAGCACATAGCAGCCCGAGCACTGAGCACCCAGCACCCTGAGTACTGAGTACCCAGCACCCTGAGCACTGAACACCCAGCACCCTGAGCACTGAGCACACAGCACCCTGAGCACTGAGCACCCAGCACAATGAGTACTGAGCACTGAGCACCCAGCACCCCGAGCACTGAGCACCCAGCACCCTGAGTACTGAGCACCGAGCACCCCGAGCACTGAGCACCCAGCACCCTGAGTACTGAGCTCCGAGCACCCCGAGCACTGAGCACCGAGCGCCAAGAGCACCGAGCACCCTGAGCACTGAGCACCCAGCACCCTGAGCAATGAGCACCCTGAGTACTGAGCACCCAGCACCTTGAGCACTGAGCACCGAGCACCCCGAGCACTGAGCACACAGCACCCCGAGCACTGAGCACCCAGCACCCTGAGCACTAAGCACCCAGCACCCGAGTACTGAGCACCCAGCACCCTGAATACTGAGCACCCAGCACCCTGAGTACTGAGCACCCAGCATCCCGAGCACTGAGCACCCAGGACCCAGAGCACCGAGCACCCTGAGTACTAAGCACCGAGCACCCTGAGTACTGAGCACCCAGCACCCTGAGCACTGAGCACCCAGCAACCCGAACACTGAGCACCCAGCACCATGAGTACTGAGCACCCAGCACCCTGAGCACTGAGCACCCAGCACCCTGAGCACTGAGCACCCAGCACCCTGAGCACCCAGCACCCTGAGTAGTGAACACCCAACGTACTGAGCAATGAGCACCCCGAGCACTGAGCACACAGCACCCTGAGTACTGAGCACCGAGCACCCCGAGCACTGAGCACCCAGCGCCCCGAGCACCGAGAACCCTGAGCACTGAGCACCCAGCACCCTGAGCAATGAGCACCCTGAGTACTGAGCACCCAGCACCTTGAGCACTGAGCACCGAGCACCCCGATCACTGAGCACCCAGCACCCGGAGTACTGAGCACCCAGCACCCTGAGTACTAAGCACCGAGCACCCTGAGTACTGAGCACCCAGCACCCTGAGCACTGAACACACAGCACCCTGAGGACTGAGAACCTCGAGCACTGAGCACCCAGCACCCTGAGTACTGGGCACCGAGCACCCCGAGCACTGAGCACCCAGCACCCTGAGCACTGAGCACCCAGCACCCTGAGCACTGAGCACCCAACACCCTGAGCACTGAGCACCCAGCACCCTGAGCACTGAGCACCCAGCACCCTGAGCACTGAGCACCCAGCACCCCGAGCACTGAGCACCCAGCACCCTGAGCACTGAGCACCCAGCACCCTGAGCACTGAGCACCCAGCACCCTGAGCACTGAGCACACAGCACCCTGAGCACTGAGCACCCAGCACCCTGAGTAGTGAGCACCCAACGTACTGAGCACCGAGCACCCCGAGCACTGAGCACCCAGCACCCTGAGTACTGAGCACCGAGCACCCCGAGCACTGAGCACCCAGCACCCTGAGTACTGAGCTCCGAGCACCCCGAGCACTGAGCACCCAGCGCCCCGAGCACCGAGCACCCTGAGCACTGAGCACCCAGCACCCTGAGTACTGAGCACCCTGCAAACTGAGCAATGAGCACCCTGAGTACTGAGCACCCAGCACCTTGAGCACTGAGCACTGAGCACCCCGAGCACTGAGCACCCAGCACCCGGAGTACTGAGCACCCAGCACCCTGAGAACTAAGCACCGAGCACCCTGAGTACTGAGCACCCAGCACCCTGAGCACTGAACACACAGCACCCTGAGTACTGAGCACCTCGAGCACTGAGCACCCAGCACCCTGAGTACTGAGCACCGAGCACCCCGAGCACTGAGCACCCAGCACCGCGAGCACTGAGCACCCAGCACCCCGAGCACTGAGCACCCAGCACCCTGAGTACTGAGCACCCAGCACCCTGAGCACTGAGCACCCAGCACCCTGAGCACTGAGTACCCAGCACCCTGAGCACTGAGCACCCAGCACCCTGAGCACTGTGCACACAGCACCCTGAGCACTGAGCACCCAGCACCCTGAGTACTGAGCACTGAGCACCCAGCACCCCGAGCACTCAGCACCCAGCACCCTGAGTACTGAGCACTGAGCACGCAGCACACCGAGCACTGAGCACCCAGCACCCTGAGCACTGAGCACCCAGCACCCGAATACTGAGCACCCAGCACCCTGAGTACTGAGCACCCAGCACCCTGAGTACTGAGCGCCCAGCACCCCGAGTACTGAGCACCCAGCACCCTGAGCACTGAGCACCCAGCACCCCGAGCACTAAGCACCCAGCACCCTGAGTACTGAGCACCCAGCACCCTGAGCACTGAGCACCCAGCACTCTGAGCACTGAGCACCCAGCACACTGAGCACTGAGCAACCAGCACCCTGAGTAGTGAGCACCCAAAGTACTGAGCACCGAGCACCCCGAGCACTGAGCACCCAGCACCCTGAGTACTCAGCACCGATCACCCCGAGCACTGAGCACCCAGCACCCTAAGTACTGAGCTCCGAGCACCACGAGCACTGAGCACCCAGCACCCGGAGTACTGAGCACCCAGCACCCTGAGTACTAAGCACCGAGCACCCTGATTACTGAGCAGCCAGTACCCTGAGCACTGAACACACAGCACCCTGAGTACTGAGCACCCCGAGCACTGAGCACCCAGGACCCTGAGCAGTGAGCACCCAGCACCCTGTGTACTGAGCACCCAGCACCCTGAGTACTGAACACACAGCACCCTGAGCACTGAGCACTGAGCATCCAGCACCCCGAGCACTGAGCACTGAGCACCCTGAGCACTGAGCACACAGCACCCCGAGTACTGAGCACTGAGCACCCTGAGCACTGAGCACCCAGCACCCCGAGTACTGAGCACTGAGCACCCTGAGTACTGAGAACCCAGCACCCTGAGCACTGAGTACACAGCAAACTGAGCACTGAGCACCCAGCTACCTGAGCACTGAGCACCCAGCACCCTGAGTACTGAGCACTCAACACCCTGAGTACTGAGCACCCAGCACCCTGAGTACTGAGCACCTCGAGCACTGAGCACCCAGCACCCTGAGTACTGAGCACCGAGCACCCCGAGCACTGAGCACCCAGCACCGCGAGCACTGAGCACCCAGCACGCCGAGCACTGAGCACCCAGCACCCTGAGTACTGAGCACCCAGCACCCTGAGCACTGAGCACCCAGCACCCTGAGCACTGAGTACCCAGCACCCTGAGCACTGAGCACCCAGCACCCTGAGCACTGTGCACACAGCACCCTGAGCACTGAGCACCCAGCACCCTGAGTACTGAGCACTGAGCACCCAGCACCCCGAGCACTCAGCACCCAGCACCCTGAGTACTGAGCACTGAGCACGCAGCACACCGAGCACTGAGCACCCAGCACCCTGAGCACTGAGCACCCAGCACCCGAATACTGAGCACCCAGCACCCTGAGTACTGAGCGCCCAGCACCCCGAGTACTGAGCACCCAGCACCCTGAGCACTGAGCACCCAGCACCCCATGCACTAAGCACCCAGCACCCTGAGTACTGAGCACCCAGCACCCTGAGCACTGAGCACCCAGCACTCTGAGCACTGAGCACCCAGCACACTGAGCACTGAGCAACCAGCACCCTGAGTAGTGAGCACCCAAAGTACTGAGCACCGAGCACCCCGAGCACTGAGCACCCAGCACCCTGAGTACTCAGCACCGATCACCCCGAGCAGTGAGCACCCAGCACCCTAAGTACTGAGCTCCGAGCACCCCGAGCACTGAGCACCCAACACCCGGAGTACTGAGCACCCAGCACCCTGAGTACTAAGCACCGAGCACCCTGATTACTGAGCACACAGTACCCTGAGCACTGAACACACAGCACCCTGAGTACTGAGCACCCCGAGCACTGAGCACCCAGGACCCTGAGCAGTGAGCACCCAGCACCCTGTGTACTGAGCACCCAGCACCCTGAGTACTGAACACACAGCACCCTGAGCACTGAGCACTGAGCACCCAGCACCCCGAGCACTGAGCACTGAGCACCCTGAGCACTGAGCACACAGCACCCCGAGTACTGAGCACTGAGCACCCTGAGCACTGAGCACCCAGCACCCCGAGTACTGAGCACTGAGCACCCTGAGTACTGAGAACCCAGCACCCTGAGCACTGAGTACACAGCAAACTGAGCACTGAGCACCCAGCTCCCTGAGCACTGAGCACCCAGCACCCTGAGTACTGAGCACCCAGCACCCTGAGTACTGAGCACTGAGCACCCAGCACCCCGAGCACTGAGCACCATGCACCCTGAGCACTGAGCACCCAGCACCCTGAGCACTGAGCACCCAGCACCCTGAGTACTGAGCACCGAGCACCCCGAGCACTGAGCACCCAGCACCCTGAGTACTGAGCACCGGGCACCCCGAGCACAGAGCACCCAGCACCCTGAGTACTGAGCACCGGGCACCCCGAGCACAGAGCACCCAGCACCCTGAGTACTGAGCTCCGAGCACCCCGAGCACTGAGCACCCAGTGCCCCGAGCACCGAGCACCCTGAGCACTGAGCACCCAGCACCCTGAGCAATGAGCACCCTGAGTACTGAGCACCCAGCAACCTGAGCAATGAGCACCGAGAACCCCGAGCACTGAGCACCCAGCACCCGGAGTACTGAGCAGCCATCACCCTGAGTACCAAGCACCGAGCACCCTGAGTACTGAGCACCCAGCACCCTGAGCACTGAACACACAGCACCCTGAGTACTGAGCACCTCGAGCACTGAGCCCCCAGCACCCTGAGTACTGAGCACCGAGCACCCCGAGCACTGAGCACCCAGCACCGCGAGAACTGAGCACATAGCACCCCGAGCACTGAGCACCCAGCACCCCGAGCACTGAGCACCCAGCACCACGAGCACTGAGCACATTGCACCACGAGCACTGAGCACCCAGCACCCTGAGTACTGAGCACTGAGCACCCAGCACCCCGAGCACTGAGCACCCAGCACCCTGAGTACTGAGCACCGAGCACCCCGAGCACTGAGCACCCAGCACCCTGAGTACTGAGCTCCGAGCACCCCGAGCACTGAGCACCCAGCGCCCCAAGCACCGAGCACCCTGAGCACTGAGCACCCAGCACCCTGAGTACTGAGCACCCAGCACCCTGAGCAATGAGCACCCTGAGTACTGAGAACCCAGCACCTTGAGCACTGAGCACCGAGCACCCCGAGCACTGAGCACCCAGCAACCCGAGAACTGAGCACCCAGCACCCTGAGCACTGAGCACCCAGCACCCGAGTACTGAGCACCCAGCACCCTGAGTACTGAGCACCCAGCACCCTGAGTACTGAGCACCCAGCACCCCGAATACTGAGCACCCAGCACCCTGAGCAATGAGCACCCTGAGTACTGAGCACCCAGCACCTTGAGCACTGAGCCCCGAGCACCCCGAGCACTGAGCACCCAGCACCCCGAGCACTGAGCACCCAGCACCCTGAGCACTGAGCACCCAGCACCCGAGTACTGAGCACCCAGCACCCTGAGTACTGAGCACCCAGCACCCTGAGTACTGAGCACCGAGCTCCCCGAGCACTGAGCACCCAACGTACTGAGCACCGAGCACCCCGAGCACTGAGCACCCAGCACCCTGAGTACTGAGCACCGATCACCCCGAGCACTGAGCACCCGGCACCCTGAGTACTGAGCTCAGAGCACTCTGAGCACTGAGCACCCAGCACCCGGAGTAGTGAGCACCCAACGTACTGAGCACCGAGCACCCCGAGCACTGAGCACCCAGCACACTTAGTACTGAGCACCGAGCACCCCGAGCACTGAGGACCCAGCACCCTGAGTACTGAGCACACAGCACCCCGAGTACTGAGCACCCAGAACCCTGAGTACTGAGCACCCAGCACCCTGAGCACTGAGCACCCAGCTCCCCGAGCACTGAGCACCCAGCACCCTGAGTACTGAGCACCCAGCACCCTGAGCACTGAGCACCCAGCACCCTGAGCCCTGAGCACCCAGCACCCTGAGCAATGAGCACCCTGAGTACTGAGCACCCAGCACCTTGAGCACTGAGCACCGAGAACCCCGAGCACTGAGCACCCATCACCCGGAGTACTGAGCACCCAGCACCCTGAGTACTAAGCACCGAGCACCCTGAATACTGAGCACCCAGCACCCTGAGCACTGAACACACAGCACCCTGAGTACTGAGCACCTCGAGCACTGAGCACCCAGCACCGTGAGTACTGAGCACCGAGCACCCAGCACCGCGAGCACTGAGCACATAGCACCCCGAGCACTGAGCACCCAGCACCCCGAGCACTGAGCACCCAGCACCGCGAGCACTGAGCACATAGCACCCTGAGCACTTAGCACCCAGCACCCTGAGTACTGAGTACCCAGCACCCTGAGCACTGAACACCCAGCACCCTGAGCACTGAGCACACAGCACCCTGAGCACTGAGCACCCAGCACAATGAGTACTGAGCACTGAGCACCCAGCACCCCGAGCACTGAGCACCCAGCACCCTGAGTACTGAACACCGAGCACCCCGAGCACTGAGCACCCAGCACCCTGAGTACTGAGCTCTGAGCACCCCGAGCACTGAGCACCGAGCGCCAAGAGCAGTGAGCACCCTGAGCACTGAGCACCCTGCACCATGAGCAATGAGCACCCTGAGTACTGAGCACCCAGCACCTTGAGCACTGAGCACCGAGCACCCCGAGCACTGAGCACACAGCACCCCGAGCACTGAGCACCCAGCACCCTGAGCACTGAGCACCCAGCACCCGAGTACTGAGCACCCAGCACCCTGAGTACTGAGCACCCAGCACCCTGAGTACTGAGCACCGAGCACCCCGAGTACTGAGCACCCAGCACCCTGAGAACTCAGCACCCAGCACCCCGAGCACTGAGCACCCAGCACCCTGAGTACTGAGCTCCCAGTACCCCGAGCACTGAGCACCCAGCACCCTGAGAACTGAGCACCCTGAGTACTGAGCACCGATCACCCTGAGCACTGAGCACCCAGCACCCTGAGTATTGAGCACCCAGCACCCTGAGCACTGAGCACCCAGCACCCTGAGCACTGAGCACGCAGCACCCCGACCACTGAGCACCCAGCACCCTGAGT
Organism: Microtus oregoni; assembly: GCF_018167655.1. Classification (NCBI taxonomy): domain Eukaryota; kingdom Metazoa; phylum Chordata; class Mammalia; order Rodentia; family Cricetidae; genus Microtus; species Microtus oregoni. Next base: position 239,942 of record NW_024544558.1, read on the forward strand.
ACTGAGCACCCAGCACCCTGATTACTGTGCACCCAGCACCCTGAGTACTGAGCACCCAGCACCCTGAGCACTGAGCACCCAGCACCCTGAGTACTGAGCACCCAGCACCCTGAGTACTGAGCAACCAGCACCCTGAGTACTGAGCACCCAGCACCCTGAGCACTGAGCACTGAGCACCCAGCACCCCGAGCACTGAGCACCCAGCACCCCGAGCACTGAGCACCAATCACCCTGAGCACTGAGCACCCAGCACCCTGAGCACTGAGCACCCAGCACCCTGAGTACTGAGCACCCAGCACCCTGAGTACTGAGCACTCAGCACCGTGAGAACTGAGCACTCAGCACCCTGAGTACTGAGCACCGAGCACCCCGAGCACTGAGCACCCAGCACCCTGAGCACTGAGCACCCTGAGGACTGAGCACCCAGCACACTGAGCACTGAGCACCGATCACCCTGAGCACTGAGCACCCAGCACCCCGAGCACTGAGCACCCAGCACCCTGAGTACTGAGCACCCAGCACCCCGAGCACTGAGCACCCGGCACCCTGAGTACTGAGCACCCTGAGTACTGAGCACTGAGCACCCAGCACCCTGAGGACTGAGTACCCAGCACCCTGAGCACTGAGCACCCAGCACCCTGAGTACTGAGCACTGATCACCCTGAGCACTGAGCACCCAGCACCCCGAGCACTGAGCACCCAGTACCCTGAGTACTGAGCAGCCAGCACCCTGAGCACTGAGCACCCAGCACACTGAGTACTGAGCACCGAGCACCCTGAGTACTGAGCACCCAGCACCCTGAGTACTGAGCACCCAGCACCCTGAGCACTGAGCACCCAGCACCCTGAGCACTTAGCACCCAGCACCCTGAGTACTGAGCACCCAGCAACCTGAGTACTGAACACCCAGCACCCTGAGCACTGAGCACTGAGCACCCAGCACCCTGAGCACTGAGCACCCAGCACCCTGAGCACGGAGCACCCCGTGGACTGAGCACCCAGCACCCTGAGCACTGAGCACCCAGCACCTTGAGTAAGGAGCACCGAGCACCTCGAGCACTGAGCACCCTGAGTACTGAGCACCCAGCACCCCTATCACTGAGCACCCTGCACCCTGAGCAATGAGCACCCAGCACCCTGAGCACTGAGCACCCAGCACCCTGAGTACTGAGCACCCAGCACGCTGAGTACTGAGCACCCAGCACCTCGAGCACTGAGCAACCAGCACCCTGAGCACGGAGCACCCCGAGGACTGAGCACCCAGCACCTTGAGTACTGAGCACCGAGCACCTCGAGCACTAAGCACCCAGCACCCTGAATACTGAGCACCCAGCACCCTGAGCACTGAGCACCCAGCACCCTGAGCACTGAGCACCCAGCACCCCGAGCACTGAGCACCCAGCACCCTGAGTACTGAGCACCCAACACCCAGAGTACTGAGCACCCAGCACCCTGAGCACTGAGCACCCAGCAACCTGAGTACTGATCACCCAGCACCCTGAGTACTGAACACCCAGCACCCTGAGCACTGAGCACTGAGCACCCTGAGCACTGAGTACTGAGCACTGAGCACCCTGAGCACTGAGCACCCAGCACCCCGAGTACTGAGCACCCAGCACCCCGAGCACTGAGCACCCAGCGCCCCGAGCACTGAGCACCCAGCACCCCGAGCACTGAGCACTGAGCACCCTGAGCACTGAGCACCCAGCACCCCGAGTACTGAGCACTGAGCACCCTGAGCACTTAGCACCAAGCACCCCGAGTATTTAGCACTGAGCACCCTGAATACTGAGCACCCAGCATCCTGAGCACTGAGCACCCAGCACCCTGAGTACTGAGCACTGAGAACCCAGCACCCCGAGCACTGAGCACCCATCACCCTGAGTACTGAGCACCGAGCACCCTGAGTACTGAGCACCAAGCACCCTGATCACTGAGCACGGAGCACCCCGCGGACTGAGCACCCAGCACCCTGAGCACTGAGCACCCAGCACCTTGAGTACTGAGCACCGAGCACCCCGAGCACTGAACACCCAGCACCCTGAGTATTGAGCACCCAGCACCCTGAGCACTGAGCACCCAGCACCCTGAGCACTGAGCACGCAGCACCCCGAGCACTGAGCACCCAGCACCCTGAGTTCTGAGCACCCAGCACCCTGAGTACTGAGCACCCAGCACCCTGAGTACTGAGCACCCAGCACCCTGAGCACTGAGCACCCAGCACCCTGAGTACTGAGCACCCAGCACCCTGAGTACTGAGTAACCAGCACCCTGAGCACTGAGAACCCAGCACCCTGAGCACTGAGCACTGAGCTCCCAGCACCCCGAGCACTGAGCACCCAGCACCCTGAGCACTGAGCACCCAGCATCCTGAGCACTGAGCACCCAGCACCCTGAGCACTGAGCACCCAGCACCCTGAGTACTGAGCACCCAGCACCCTGAGTACTGAGCACACAGCACCGTGAGAACTGAGCACTCAGCACCCTGAGTACTGAGCACCGAGCACCCCGAGCACTGAGCACCCAGCACCCTGAGCACTGAGCACCCTGAGGACTGAGCACCCAGCACCCTGAGCACTGAGCACCGATCACCCTGAGCACTGAGCACCCAGCACCCCGAGCACTGAGCACCCACCACCCTGAGTACCTAGCACCCAGCAACCTGAGCACTGAGCACAAAGCACGCTGAGTACTGAGCACCCTGAGTACTGAGCACCGAGGACCCTGAGCACTGAGCACCCAGCACCCCGAGCACTGAGCACCCAGCACCCCGAGAATGGGCACCCAGCACCCTGAGTACTGAGAACCGAGCACCCTGTGTACTGAGCACCCAGCACCCTGAGTACTGAGCACCCAGCACCAAGAGTACTGAGCAGCAAGCACCCCGAGCACTGAGCACCCAGCACCCTGAGCACTGAGCACCCAGCACCCTGAGCACTGAGCACCCAGCACCCAGAGCACTGAGCACCCAGCACCCTGCGCACTGAGCACCCAGCACCCTGAGTACTGAGCAGCGAGCACCCTGAGTACTGAGCACCCAGCACCCTGAGTATTGAGCACCAAGCACCCTGAGTACTGAGCACCGAGCACCCCGAGTACTGAGCACCCAGCACCCTGAGAACTCAGCACTCAGCACCCCGAGCACTGAGCACCCAGCACCCTGAGTACTGAGCTCCCAGTACCCTGAGCACTGAGCACCCAGCACCCTGAGTACTGAGCACCCTGAGTACTGAGCACCGATCACCCTGAGCACTGAGCACCCAGCACCCTGAGTATTGAGCACCCAGCACCCTGAGCACTGAGCACCCAGCACCCTGAGCACTGAGCACGCAGCACCTCGAGCACTGAGCACCCAGCACCCTGAGTACTGAGCACCCAGCACCCTGAGTACTGTGCACCCAGCACCCTGAGTACTGAGCACCCAGCACCCTGAGCACTGAGCACCCAGCACACTGAGTACTGAGCACCGAACACCCTTAGTACTGAGCAACCAGCACCCTTAGCACTGAGCACCCAGCACCCTGAGCACTGAGCACTGAGCACCCAGCACCCCGAGCACTGAGCACCCAGCACCCCGAGCACTGAGCACCCAGCACCCTGAGCACTGAGCACCCAGCACCCTGAGCACTGAGCACCCAGCACCCTGAGTACTGAGCACCCAGCACCCTGAGTACTGAGCACCCAGCACCGTGAGAACTGAGCACTCAGCACCCTGAGTACTGAGCACCGAGCACCCTGAGCACTGAGCACCCAGCACCCTGAGCACTGAGCACCCTGAGGACTGAGCACCCAGCACCCTGAGCACTGAGCACCGATCACCCTGAGCACTGAGCACCCAGCACCCCGAGCACTGAGCACCCAGCACCCTGAGTACTGAGCACCCAGCAGCCCGAGCACTGAGCACACGGCACCCTGAGTACTGAGCACCCTGAGTACTGAGCACTGAGCACCCAGCACCCTGAGGACTGAGTACCCAGCACCCTGATCACTGAGCACCCAGCACCCTGAGTACTGAGCACTGATCACCCTGAGCACTGAGCACCCAGCACCCCGAGCACTGAGCACCCAGCACCCTGAGTACTGAGCAGCCAGCACCCTGAGCACTGAGCACCCAGCACCCTGAGTACTGAGCACCCAGCACCCTGGGCACTGAGCACCCAGCACCCTGAGTACTGAGCACCGAGCACCCTGAGTACTGAGCACCCAGCACCCTGAGTACTGAGCACCCAGCACCCTGAGCACTGAGCACCCAGCACCCTGAGCACTGAGCACCCAGCACCCTGAGTACTGAGCACCCAGCACGCTGAGTACTGAACACCCAGCACCCTGAACACTGAGCACTGAGCACCCAGCACCCTGAGCACTGAGCACCCAGCACCATGAGCATGGAGCACCCCGAAGACTGAGCACCCAGCACCATGAGCACTGAGCACCCAGCACCTTGAGTACTGAGCACCGAGCACCTCGAGCACTGAGCACCCTGAGTACTGAGCACCCAGCACCCCTATCACTGAGCACCCTGCACCCTGAGCACTGAGCACCCAGCACCCTGAGCACTGAGCACCCAGCACCCTGAGTACTGAGCACCCAGCACGCTGAGTACTGAGCACCCAGCACCTCGAGCACTGAGCAACCAGCACCCTGAGCACGGTGCACCCCGAGGACTGAGCACCCAGCACCCTGAGCACTGAGCACCCAGCACCTTGAGTACTGAGCACCGAGCACCCCGAGCACTGAACACCCAGCACCCTGAGTATTGAGCACCCAGCACCCTGAGCACTGAGCACCCAGCACCCTGAGCACTGAGCACGCAGCACCCCGAGCACTGAGCACCCAGCACCCTGAGTTCTGAGCACCCAGCACCCTGAGTACTGAGCACCCAGCACCCTGAGTACTGAGCACCCAGCACCCTGAGCACTGAGCACCCAGCACCCTGAGTACTGATCACCCAGCACCCTGAGTACTGAGCAACCAGCACCCTGAGCACTGAGAACCCAGCACCCTGAGCACTGAGCACTGAGCACCCAGCACCCCGAGCACTGAGCACCCAGCACCCCGAGCACTGAGCACCCAGCACCCTGAGCACTGAGCACCCAGCACCCTGAGCACTGAGCACCCAGCACCCTGAGTACTGAGCACCCAGCACCCTGAGTACTGAGCACACAGCACCGTGAGAACTGAGCACTCAGCACCCTGAGTACTGAGCACCGAGCACCCCGAGCACTGAGCACCCAGCACCCTGAGCACTGAGCACCCTGAGGACTGAGCACCCAGCACCCTGAGCACTGAGCACCGATCACCCTGAGCACTGAGCACCCAGCACCCCGAGCACTGAGCACCCAGCACCCTGAGCACTGAGCACCCAGCACCCTGAGTACTGAGAACCGAGCACCCTGAGTACTGAGCACCCAGCACCCTGAGTACTGAGCCCCCAGCACCCTGAGTACTGAGCACCCAGCACCCCGATCACTGAGCACCCAGCGCCTCGAGAATGAGCACACAGCACCCTGAGTACTGAGCACCCAGCACCCTGAGTACTGAGCACTAAGCACCCAGAGCACTGAGCAACCAGCACCCCGAGCACGGAGCACCCAGGACCCCGAGCACTGAGTACTGAGCACCCAGCACCCTGACTACTGAGCACCGAGCTCCCCGAGCACTGAGCACCCACCACCCTGAGTACTGAGCACCCAGCAACCTGAGCACTGAGCACAAAGCACGCTGAGTACTGAGCACCCTGAGTACTGAGCACCGAGGACCCTGAGCACTGAGCACCCAGCACCCCGAGCACTGAGCACCCAGCACCCCGAGAATGGGCACCCAGCACCCTGAGTACTGAGATCCGAGCACCCTGTGTACTGAGCACCCAGCACCCTGAGTACTGAGCACCCAGCACCAAGAGTACTGAGCAGCAAGCACCCCGAGCACTGAGCACCCAGCACCCTGAGCACTGAGCACCCAGCACCCTGAGCACTGAGCACCCAGCACCCAGAGCACTGAGCACCCAGCACCCTGCGCACTGAGCACCCAGCACCCTGAGTACTGAGCAGCGAGCACCCTGAGTACTGAGCACCCAGCACCCTGAGTATTGAGCACCAAGCACCCTGAGTACTGAGCACCGAGCACCCCGAGTACTGAGCACCCAGCACCCTGAGAACTCAGCACTCAGCACCCCGAGCACTGAGCACCCAGCACCCTGAGTACTGAGCTCCCAGTACCCCGAGCACTGAGCACCCAGCACCCTGAGTACTGAGCACCCTGAGTACTGAGCACCGATCACCCTGAGCACTGAGCACCCAGCACCCTGAGTATTGAGCACCCAGCACCCTGAGCACTGAGCACCCAGCACCCTGAGCACTGAGCACGCAGCACCTCGAGCACTGAGCACCCAGCACCCTGAGTACTGAGCACCCAGCACCCTGAGTACTGTGCACCCAGCACCCTGAGTACTGAGCACCCAGCACCCTGAGCACTGAGCACCCAGCCCACTGAGTACTGAGCACCGAACACCCTTAGTACTGAGCAACCAGCACCCTTAGCACTGAGCACCCAGCACCCTGAGCACTGAGCACTGAGCACCCAGCACCCCGAGCACTGAGCACCCAGCACCCCGAGCACTGAGCACCCAGCACCCTGAGCACTGAGCACCCAGCACCCTGAGCACTGAGCACCCAGCACCCTGAGTACTGAGCACCCAGCACCCTGAGTACTGAGCACCCAGCACCGTGAGAACTGAGCACTCAGCACCCTGAGTACTGAGCACCGAGCACCCTGAGCACTGAGCACCCAGCACCCTGAGCACTGAGCACCCTGAGGACTGAGCACCCAGCACCCTGAGCACTGAGCACCGATCACCCTGAGCACTGAGCACCCAGCACCCTGAGCACTGAGCACCCAGCACCCTGAGTACTGAGCACCCAGCAGCCCGAGCACTGAGCACCCGGCACCCTGAGTACTGAGCACCCTGAGTACTGAGCACTGAGCACCCAGCACCCTGAGGACTGAGTACCCAGCACCCTGAGCACTGAGCACCCAGCACCCTGAGTACTGAGCACTGATCACCCTGAGCACTGAGCACCCAGCACCCCGAGCACTGAGCACCCAGCACCCTGAGTACTGAGCAGCCAGCACCCTGAGCACTGAGCAACCAGCACCCTGAGTACTGAGCACCCAGCACCCTGAGTACTGAGCACCCAGCACCCTGGGCACTGAGCACCCAGCACCCTGAGTACTGAGCACCGAGCACCCTGAGTACTGAGCACCCAGCACCCTGAGTACTGAGCACCCAGCACCCTGAGCACTGAGCACCCAGCACCCTGAGCACTGAGCACCCAGCACCCTGAGTACTGAGCACCCAGCACGCTGAGTACTGAACACCCAGCACCCTGAACACTGAGCACTGAGCACCCAGCACCCTGAGCACTGAGCACCCAGCACCATGAGCATGGAGCACCCCGAGGACTGAGCACCCAGCACCATGAGCACTGAGCACCCAGCACCTTGAGTACTGAGCACCGAGCACCTCGAGCACTGAGCACCCTGAGTACTGAGCACCCAGCACCCCTATAACTGAGCACCCTGCACCCTGAGCACTGAGCACCCAGCACCCTGAGCACTGAGCACCCAGCACCCTGAGTACTGAGCACCCAGCACGCTGAGTACTGAGCACCCAGCACCTCGAGCACTGAGCAACCAGCACCCTGAGCACGGTGCACCCCGAGGACTGAGCACCCAGCACCTTGAGTACTGAGCACCGAGCACCTCGAGCACTAAGCACCCAGCACCCTGAGTACTGAGCACCCAGCACACTGAGCACCCAGCACCCTGAGTACTGAGCACCCAGCACCTCGAGCACTGAGCACCCAGGACCCTGAGTACTGAGCACCCAACACCCAGAGTACTGAGCACCCAGCACCCTGAGCACTGAGCACCCAGCAACCTGTGTACTGAGCACCCAGCACCCTGAGTACTGAACACCCAGCACCCTGAGCACTGAGCACTGAGCACCCTGAGCACTGAGTACTGAGCACTGAGCACCCTGAGCACTGAGCACCCAGCACCCCGAGTACTGAGCACCCAGCACACCGAGCACTGAGCACCCAGCGCCCCGAGCACTGAGCACCCAGCACCCCGAGCACTGAGCACTGAGCACCCTGAGCACTGAGCACCCAGCACCCCGAGTACTGAGCACTGAGCACCCTGAGTACTGAGCACCAAGCACCCCGAGTACTGAGCACTGAGCACCCTGAATACTGAGCACCCAGCACCCTGAGCACTGAGCACCCAGCACCCTGAGTACTGAGCACTGAGAACCCAGCACCCGGAGCACTGAGCACCCAGCACCCTGAGTACTGAGCACCAAGCACCCTGATCACTGAGCAGGGAGCACCCCGCGGACTGAGCACCCAGCACCCTGAGCACTGAGCACCCAGCACCTTGAGTACTGAGCACCGAGCACCCCGACCACTGAACACCCAGCACCCTGAGTATTGAGCACCCACCACCCTGAGCACTGAGCACAAAGCACCCTGAGCACTGAGCACGCAGCACCCCGAGCACTGAGCACCCAGCACCCTGAGTAATGAGCACCCAGCACACTGAGTACTGAGCACCCAGCACCCTGAGTACTGAGCACCCAGCAACCTGAGCACTGAGCACCCAGCACCCTGAGTACTGAGCACCCAGCACCCTGAGTACTGAGCGACCAGCTCCCTGAGCACTGAGCACCCAGCACACTGAGCACTGAGCACTGAGCACCCAGCTCCCCGAGCACTGAGCACACAGCACCCCGAGCACTGAGCACCCAGCACCCTGAGCACTGAGCACCCAGCACCCTGAGCACTGAGCACCCAGCACCCTGAGTACTGAGCACCCAGCACCCTGAGTACTGAGCACCCAGCACCCTGAGTACTGAGCACTAAGCACCCAGAGCACTGAGCAACCAGCACCCCGATCACGGAGCACCCAGGACCCCGAGCACTGAGTACTGAGCACCCAGCACCCTGAGTACTGAGCACCGAGCTCCCCGAGCACTGAGCACCCACCACCCTGAGTACTGAGCACCCAGCAACCTGAGCACTGAGCACAAAGCACGCTGAGTACTGAGCACCCTGAGTACTGAGCACCGAGGACCCTGAGCACTGAGCACCCAGCACCCCGGCACTGAGCACCCAGCACCCCGAGAATGGGCACCCAGCACCCTGAGTACTGAGAACCGAGCACCCTGTGTACTGAGCACCCAGCACCCTGAGTACTGAGCACCCAGCACCAAGAGTACTGAGCAGCAAGCACCCCGAGCACTGAGCACCCAGCACCCTGAGCACTGAGCACCCAGCACCCTGAGCACTGAGCACCCAGCACCCAGAGCACTGAGCACCCAGCACCCTGCGCACTGAGCACCCAGCACCCTGAGTACTGAGCAGCGAGCACCCTGAGTACTGAGCACCCAGCACCCTGAGTATTGAGCACCCAGCACCCTGAGTACTGAGCACCGAGCACCCCGAGTACTGAGCACCCAGCACCCTGAGAACTCAGCACTCAGCACCCCGAGCACTGAGCACCCAGCACCCTGAGTACTGAGCTCCCAGTACCCCGAGCACTGAGCACCCAGCACCCTGAGTACTGAGCACCCTGAGTACTGAGCACCGATCACCCTGAGCACTGAGCAGCCAGCACCCTGAGTATTGAGCACCCAGCACCCTGAGCACTGAGCAAACAGCACCCTGAGCACTGAGCACGCAGCACCTCGAGCACTGAGCACCCAGCACCCTGAGTACTGAGCACCCAGCACCGAGTACTGTGCACCCAGCACCCTGAGTACTGAGCACCCAGCACCCTGAGCACTGAGCACCCAGCACACTGAGTACTGAGCACCGAACACCCTTAGTATTGAGCAACCAGCACCCTTAGCACTGAGCACCCAGCACCCTGAGCACTGAGCACTGAGCACCCAGCACCCCGAGCACTGAGCACCCAGCACCCCGAGCACTGAGCACCCAGCACCCAGCACCCTGAGCACTGAGCACCCAGCACCCTGAGCACTGAGCACCCAGCACCCTGAGTACTGAGCACCCAGCACAATGAGTACTGAGCACCCAGCACCCCGAGCACTGAGCACCCAGCACCCTGAGCACTGAGCACCGATCACCCTGAGCACTGAGCACCCAGCACCCCGAGCACTGAGCACCCAGCACCCTGAGTACTGAGCACCCAGCAGCCCGAGCACTGAGCACCCGGCACCCTGAGTACTGAGCACCCTGAGTACTGAGCACTGAGCACCCAGCACCCTGAGGACTGAGTACCCAGCACCCTGAGCACTGAGCACCCAGCACCCTGAGTACTGAGCACTGATCACCCTGAGCACTGAGCACCCAGCACCCCTAGCACTGAGCACCCAGCACCCTGAGTACTGAGCAGCCAGCACCCTGAGCACTGAGCACCCAGCACCCTGAGTACTGAGCACCCAGCACCCTGAGTACTGAGCACCCAGCACCCTGGGCACTGAGCACCCAGCACCCTGAGTACTGAGCACCGAGCACCCTGAGTACTGAGCACCCAGCACCCTGAGAACTGAGCACCCAGCACCCTGAGCACTGAGCACCCAGCACCCTGAGCACTGAGCACCCAGCACCCTGAGTACTGAGCACCCAGCACGCTGAGTACTGAACACTCAGCACCCTGAGCACTGAGCACTGAGCACCCAGCACCCTGAGCACTGAGCACCCAGCACCCTGAGCATGGAGCACCCCGAGGACTGAGCACCCAGCACCATGAGCACTGAGCACCCAGCACCTTGATTACTGAGCACCGAGCACCTCGAGCACTGAGCACCCTGAGTACTGAGCACCCAGCACCCCTATCACTGAGCACCCTGCACCCTGAGCACTGAGCACCCAGCACCCTGAGCACTGAGCACCCAGCACCCTGAGTACTGAGCACCCAGCACGCTGAGTACTGAGCACCCAGCACCTCGAGCACTGAGCAACCAGCACCCTGAGCACGGTGCACCCCGAGGACTGAGCACCCAGCACCTTGAGTACTGAGCACCGAGCACCTCGAGCACTAAGCACCCAGCACCCTGAGTACTGAGCACCCAGCACACTGAGAACTGAGCACCCAGCACCCTGAGCACTGAGCACCCAGCACCCCGAGCACTGAGCACCCAGCACCCTGAGTACTGAGCACCCAACACCCAGAGTACTGAGCACCCAGCACCGTGAGCACTGAGCACCCAGCAACCTGTGTACTGAGCACCCAGCACCCTGAGTACTGAACACCCAGCACCCTGAGCACTGAGCACTGAGCACCCTGAGCACTGAGTACTGAGCACTGAGCACCCTGAGCACTGAGCACCCAGCACCCCGAGTACTGAGCACCCAGCACCCCGAGCACTGAGCACCCAGCGCCCCGAGCACTGAGCACCCAGCACCCCGAGCACTGAGCACTGAGCACCCTGAGCACTGAGCACCCAGCACCCCGAGTACTGAGCACTGAGCACCCTGAGTACTGAGCACCAAGCACCCCGAGTACTGAGCACTGAGCACCCTGAATACTGAGCACCCAGCACCCTGAGCACTGAGCACCCAGCACCCTGAGTACTGAGCACTGAGAACCCAGCACCCCGTGCACTGAGCACCCAGCACCCTGAGTACTGAGCACCAAGCACCCTGATCACTGAGCACGGAGCACCCCGCGGACTGAGCACCCAGCACCCTGAGCACTGAGCATCCAGCACCTTGAGTACTGAGCACCGAGCACCCCGAGCACTGAACACCCAACACCCTGAGTATTGAGCACCCAGCACCCTGAGCACTGAGCACAAAGCACCCTGAGCACTGAGCACGCAGCACCCCGAGCACTGAGCACCCAGCACCATGAGTAATGAGCACCCAGCACCCTGAGTACTGAGCACCCAGCACCCTGAGTACTGAGCACCCAGCACCCTGAGCACTGAGCACCCAGCACCCTGAGTACTGAGCACCCAGCACCCTGAGTACTGAGCAACCAGCACCCTGAGCACTGAGCACCCAGCACCCTGAGCACTGAGCACTGAGCACCCAGCTCCCCGAGCACTGAGCACACAGCACCCCGAGCACTGAGCACCCAGCACCCTGAGCACTGAGCACCCAGCACCCTGAGCACTGAGCACCCAGCACCCTGAGTACTGAGCACCCAGCACCCTGAGTACTGAGCACCCAGCACCGTGAGAACTGAGCACTCAGCACCCTGAGTACTGAGCACCGAGCACCCCGAGCACTGAGCACCCAGCACCCTGAGCACTGAGCACCCTGAGGACTGAGCACCCAGCACCCTGAGCACTGAGCACCGATCACCCTGAGCACTGAGCACCCAACACCCCGAGCACTGAGCACCCAGCACCCTGAGCACTGAGCACCCAGCACCCTGAGCACGGAGCACCCCGACCACTGAGCAACCAGACCCCTGAGTACTGAGCCCCCAGCACCCTGAATACTGAGCACCCAGCACCCCGATCACTGAGCACCCAGCACCCCGAGAATGAGCACACAGCACCCTGAGTACTGAGCACCCAGCACCCTGAGTACTGAGCACTAAGCACCCAGAGAACTGAGCAACCAGCACCCCGAGCACGGAGCACCCAGGACCCCGAGCACTGAGTACTGAGCACCCAGCACCCTGAGTACTGAGCACCGAGCTCCCCGAGCACTGAGCACCCACCACCCTGAGTACTGAGTACCCAGCAACCTGAGCACTGAGCACAAAGCACGCTGAGTACTGAGCACCCTGAGTACTGAGCACCGAGGACCCTGAGCACTGAGCACCCAGCACCCCGAGCACTGAGCACCCAGCACCCCGAGAATGGGCACCCAGCACCCTGAGTACTGAGAACCGAGCACCCTGAGTACTGAGCACCCAGCACACTGAGTACTGAGCACCCAGCACCAAGAGTACTGAGCAGCAAGCACCCCGAGCACTGAGCACCCAGCACACTGAGTAATGAGCACCCAGCACGCTGAGCACTGAGCACCCAGCAACCCGAGCACTGAGCACCCTGAATACTGAGCACCCAGCACCCTGAGTACTGTGCACTAAGCACCCAGAGCGCTGAGCACCCAGGACACCGAATACTGAGTACTGAGCACCCAGCACCCTGAGTACTGAGCACCGAGCTCCCCTAGCACTGAGCACCCTGAGTACAGAGCACACATCACCCTGAGTACTGAGCACCCAGCATCCTGTGCACTGAGCACCCAGCACCCTGAGTACTGAGCACCCAGCACCCCGAGCACTGAGCACCCAGCACCCTGAGTACTGAGCACCCAGCACCATGAGTACTGAGCAACCCGAGCACTGAGCACCCAGCACCCTGAGTACTTAGCACCCAGCACCAAAAGTACTGAGCACCGAACATCCTGAGCACAGAGCACCGAGCACCCCGAGCACTGAGCACCCAGCACACTGAGTACTGAGCACCCAGCACCCTGAGCACTGAGCACCCAGCACCCTGAGCACTGAGCAACCAGCACCCCGAGCACGGAGCACCCAGGACCCCAAGCACTGAGTACTGAGCACCCAGCACCCTGAGTACTGAGCACCGAGCTCCCCGAGCACTGAGCACCCAGCACACTGAGCACTGAGCACCCAGCACCCTGAGCACTGAGCACCCAGCACCCTGAGCACTGAGCACCCAGCACCCTGAGTACTGAGCACTGAGCACCCAGCAACCCGAGCACTGAGCACCCAGCACCCTGTGTACTGAGCACTGAGCACCCTGAGTACTAAGCACCCAGCACCCTGAGTACTGAGCACCCTGGACCCTGAGCACTGAGCACCCATCACCCCGATCACTGAGCACCCAGCACCCTGAGTACTGAGCACTGAGCAACCAGCACCCCGAGCACGGAGCACCCAGGACCCCAAGCACTGAGTACTGAGCACCCAGCACCCTGAGTACTGAGCACCGAGCTCCCCGAGCACTGAGCACCAAGCACACTGAGAACTGAGCACCCAGCACCCTGAGCACTGAGCACCCAGCACCCTGAGTACTGAGCACCCAGCACGCTGAGTACTGAGCACCCAGCACCCCGAGCACTGAGCACCCAGCACCCTGAGTACTGAGCACTGAGCACCCAGCACCCCGAGCACTGAGCACCCAGCACCCCGAGCACTGAGCACCCAGCACCCTGAGTACTGAGCACCCAGCACCCTGAGTAGTGAGCACCCAGCACCGTGAGAACTGAGCACTCAGCTCCCTGAGTACTGAGCACCGAGCACCCCGAGCACTGAGCACCCAGCACCCTGAGCACTGAGCACCCTGAGGACAGAGTACCCAGCACCCTGAGCACTGAGCACCCAGCACACTGAGTACTGAGCACTGATCACCCTGAGCACTGAGCACCCAGCACCCTGAGGACAGAGTACCCAGCACCCTGAGCACTGAGCACCCAGCACCCTGAGTACTGAGCACTGATCACCCTGAGCACTGAGCACACAGCACCCCGAGCACTGAGCACCCAGCACCCTGAGTACTGAGCAGCCAGCACCCTGAGCACTGAGCACCCAGCACCCTGAGTACTGAGCACCCAGCACCCTGAGTACTGAGCACCCAGCACCCTGGGCACTGAGCACCCAACACCCTGAGTACTGAGCACCGAGCACCCTGAGTACTGAGCACCCAGCACCCTGGGTACTGAGCACCCAGCACCCTGAGCACTGAGCACGCAGCACCCTGAGCACTGAGCACCCAGCACCCTGAGTACTGAGCACCCAGCACCCTGAGTACTGAACACCCAGCACCCTGAGCACTCTGCACTGAGCACCCAGCACCCCGAGTACTGAGCACCCAGCACCCTGAGTACTGAGCACCCAGCACCCCGAGCACTGAGCACCCGGCACCCTGAGTACTGAGCACCCTGAGTACTGGGCACTGAGCACCCAGCACCCTGAGGACTGAGTACCCAGCACCCTGAGCACTGAGCACCCAGCACCCTGAGTACTGAGCACTGAGCACCCAGCAACCCGAGCACTGAGCACCCAGCACCCTGTGTACTGAGCACTGAGCACCCTGAGTACTAAGCACCCAGCACCCTGAGTACTGAGCACCCTGGACCCTGAGCACTGAGCACCCATCACCCCGATCACTGAGCACCCAGCACCCTGAGCACTGAGCACCCAGCACCCTGAGCACTGAGCACCAAGCACCCAGAGCACTGAGCACCCAGCACCCTGAGCACCGAGCACCCAGCACCCTGAGTACTGAGCAGCGAGCACCCTGAGTACTGAGCACCCAGCACACTGAGTACTGAGCACCCAGCACCCTGAGTACTGAGCACCGAGCACCCCGAGTACTGAGCACCCAGCACCCTGAGCACTCAGCACCCAGCACCCTGAGTACTGAGCTCCCAGCACCCAGAGCCCTGAGCACCCAGCAACCTGAGTACTGAGCACCCTGAGTTCTGAGCACCGATCACCCTGAGCACTGAGCACCCAGCACCCTGAGTATTTAGCACCCAGCACCCTGAGCACTGAGCACCCAGCACCCTGAGCACTGAGCACGCAGCACCCGGAGCACTGAGCACCCAGCACCCTGAGTACTGAGCACCCAGCACCCTGAGTACTGAGCACCCAGCACCCTGAGTACTGAGCACCCAGCACCCTGAGCACTGAGCACCCAGCACCCTGAGTACTGAGCACCCAGCACCCTGAGTACTGAGCAACCAGCACCCTGAGCACTGAGCACCCAGCACCCTGAGCACTAAGCACTGAGCACCCAGCACCCCGAGCACTGAGCACCCAGCACCCCGAGCACTGAGCACCCAGCACCCTGAGGACTGAGCACCCAGCACCCTGTGCACTGAGCACCCAGCACCCTGAGTACTGAGCACCCAGCACCCTGAGTACTGAGCACCCAGCACCCTGAGTACTGAGCACCCAGCACGCTGAGTACTGAGCACCCAGCACCCCGAGCACTGAGCACCCAGCACCCTGAGTACTGAGCACTGAGCAACCAGCACCCCGAGCACGGAGCACCCAGGACCCCAAGCACTGAGTACTGAGCACCCAGCACCCTGAGTACTGAGCAATGAGCTCCCCGAGCACTGAGCACCCAGCACACTGAGAACTGCGCACCCAGCACCCTGAGCACTGAGCACCCAGCACCCTGAGTACTGAGCACCCAGCACGCTGAGTACTGAGCACCCAGCACCCCGAGCACTGAGCACCCAGCACCCTGAGTACTGAGCACTGAGCACCCAGCACCCCGAGCACTGAGCACCCAGCACCCTGTGCACTGAGCACCCAGCACCCTGAGTACTGAGCACCCAGCACCCTGAGTAGTGAGCACCCAGCACCGTGAGAACTGAGCACTCAGCTCCCTGAGTACTGAGCACCGAGCACCCCGAGCACTGAGCACCCAGCACCCTGAGCACTGAGCACCCTGAGGACAGAGTACCCAGCACCCTGAGCACTGAGCACCCAGCACACTGAGTACTGAGCACTGATCACCCTGAGCACTGAGCACCCAGCACCCTGAGGACAGAGTACCCAGCACCCTGAGCACTGAGCACCCAGCACCCTGAGTACTGAGCACTGATCACCCTGAGCACTGAGCACACAGCACCCCGAGCACTGAGCACCCAGCACCCTGAGTACTGAGCAGCCAGCACCCTGAGCACTGAGCACCCAGCACTCTGAGTACTGAGCACCCAGCACCCTGAGTACTGAGCACCCAGCACCCTGGGCACTGAGCACCCAACACCCTGAGTACTGAGCACCGAGCACCCTGAGTACTGAGCACCCAGCACCCTGGGTACTGAGCACCCAGCACCCTGGGCACTGAGCACCCAGCACCCTGAGCACTGAGCACCCAGCACCCTGAGTACTGCGCACCCAGCACCCTGAGTACTGAACACCCAGCACCCTGAGCACTGAGCACTGAGCACCCAGCACCCTGAGCACTGAGCACCCAGCACCCTGAGCACGGAGCACCACGAGGACTGAGCACCCAGCACCCTGAGCACTGAGCACCCAGCACCTTGAGTACTGAGCACCGAGCACCTCGAGCTCTGAGCACCATGAGTACTGAGCACCCAGCACCCCGATCACTGAGCACCCTGCACCCTGAGCACTGAGCACCCAGCACCCTGAGCACCCAGCACCCTGAGTACTGAGCACCGAGCACCCTGAGTACTGAGCACCCAGCACCCTGATCACTGAGCACGGAGCACCCCGAGGACTGAGCACCCAGCACCCTGAGCACAGAGCACCCAGCACCTTGAGTACTGAGCACCGAGCACCCCGAGCACTGAGCACCCAGCACCCTGAGTATTGAGCACCCAGCACCCTGAGCACTGAGCACCCAGCACCCTGAGCACTGAGCACGCAGCACCCCGAGCACTGAGCACCCAGCACCCTGAGTACTGAGCACCCAGCACCTTGAGTACTGAGCACCCAGCACCCTGAGCACTGAGCACCCAGCACCCTGAGTACTGAGCACCCAGCACCCTGAGTACTGAGCAACCAGCACCCTGAGCACTGAGCACCCAGCACCCTGAGCACTGAGCACTGAGCACCCAGTACCCCGAGCACTGAGCACCCAGCACCCCGAGCACTGAGCACCCAGCACCCTGAGCACTGAGCACCCAGCACCCTGAGCACTGAGCACCCAGGACCCTGAGTACTGAGCACCCAGCACCCTGAGTACTGAGCGCCCAGCACTGTGAGAACTGAGCACTCAGCACCCTGAGTACTGAGCACCGAGCACCCCGAGCACTGAGCACCCAGCACCCTGAGCACTGAGCACCCTGAGGACTGAGCACCCAGCACCCTGAGCACTGAGCACCGATCACCCTGAGCACTGAGCACCCAGCACCCCGAGCACTGAGCACCCAGCACCCTGAGTACTGAGCACCCAGCACCCCGAGTACTGAGCACCCAGCACCCTGAGTACTGAGCACCCAGCACCCCGAGCACTGAGCACCCGGCACCCTGAGTACTGAGCACCCTGAGTACTGAGCACTGAGCACCCAGCACCCTGAGGACTGAGTACCCAGCACCCTGAGCACTGAGCACCCAGCACCCTGAGTACTGAGCACTGATCACCCTGAGCACTGAGCACCCAGCACCCCGAGCACTGAGCACCCAGCACCCTGAGAACTGAGCAGCCAGCACCCTGAGCACTGAGCACCCAGCACCCTGAGTACTGAGCACCCAGCACCCTGAGTACTGAGCACCCAGCACCCTGGGCACTGAGCACCCAGCACCCTGAGTACTGAGCACCGAGCACCCTGAGTACTGAGCACCCATCACCCTGAGTACTGAGCACCCAGCACCCTGAGCACTGAGCACCCAGCACCCTGAGCACTGAGCACCCAGCACCCTGAGTACTGAGCACCCAGCACCCTGAGTACTGAACACCCAGCACCCTGAGCACTGAGCACTGAGCACCCAGCACCCTGAGCACTGAGCACTGAGCACCCAGCACCCTGAGGACTGAGTACCCAGCACCCTGAGCACTGAGCACCCAGCACCCTGAGTACTGAGCACTGAGCACCCAGCAACCCGAGCACTGAGCACCCAGCACCCTGTGTACTGAGCACTGAGCACCCTGAGTACTAAGCACCCAGCACCCTGAGTACTGAGCACCCTGGACCCTGAGCACTGAGCACCCATCACCCCGATCACTGAGCACCCAGCACCCTGAGCACTGAGCACCCAGCACCCTGAGCACTGAGCACCAAGCACCCAGAGCACTGAGCACCCAGCACCCTGAGCACCGAGCACCCAGCACCCTGAGTACTGAGCAGCGAGCACCCTGAGTACTGAGCACCCAGCACACTGAGTACTGAGCACCCAGCACCCTGAGTACTGAGCACCGAGCACCCCGAGTACTGAGCACCCAGCACCCTGAGCACTCAGCACCCAGCACCCTGAGTACTGAGCTCCCAGCACCCAGAGCCCTGAGCACCCAGCAACCTGAGTACTGAGCACCCTGAGTTCTGAGCACCGATCACCCTGAGCACTGAGCACCCAGCACCCTGAGTATTTAGCACCCAGCACCCTGAGCACTGAGCACCCAGCACCCTGAGCACTGAGCACGCAGCACCCGGAGCACTGAGCACCCAGCACCCTGAGTACTGAGCACCCAGCACCCTGAGTACTGAGCACCCAGCACCCTGAGTACTGAGCACCCAGCACCCTGAGCACTGAGCACCCAGCACCCTGAGTACTGAGCACCCAGCACCCTGAGTACTGAGCAACCAGCACCCTGAGCACTGAGCACCCAGCACCCTGAGCACTAAGCACTGAGCACCCAGCACCCCGAGCACTGAGCACCCAGCACCCCGAGCACTGAGCACCCAGCACCCTGAGGACTGAGCACCCAGCACCCTGTGCACTGAGCACCCAGCACCCTGAGTACTGAGCACCCAGCACCCTGAGTACTGAGCACCCAGCACCCTGAGTACTGAGCACCCAGCACGCTGAGTACTGAGCACCCAGCACCCCGAGCACTGAGCACCCAGCACCCTGAGTACTGAGCACTGAGCAACCAGCACCCCGAGCACGGAGCACCCAGGACCCCAAGCACTGAGTACTGAGCACCCAGCACCCTGAGTACTGAGCAATGAGCTCCCCGAGCACTGAGCACCCAGCACACTGAGAACTGCGCACCCAGCACCCTGAGCACTGAGCACCCAGCACCCTGAGTACTGAGCACCCAGCACGCTGAGTACTGAGCACCCAGCACCCCGAGCACTGAGCACCCAGCACCCTGAGTACTGAGCACTGAGCACCCAGCACCCCGAGCACTGAGCACCCAGCACCCTGTGCACTGAGCACCCAGCACCCTGAGTACTGAGCACCCAGCACCCTGAGTAGTGAGCACCCAGCACCGTGAGAACTGAGCACTCAGCTCCCTGAGTACTGAGCACCGAGCACCCCGAGCACTGAGCACCCAGCACCCTGAGCACTGAGCACCCTGAGGACAGAGTACCCAGCACCCTGAGCACTGAGCACCCAGCACACTGAGTACTGAGCACTGATCACCCTGAGCACTGAGCACCCAGCACCCTGAGGACAGAGTACCCAGCACCCTGAGCACTGAGCACCCAGCACCCTGAGTACTGAGCACTGATCACCCTGAGCACTGAGCACACAGCACCCCGAGCACTGAGCACCCAGCACCCTGAGTACTGAGCAGCCAGCACCCTGAGCACTGAGCACCCAGCACTCTGAGTACTGAGCACCCAGCACCCTGAGTACTGAGCACCCAGCACCCTGGGCACTGAGCACCCAACACCCTGAGTACTGAGCACCGAGCACCCTGAGTACTGAGCACCCAGCACCCTGGGTACTGAGCACCCAGCACCCTGGGCACTGAGCACCCAGCACCCTGAGCACTGAGCACCCAGCACCCTGAGTACTGCGCACCCAGCACCCTGAGTACTGAACACCCAGCACCCTGAGCACTGAGCACTGAGCACCCAGCACCCTGAGCACTGAGCACCCAGCACCCTGAGCACGGAGCACCACGAGGACTGAGCACCCAGCACCCTGAGCACTGAGCACCCAGCACCTTGAGTACTGAGCACCGAGCACCTCGAGCTCTGAGCACCATGAGTACTGAGCACCCAGCACCCCGATCACTGAGCACCCTGCACCCTGAGCACTGAGCACCCAGCACCCTGAGCACCCAGCACCCTGAGTACTGAGCACCGAGCACCCTGAGTACTGAGCACCCAGCACCCTGATCACTGAGCACGGAGCACCCCGAGGACTGAGCACCCAGCACCCTGAGCACAGAGCACCCAGCACCTTGAGTACTGAGCACCGAGCACCCCGAGCACTGAGCACCCAGCACCCTGAGTATTGAGCACCCAGCACCCTGAGCACTGAGCACCCAGCACCCTGAGCACTGAGCACGCAGCACCCCGAGCACTGAGCACCCAGCACCCTGAGTACTGAGCACCCAGCACCTTGAGTACTGAGCACCCAGCACCCTGAGCACTGAGCACCCAGCACCCTGAGTACTGAGCTCCCAGCACCCTGAGTACTGAGCAACCAGCACCCTGAGCACTGAGCACCCAGCACCCTGAGCACTGAGCACTGAGCACCCAGTACCCCGAGCACTGAGCACCCAGCACCCCGAGCACTGAGCACCCAGCACCCTGAGCACTGAGCACCCAGCACCCTGAGCACTGAGCACCCAGGACCCTGAGTACTGAGCACCCAGCACCCTGAGTACTGAGCGCCCAGCACTGTGAGAACTGAGCACTCAGCACCCTGAGTACTGAGCACCGAGCACCCCGAGCACTGAGCACCCAGCACCCTGAGCACTGAGCACCCTGAGGACTGAGCACCCAGCACCCTGAGCACTGAGCACCGATCACCCTGAGCACTGAGCACCCAGCACCCCGAGCACTGAGCACCCAGCACCCTGAGTACTGAGCACCCAGCACCCCGAGTACTGAGCACCCAGCACCCTGAGTACTGAGCACCCAGCACCCCGAGCACTGAGCACCCGGCACCCTGAGTACTGAGCACCCTGAGTACTGAGCACTGAGCACCCAGCACCCTGAGGACTGAGTACCCAGCACCCTGAGCACTGAGCACCCAGCACCCTGAGTACTGAGCACTGATCACCCTGAGCACTGAGCACCCAGCACCCCGAGCACTGAGCACCCAGCACCCTGAGAACTGAGCAGCCAGCACCCTGAGCACTGAGCACCCAGCACCCTGAGTACTGAGCACCCAGCACCCTGAGTACTGAGCACCCAGCACCCTGGGCACTGAGCACCCAGCACCCTGAGTACTGAGCACCGAGCACCCTGAGTACTGAGCACCCATCACCCTGAGTACTGAGCACCCAGCACCCTGAGCACTGAGCACCCAGCACCCTGAGCACTGAGCACCCAGCACCCTGAGTACTGAGCACCCAGCACCCTGAGTACTGAACACCCAGCACCCTGAGCACTGAGCACTGAGCACCCAGCACCCTGAGCACTGAGCACTGAGCACCCAGCACCCTGAGCACTGAGCACCCAGCACCCCGAGCACTGAGCACCCAGCACCCTGAGCACCCAGCACCCTGAGCACTGAGCACCATGAGCACTGAGCACTGAGCACCCAGCACGCTGAGTACTGAGCACTGAGCACACAGCACCCTGAGTACTGAGCACCCAGCACACCGAGCACTGAGTACCCAGCGCCCCGAGCACTGAGCACCCAGCATCCCGAGCACTGAGCACCCAGCACCCTGAGTACTGAGCAACCAGCACCCTGAGCACTGAGCACCCAGCACCCTGAGCACTGAGCGCTGAGCAACCAGCACCCCGAGCACTGAGCACCCAGCACCCCGAGCACTGAGCACCCAGCACCCTGAGCACTGAGCACCCAGCACCCTGTGCACTGAGCACCCAGCACCCTGAGTACTGAGCACCCAGCACCCTGAGTACTGAGCACCCAGCACCCTGAATACTGAGCACCCAGCACGCTGAGTACTGAGCACCCAGCACCCCGAGCACTGAGGACCCAGCACCCTGAGTACTGAGCACTGAGCAACCAGCACCCCGAGCACGGAGCACCCAGGACCCCAAGCACTGAGTACAGAGCACCCAGCACCCTGAGTACTGAGCACCGAGCTCCCCGAGCACTGAGCACCCAGCACACTGAGAACTGAGCACCCAGCACCCTGAGCACTGAGCACCCAGCACCCTGAGTACTGAGCACCCAGCACGCTGAGTACTGAGCACCCAGCACCCCGAGCACTGAGCACCCAGCACCCTGAGTACTGAGCACTGAGCACCCAGCACCCCGAGCACTGAGCACCCAGCACCCTGTGCACTGAGCACCCAGCACCCTGAGTACTGAGCACCCAGCACCCTGAGTAGTGAGCACCCAGCACCGTGAGAACTGAGCACTCAGCTCCCTGAGTACTGAGCACCGAGCACCCCGAGCACTGAGCACCCAGCACCCTGAGCACTGAGCACCCTGAGGACAGAGTACCCAGCACCCTGAGCACTGAGCACCCAGCACACTGAGTACTGAGCACTGATCACCCTGAGCACTGAGCACCCAGCACCCTGAGGACAGAGTACCCAGCACCCTGAGCACTGAGCACCCAGCACCCTGAGTACTGAGCACTGATCACCCTGAGCACTGAGCACACAGCACCCCGAGCACTGAGCACCCAGCACCCTGAGTACTGAGCAGCCAGCACCCTGAGCACTGAGCACCCAGCACCCTGAGTACTGAGCACCCAGCACCCTGAGTACTGAGCACCCAGCACCCTGGGCACTGAGCACCCAACACCCTGAGTACTGAGCACCGAGCACCCTGAGTACTGAGCACCCAGCACCCTGGGTACTGAGCACCCAGCACCCTGAGCACTGAGCACCCAGCAGCCTGAGCACTGAGCACCCAGCACCCTGAGTACTGAGCACCCAGCACCCTGAGTACTGAACACCCAGCACCCTGAGCACTGAGCACTGAGCACCCAGCACCCTGAGCACTGAGCACCCAGCACCCTGAGCACGGAGCACCACGAGGACTGAGCACCCAGCACCCTGAGCACTGAGCACCCAGCACCTTGAGTACTGAGCACCGAGCACCTCGAGCACTGAGCACCATGAGTACTGAGCACCCAGCACCCCGATCACTGAGCACCCTGCACCCTGAGCACTGAGCACCCAGCACCCTGAGCACCCAGCACCCTGAGTACTGAGCACCCAGCACGCTGAGTACTGAGCACCCAGCACCCCGAGCACTGAGCAACCAGCACCGTGAGCACGGAGCACCCCGAGGACTGAGCACCCAGCACCTTGAGTACTGAGCACCGTGCACCTCGAGCACTAAGCACCCAGCACCCTGAGTACTGAGCACCCAGCACCATGAGCACTGAGCACCCAGCACCCTGAGCACTGAGCACCCAGCACCCCGAGCACTGAGCACCCAGCACCCTGAGTACTGAGCACCCAACACCCAGAGTACTGAGCACCCAGCACCCTGAGCACTGAGCACCCAGCAACCTGAGTACTGAGCACCCAGCACCCTGAGTACTGAACACCCAGCACCCTGAGCACTGAGCACTGAGCACCCTGAGCACTGAGTACTGAGCACTGAGCACCCTGAGCACTGAGCACCCAGCACCCCGAGTACTGATCACCCAGCACCCCGAGCACTGAGCACCCAGCGCCCCGAGCACTGAGCACCCAGCACCCCGAGCACTGAGCACTGAGCACCCTGAGTACTGAGCACCCAGCACGCCGAGTAGTGAGCACTGAGCACCCTGAGTACTGAGCACCAAGCACCCCGAGTACTGAGCACTGAGCACCCTGAATACTGAGCACCCAGCACCCTGAGCACTGAGCACCCAGCACCTTGAGTACTGAGCACTGAGAACCCAGCACCCCGAGCACTGAGCACCCAGCACCCTGAGTACTGAGCACCGAGCACCCTGAGTACTGAGCACCCAGCACCCTGATCACTGAGCACGGAGCACCCCGAGGACTGAGCACCCAGCACCCTGAGCACAGAGCACCCAGCACCTTGAGTACTGAGCACCGAGCACCCCGAGCACTGAGCACCCAGCACCCTGAGTATTGAGCACCCAGCACCCTGAGCACTGAGCACCCAGCACCCTGAGCACTGAGCACGCAGCACCCCGAGCACTGAGCACCCAGCACCCTGAGTACTGAGCACCCAGCACCTTGAGTACTGAGCACCCAGCACCCTGAGCACTGAGCACCCAGCACCCTGAGTACTGAGCACCCAGCACCCTGAGTACTGAGCAACCAGCACCCTGAGCACTGAGCACCCAGCACCCTGAGCACTGAGCACTGAGCAACCAGTACCCCGAGCACTGAGCACCCAGCACCCCGAGCACTGAGCACCCAGCACCCTGAGCACTGAGCACCCAGCACCCTGAGCACTGAGCACCCAGGACCCTGAGTACTGAGCACCCAGCACCCTGAGTACTGAGCGCCCAGCACCGTGAGAACTGAGCACTCAGCACCCTGAGTACTGAGCACCGAGCACCCAGAGCACTGAGCACCCAGCACCCTGAGCACTGAGCACCCTGAGGACTGAGCACCCAGCACCCTGAGCACTGAGCACCGATCACCCTGAGCACTGAGCACCCAGCACCCCGAGCACTGAGCACCCAGCACCCTGAGTACTGAGCACCCAGCACCACGAGTACTGAGCACCCAGCACCCTGAGTACTGAGCACCCAGCACCCCGAGCACTGAGCACCCGGCACCCTGAGTACTGAGCACCCTGAGTACTGAGCACTGAGCACCCAGCACCCTGAGGACTGAGTACCCAGCACCCTGAGCACTGAGCACCCAGCACCCTGAGTACTGAGCACTGATCACCCTGAGCACTGAGCACCCAGCACCCCGAGCACTGAGCACCCAGCACCCTGAGAACTGAGCAGCCAGCACCCTGAGCACTGAGCACCCAGCACCCTGAGTACTGAGCACCCAGCACCCTGAGTACTGAGCACCCAGCACCCTGGGCACTGAGCACCCAGCACCCTGAATACTGAGCACCGAGCACCCTGAGTACTGAGCACCCATCACCCTGAGTACTGAGCACCCAGCACCCTGAGCACTGAGCACCCAGCACGCTGAGCACTGAGCACCCAGCACCCTGAGTACTGAGCACCCAGCACCCTGAGTACTGAACACCCAGCACCCTGAGCACTGAGCACTGAGCACCCAGCACCCTGAGCACTGAGCACTGAGCACCCAGCACCCTGAGCACTGAGCACCCAGCACCCCGAGCACTGAGCACCCAGCACCCTGAGCACCCAGCACCCTGAGCACTGAGCACCATGAGCACTGAGCACTGAGCACCCAGCACGCTGAGTACTGAGCACTGAGCACACAGCACCCTGAGTACTGAGCACCCAGCACACTGAGCACTGAGTACCCAGCGCCCCGAGCACTGAGCACCCAGCACCCCGAGCACTGAGCACCCAGCACCCTGAGTACTGAGCAACCAGCACCCTGAGCACTGAGCACCCAGCACCCTGAGCACTGAGCGCTGAGCACCCAGCACCCCGAGCACTGAGCACCCAGCACCCCGAGCACTGAGCACCCAGCACCCTGAGCACTGAGCACCCAGCACCCTGTGCACTGAGCACCCAGCACCCTGAGTACTGAGCACCCAGCACCCTGAGTACTGAGCACCCAGCACCCTGAATACTGAGCACCCAGCACGCTGAGTACTGAGCACCCAGCACCCCGAGCACTGAGGACCCAGCACCCTGAGTACTGAGCACTGAGCAACCAGCACCCCGAGCACGGAGCACCCAGGACCCCAAGCACTGAGTACAGAGCACCAAGCACCCTGAGTACTGAGCACCGAGCTCCCCGAGCACTGAGCACCCAGCACACTGAGCACTGAGCACCCAGCACCCTGAGCACTGAGCACCCAGCACCCTGAGTACTGAGCACCCAGCACCCCGAGCACTGAGCACCCAGCACCCTGAGTACTGAGCACTGAGCACCCAGCACCCCGAGAACTGAGCACCCAGCACCCTGTGCACTGAGCATCCAGCACCCTGAGTACTGAGCACCCAGCACCCTGAGTACTGAGCAACCAGCACCGTGAGAACTGAGCACTCAGCACCCTGAGTACTGAGCACCGAGCACCCCGAGCACTGAGCACCCAGCACCCTGAGCACTGAGCACCCTGAGGACTGAGCACCCAGCACCCTGAGCACTGAGCACCCAGCACCCCGAGCAGTGAGCAACCAGCACCGTGAGCACGGAGCACCCCGAGGACTGAGCACCCAGCACCTTGAGTACTGAGCACCGAGCACCTCGAGCACTAAGCACCCAGCATCCTGAGTACTGAGCACCCAGCACCCTGAGCACTGAGCACCCAGCACCCTGAGCACTGAGCACCCAGCAACCTGAGTACTGAGCACTCAGCACCCTGAGTACTGAACACCCAGCACCCTGAGCACTGAGCACTGAGCACCCTGAGCACTGAGTACTGAGCACTGAGCACCCTGAGCACTGAGCACCCAGCACCCCGAGTACTGAGCACCCAGCACCCCGAGCACTGAGCACCCAGCGCCCCGAGCACTGAGCACCCAGCACCCCGAGCACTGAGCACTGAGCACCCTGAGCACTGAGCACCCAGCACCCCGAGTACTGAGCACTGAGCACCTTGAGTACTGAGCACCAAGCACCCCGAGTACTGAGCACTGAGCACCCTGAATACTGAGCACCCATCACCCTGAGCACTGAGCACCCAGCACCCTGAGTACTCAGCACTGAGAACCCAGCACCCCGAGGACTGAGCACCCAGCACCCTGAGTACTGAGCACCGAGCACCCTGAGTACTGAGCACCCAGCACCCTGATCACTGAGCACGGAGCACCCCGAGGTACTGAGCACCCAGCACCCTGAGCACTGAGCACCCAGCACCCTGAGGACTGAGTACCCAGCACCCTGAGCACTGAGCACCCAGCACCCTGAGTACTGAGCACTGATCACCCTGAGCACTGAGCACCCAGCACCCCGAGCACTGAGCACCCAGCACCCTGAGTACTGAGCACCCAGCACCCTTTGCACTGAGCACCCAGCACCCTGAGTACTGAGCACCGAGCACCCTGAGTACTGAGCACCCATCACCCTGAGTACTGAGCACCCAGCACCCTGAGCACTGAGCACCCAGCACCCTGAGCACTGAGCACCCAGCACCCTGAGTACTGAGCACCCAGCACCCTGAGTACTGAACACCCAGCACCCTGAGCACTGAGCACTGAGCACCCAGCACCCTGAGCACTGAGCACTGAGCACCCAGCACCCTGAGCACTGAGAACCCAGCACCCCGAGCACTGAACACCCAGCACCCTGAGCACCAAGCACCCTGAGCACTGAGCACCATGAGCACTGAGCACTGAGCACCCAGCACGCTGAGTACTGAGCACTGAGCACACAGCACCCTGAGTACTGAGCACCCAGCACCCCGAGCACTGAGTACCCAGCGCCCCGAGCACTGAGCACCCAGCACCCCGAGCACTGAGCACCCAGCACCCTGAGTACTGAGCAACCAGCACCCTGAGCACTGAGCACCCAGCACCCTGAGCACTGAGCGCTGAGCACCCAGCACCCCGAGCACTGAGCACCCAGCACCCCGAGCACTGAGCACCCAGCAGCCTGAGCACTGAGCACCCAGCACCCTGTGCACTAAGCACCCAGCACCCTGAGTACTGAGCACCCAGCACCCTGAGTACTGAGCACCCAGCACCCTGAGTACTGAGCACCCAGCACGCTGAGTACTGAGCACCCAGCACCCCGAGCACTGAGGACCCAGCACCCTGAGTACTGAGCACTGAGCAACCAGCACCCCGAGCACGGAGCACCCAGGACCCCAAGCACTGAGTACAGAGCACCCAGCACCCTGAGTACTGAGCACCGAGCTCCCCGAGCACTGAGCACCCAGCACACTGAGCACTGAGCACCCAGCACCCTGAGCACTGAGCACGCAGCACCCTGAGTACTGAGCACCCAGCACGCTGAGTACTGAGCACCCAGCACCCCGAGCACTGAGCACCCAGCACCCTGAGTACTGAGCACTGAGCACCCAGCACCCCGAGAACTGAGCACCCAGCACACTGTGCACTGAGCATCCAGCACCCTGAGTACTGAGCACCCAGCACCCTGAGTACTGAGCACCCAGCACCGTGAGAACTGAGCACTCAGCACCCTGAGTACTGAGCACCGAGCACCCCGAGCACTGAGCACCCAGCACCCTGAGCACTGAGCACCCAGAGGACTGAGCACCCAGCACCCTGAGCACTGAGCACCGATCACCCTGAGCACTGAGCACCCAGCACCCCGAGCACTGAGCACCCAGCACCCTGAGTACTGAGCACCCAGCACCCCGAGTACTGAGCACCCAGCACCCTGAGTACTGAGCACCCAGCACCCCGAGCACTGAGCACCCGGCACCCTGAGTACTGAGCACCATGAGTACTGAGCACTGAGCACCCAGCACCCTGAGGACAGAGTACCCAGCACCCTGAGCACTGAGCACCCAGCACCCTGAGTACTGAGCACTGATCACCCTGAGCACTGAGCACCCAGCACCCCGAGCACTGAGCACCCAGCACCCTGAGTACTGAGCATCCAGCACCCTGAGCACTGAGCACCCAGCACCCTGAGTACTGAGCACCCAGCACCCTGAGTACTGAGCACCCAGCACCCTGGGCACTGAGCACCCAGCACCCTGAGTACTGAGCACCGAGCACCCTGAGTACTGAGCACCCAGCACCCTGAGTACTGAGCACCCAGCACCCTGAGCACTGAGCACCCAGCACCCTGAGCACTGAGCACCCAGCACCCTGAGTACTGAGCACCCAGCACCCTGAGTACTGAACACCCAGCACCCTGAGCACTGAGCACTGAGCACCCAGCACCCTGAGCGCTGAGCACCCAGCACCCTGAGCACGGAGCACCCCGAGGACTGAGCACCCAGCACCCTGAGCACTGAGCACCCAGCACCTTGAGTACTGAGCACCGTGCACCTCGAGCACTGAGCACCCTGAGTACTGAGCACCCAGCACCCCGATCACTGAGCACCCTGCACCCTGAGCACTGAGCACCCAGCACCCTGAGTACTGAGCACTGAGCACCCTGAATACTGAGCACCCAGCACCCTGAGCACTGAGCACACAGCACCTTGAGTACTGAGCACCGAGCACCCCGAGCACTGAGCACCCAGCACGCTGAGTACTGAGCACCCAGCACCCCGAGCACTGAGCACCCAGCACCCTGAGTACTGAGCACAGAGCACCCAGCACCCCGAGCACTGAGCACCCAGCACCCCGAGCACTGAGCACCCAGCACCCTGAGTACTGAGCACCCAGCACCCTGAGTAGTGAGCACCCAGCACCGTGAGAACTGAGCACTCAGCTCCCTGAGTACTGAGCACCGAGCACCCCGAGCACTGAGCACCCAGCACCCTGAGCACTGAGCACCCTGAGCACAGAGTACCCAGCACCCTGAGCACTGAGCACCCAGCACACTGAGTACTGAGCACTGATCACCCTGAGCACTGAGCACCCAGCACCCTGAGGACAGAGTACCCAGCACCCTGAGCACTGAGCACCCAGCACCCTGAGTACTGAGCACTGATCACCCTGAGCACTGAGCACACAGCACCCCGAGCACTGAGCACCCAGCACCCTGAGTACTGAGCAGCCAGCACCCTGAGCACTGAGCACCCAGCACCCTGAGCACTGAGCACCCAGCACCCTGAGTACTGAGCACCCAGCACCCTGAGTACTGAGCAACCAGCACCCTGAGCACTGAGCACCCAGCAACCTGAGTACTGAGCACCCTGAGTTCTGAGCACCGATCACCCTGAGCACTGAGCACCCAGCACCCTGAGTATTGAGCACCCAGCACCCTGAGCACTGAGCACCCAGCACCCTGAGCACTGAGCACGCAGCACCCCGAGCACTGAGCACCCAGCACCCTGAGTACTGAGCACCCAGCACCCTGAGTACTGAGCACCCAGCACCCTGAGTACTGAGCACCCAGCACCCTGAGCACTGAGCACCCAGCACCCTGAGTACTGAGCACCCAGCACCCTGAGTACTGAGCAACCAGCACCCTGAGCACTGAGCACCCAGCACCCTGAGCACTAAGCACTGAGCACCCAGCACCCCGAGCACTGAGCACCCAGCACCCCGAGCACTGAGCACCCAGCACCCTGAGCACTGAGCACCCAGCACCCTGTGCACTGAGCACCCAGCACCCTGAGTACTGAGCACCCAGCACCCTGAGTACTGAGCACCCAGCACGCTGAGTACTGAGCACCCAGCACCCCGAGCACTGAGCACCCAGCACCCTGAGTACTGAGCACTGAGTAACCAGCACCCCGAGCACGGAGCACCCAGGACCCCAAGCACTGAGTACTGAGCACCCAGCACCCTGAGTACTGAGCAATGAGCTCCCCGAGCACTGAGCACCCAGCACACTGAGAACTGAGCACCCAGCACCCTGAGCACTGAGCACCCAGCACCCTGAGTACTGAGCACCCAGCACGCTGAGTACTGAGCACCCAGCACCCCGAGCACTGAGCACCCAGCACCCTGAGTACTGAGCACTGAGCACCCAGCACCCCGAGCACTGAGCACCCAGCACCCTGTGCACTGAGCACCCAGCACCCTGAGTACTGAGCACCCAGCACCCTGAGTAGTGAGCACCCAGCACCGTGAGAACTGAGCACTCAGCAACCTGAGTACTGAGCACCGAGCACCCCGAGCACTGAGCACCCAGCACCCTGAGCACTGAGCACCCTGAGGACTGAGCACCCAGCACCCTGAGCACTGAGCACCGATCACCCTGAGCACTGAGCACCCAGCACCCCGAGCACTGAGCACCCAGCACCCTGAGTACTGAGCACCCAGCACCCTGAGCACTGAGCACCGATCACCCTGAGTACTGAGCACCCAGCACCCTGGATACTGAGCACCCAGCACCCTGAGCACTGAGCACGCAGCACCCTGAGCACTGAGCACCCAGCACCCTGAGTACTGAGCACCCAGCACCCTGAGTACTGAACACCCAGCACCCTGAGCACTGAGCACTGAGCACCCAGCACCCCGAGTACTGAGCACCCAGCACCCTGAGTACTGAGCACCCAGCACCCCGAGCACTGAGCACCCGGCACCCTGAGTACTGAGCACCCTGAGTACTGAGCACTGAGCACCCAGCACCCTGAGGACTGAGTACCCAGCACCCTGAGCACTGAGCACCCAGCACCCTGAGTACTGAGCACTGAGCACCCAGCAACCCGAGCACTGAGCACCCAGCACCCTGTGTACTGAGCACTGAGCACCCTGAGTACTAAGCACCCAGCACCCTGAGTACTGAGCACCCTGGACCCTGAGCACTGAGCACCCATCACCCCGATCACTGAGCACCCAGCACCCTGAGCACTGAGCACCCAGCACCCTGAGCACTGAGCACCAAGCACCCAGAGCACTGAGCACCCAGCACCCTGAGCACCGAGCACCCAGCACCCTGAGTACTGAGCAGCGAGCACCCTGAGTACTGAGCACCGAGCACCCCGAGTACTGAGCACCCAGCACCCTGAGCACTCAGCACCCAGCACCCTGAGTACTGAGCTCCCAGCACCCCAAGCCCTGAGCACCCAGCAACCTGAGTACTGAGCACCCTGAGTTCTGAGCACCGATCACCCTGAGCACTGAGCACCCAGCACCCTGAGTATTGAGCACCCAGCACCCTGAGCACTGAGCACCCAGCACCCTGAGCACTGAGCACGCAGCACCCCGAGCACTGAGCACCCAGCACCCTGAGTACTGAGCACCCAGCACCCTGAGTACTGAGCACCCAGCACCCTGAGTACTGAGCACCCAGCACCCTGAGCACTGAGCACCCAGCACCCTGAGTACTGAGCACCCAGCACCCTGAGTACTGAGCAACCAGCACCCTGAGCACTGAGCACCCAGCACCCTGAGCACTAAGCACTGAGCACCCAGCACCCTGATCACTGAGCACGGAGCACCCCGAGGTACTGAGCACCCAGCACCCTGAGCACTGAGCACCCAGCACCCTGAGGACTGAGTACCCAGCACCCTGAGCACTGAGCACCCAGCACCCTGAGTACTGAGCACTGATCACCCTGAGCACTGAGCACCCAGCACCCCGAGCACTGAGCACCCAGCACCCTGAGTACTGAGCACCCAGCACCCTGGGCACTGAGCACCCAGCACCCTGAGTACTGAGCACGGAGCACCCTGAGTACTGAGCACCCATCACCCTGAGTACTGAGCACCCAGCACCCTGAGCACTGAGCACCCAGCACCCTGAGCACTGAGCACCCAGCACCCTGAGTACTGAGCACCCAGCACCCTGAGTACTGAACACCCAGCACCCTGAGCACTGAGCACTGAGCACCCAGCACCCTGAGCACTGAGCACTGAGCACCCAGCACCCTGAGCACTGAGAACCCAGCACCCCGAGCACTGAGCACCCAGCACCCTGAGCACCAAGCACCCTGAGCACTGAGCACCATGAGCACTGAGCACTGAGCACCCAGCACGCTGAGTACTGAGCACTGAGCACACAGCACCCTGAGTACTGAGCACCCAGCACCCCGAGCACTGAGTACCCAGCGCCCCGAGCACTGAGCACCCAGCACCCCGAGCACTGAGCACCCAGCACCCTGAGTACTGAGCAACCAGCACCCTGAGCACTGAGCACCCAGCACCCTGAGCACTGAGCGCTGAGCACCCAGCACCCCGAGCACTGAGCACCCAGCACCCCGAGCACTGAGCACCCAGCAGCCTGAGCACTGAGCACCCAGCACCCTGTGCACTAAGCACCCAGCACCCTGAGTACTGAGCACCCAGCACCCTGAGTACTGAGCACCCAGCACCCTGAGTACTGAGCACCCAGCACGCTGAGTACTGAGCACCCAGCACCCCGAGCACTGAGGACCCAGCACCCTGAGTACTGAGCACTGAGCAACCAGCACCCCGAGCACGGAGCACCCAGGACCCCAAGCACTGAGTACAGAGCACCCAGCACCCTGAGTACTGAGCACCGAGCTCCCCGAGCACTGAGCACCCAGCACACTGAGCACTGAGCACCCAGCACCCTGAGCACTGAGCACCCAGCACCCTGAGTACTGAGCACCCAGCACGCTGAGTACTGAGCACCCAGCACCCCGAGCACTGAGCACCCAGCACCCTGAGTACTGAGCACTGAGCACCCAGCACCCCGAGAACTGAGCACCCAGCACACTGTGCACTGAGCATCCAGCACCCTGAGTACTGAGCACCCAGCACCCTGAGTACTGAGCACCCAGCACCGTGAGAACTGAGCACTCAGCACCCTGAGTACTGAGCACCGAGCACCCCGAGCACTGAGCACCCAGCACCCTGAGCACTGAGCACCCAGAGGACTGAGCACCCAGCACCCTGAGCACTGAGCACCGATCACCCTGAGCACTGAGCACCCAGCACCCCGAGCACTGAGCACCCAGCACCCTGAGTACTGAGCACCCAGCACCCCGAGTACTGAGCACCCAGCACCCTGAGTACTGAGCACCCAGCACCCCGAGCACTGAGCACCCGGCACCCTGAGTACTGAGCACCATGAGTACTGAGCACTGAGCACCCAGCACCCTGAGGACAGAGTACCCAGCACCCTGAGCACTGAGCACCCAGCACCCTGAGTACTGAGCACTGATCACCCTGAGCACTGAGCACCCAGCACCCCGAGCACTGAGCACCCAGCACCCTGAGTACTGAGCATCCAGCACCCTGAGCACTGAGCACCCAGCACCCTGAGTACTGAGCACCCAGCACCCTGAGTACTGAGCACCCAGCACCCTGGGCACTGAGCACCCAGCACCCTGAGTACTGAGCACCGAGCACCCTGAGTACTGAGCACCTAGCACCCTGAGTACTGAGCACCCAGCACCCTGAGCACTGAGCACCCAGCACCCTGAGCACTGAGCACCCAGCACCCTGAGTACTGAGCACCCAGCACCCTGAGTACTGAACACCCAGCACCCTGAGCACTGAGCACTGAGCACCCAGCACCCTGAGCGCTGAGCACCCAGCACCCTGAGCACGGAGCACCCCGAGGACTGAGCACCCAGCACCCTGAGCACTGAGCACCCAGCACCTTGAGTACTGAGCACCGTGCACCTCGAGCACTGAGCACCCTGAGTACTGAGCACCCAGCACCCCGATCACTGAGCACCCTGCACCCTGAGCACTGAGCACCCAGCACCCTGAGCACTGAGCACCCAGCACCCTGAGTACTGAGCACTGAGCACCCTGAATACTGAGCACCCAGCACCCTGAGCACTGAGCACACAGCACCTTGAGTACTGAGCACCGAGCACCCCGAGCACTGAGCACCCAGCACGCTGAGTACTGAGCACCCAGCACCCCGAGCACTGAGCACCCAGCACCCTGAGTACTGAGCACAGAGCACCCAGCACCCCGAGCACTGAGCACCCAGCACCCCGAGCACTGAGCACCCAGCACCCTGAGTACTGAGCACCCAGCACCCTGAGTAGTGAGCACCCAGCACCGTGAGAACTGAGCACTCAGCTCCCTGAGTACTGAGCACCGAGCACCCCGAGCACTGAGCACCCAGCACCCTGAGCACTGAGCACCCTGAGCACAGAGTACCCAGCACCCTGAGCACTGAGCACCCAGCACACTGAGTACTGAGCACTGATCACCCTGAGCACTGAGCACCCAGCACCCTGAGGACAGAGTACCCAGCACCCTGAGCACTGAGCACCCAGCACCCTGAGTACTGAGCACTGATCACCCTGAGCACTGAGCACACAGCACCCCGAGCACTGAGCACCCAGCACCCTGAGTACTGAGCAGCCAGCACCCTGAGCACTGAGCACCCAGCACCCTGAGTACTGAGCACCCAGCACCCTGAGTACTGAGCACCCAGCACCCTGGGCACTGAGCACCCAACACCCTGAGTACTGAGCACCGAGCACCCTGAGTACTGAGCACCCAGCACCCTGGATACTGAGCACCCAGCACCCTGAGCACTGAGCACGCAGCACCCTGAGCACTGAGCACCCAGCACCCTGAGTACTGAGCACCCAGCACCCCGAGTACTGAACACCCAGCACCCTGAGCACTGAGCACTGAGCACCCAGCACCCCGAGTACTGAGCACCCAGCACCCTGAGTACTGAGCACCCAGCACCCCGAGCACTGAGCACCCGGCACCCTGAGTACTGAGCACCCTGAGTACTGAGCACTGAGCACCCAGCACCCTGAGGACTGAGTACCCAGCACCCTGAGCACTGAGCACCCAGCACCCTGAGTACTGAGCACTGAGCACCCAGCAACCCGAGCACTGAGCACCCAGCACCCTGTGTACTGAGCACTGAGCACCCTGAGTACTAAGCACCCAGCACCCTGAGTACTGAGCACCCTGGACCCTGAGCACTGAGCACCCATCACCCCGATCACTGAGCACCCAGCACCCTGAGCACTGAGCACCCAGCACCCTGAGCACTGAGCACCAAGCACCCAGAGCACTGAGCACCCAGCACCCTGAGCACCGAGCACCCAGCACCCTGAGTACTGAGCAGCGAGCACCCTGAGTACTGAGCACCGAGCACCCCGAGTACTGAGCACCCAGCACCCTGAGCACTCAGCACCCAGCACCCTGAGTACTGAGCTCCCAGCACCCCAAGCCCTGAGCACCCAGCAACCTGAGTACTGAGCACCCTGAGTTCTGAGCACCGATCACCCTGAGCACTGAGCACCCAGCACCCTGAGTATTGAGCACCCAGCACCCTGAGCACTGAGCACCCAGCACCCTGAGCACTGAGCACGCAGCACCCCGAGCACTGAGCACCCAGCACCCTGAGTACTGAGCACCCAGCACCCTGAGTACTGAGCACCCAGCACCCTGAGTACTGAGCACCCGGCACCCTGAGCACTGAGCACCCAGCACCCTGAGTACTGAGCACCCAGCACCCTGAGTACTGAGCAACCAGCACCCTGAGCACTGAGCACCCAGCACCCTGAGCACTAAGCACTGAGCACCCAGCACCCCGAGCACTGAGCACCCAGCACCCCGAGCACTGAGCACCCAGCACCCTGAGCACTGAGCACCCAGCACCCTGTGCACTGAGCACCCAGCACCCTGAGTACTGAGCACCCAGCACCCTGAGTACTGAGCACCCAGCACCCTGAGTACTGAGCACCCAGCACGCTGAGTACTGAGCACCCAGCACCCCGAGCACTGAGCACCCAGCACCCTGAGTACTGAGCACTGAGCAACCAGCACCCCGAGCACGGAGCACCCAGGACCCCAAGCACTGAGTACTGAGCACCCAGCACCCTGAGTACTGAGCAATGAGCTCCCCGAGCACTGAGCACCCAGCACACTGAGAACTGAGCACCCAGCACCCTGAGCACTGAGCACCCAGCACCCTGAGTACTGAGCACCCAGCACGCTGAGTACTGAGCACCCAGCACCCCGAGCACTGAGCACCCAGCACCCTGAGTACTGAGCACTGAGCACCCAGCACCCCGAGCACTGAGCACCCAGCACCCTGTGCACTGAGCACCCAGCACCCTGAGTACTGAGCACCCAGCACCCTGAGTAGTGAGCACCCAGCACCGTGAGAACTGAGCACTCAGCAACCTGAGTACTGAGCACCGAGCACCCCGAGCACTGAGCACCCAGCACCCTGAGCACTGAGCACCCTGAGGACTGAGCACCCAGCACCCTGAGCACTGAGCACTGATCACCCTGAGCACTGAGCACCCAGCACCCCGAGCACTGAGCACCCAGCACCCTGAGTACTGAGCACCCAGCACCCCGAGTACTGAGCACCCAGCACCCTGAGTACTGAGCACCCAGCACCCCGAGCACTGAGCACCCGGCACCCTGAGTACTGAGCACCATGAGTACTGAGCACTGAGCACTGAGCACCCTGAGGACAGAGTACCCAGCACCCTGAGCACTGAGCACCCAGCACACTGAGTACTGAGCACTGATCACCCTGAGCACTGAGCACCCAGCACCCTGAGGACAGAGTACCCAGCACCCTGAGCACTGAGCACCCAGCACCCTGAGTACTGAGCACTGATCACCCTGAGCACTGAGCACACAGCACCCCGAGCACTGAGCACCCAGCACCCTGAGTACTGAGCAGCCAGCACCCTGAGCACTGAGCACCCAGCACCCTGAGTACTGAGCACCCAGCACCCTGAGTACTGAGCACCCAGCACCCTGGGCACTGAGCACCCAACACCCTGAGTACTGAGCACCGAGCACCCTGAGTACTGAGCACCCAGCACCCTGGGTACTGAGCACCCAGCACCCTGAGCACTGAGCACCCAGCACCCTGAGCACTGAGCACCCAGCACCCTGAGTACTGAGAACCCAGCACCCTGAGTACTGAACACCCAGCACCCTGAGCACTGAGCACTGAGCACCCAGCACCCTGAGCACTGAGCACCCAGCACCCTGAGCACGGAGCACCCCGAGGACTGAGCACCCAGCACCCTGAGCACTGAGCACCCAGCACCTTGAGTACTGAGCACCGAGCACCTCGAGCACTGAGCACCATGAGTACTGAGCACCCAGCACCCCGATCACTGAGTACCCTGCACCCTGAGCACTGAGCACCCAGCACCCTGAGCACCCAGCACCCTGAGTACTGAGCACCCAGCACGCTGAGTACTGAGCACCCAGCACCCCGAGCACTGAGCAACCAGCACCGTGAGCACGGAGCACCCCGAGGACTGAGCACCCAGCACCTTGAGTACTGAGCACCGAGCACCTCGAGCACTAAGCACCCAGCACCCTGAGTACTGAGCACCCAGCACCATGAGCACTGAGCACCCAGCACCCTGAGCACTGAGCACCCAGCACCCCGAGCACTGAGCACCCAGCACCCTGAGTACTGAGCACCCAACACCCAGAATACTGAGCACCCAGCACCCTGAGCACTGAGCACCCAGCAACCTGAGTACTGAGCACCCAGCACCCTGAGTACTGAACACCCAGCACCCTGAGCACTGAGCACTGAGCACCCTGAGCACTGAGTACTGAGCACTGAGCACCCTGAGCACTGAGCACCCAGCACCCCGAGTACTGATCACCCAGCACCCCGAGCACTGAGCACCCAGCGCCCCGAGCACTGAGCACCCAGCACCCCGAGCACTGAGCACTGAGCACCCTGAGCACTGAGCACCCAGCACCCCGAGTACTGAGCACTGAGCACCCTGAGTACTGAGCACCAAGCACCCCGAGTACTGAGCACTGAGCACCCTGAATACTGAGCACCCAGCACCCTGAGCACTGAGCACCCAGCACCCTGAGTACTGAGCACTGAGAACCCAGCACCCCGAGCACTGAGCACCCAGCACCCTGAGTACTGAGCACCGAGCACCCTGAGTACTGAGCACCCAGCACCCTGATCACTGAGCACGGAGCACCCCGAGGACTGAGCACCCAGCACCCTGAGCACTGAGCACCCAGCACCTTGAGTACTGAGCACCGAGCACCCCGAGCACTGAGCACCCAGCACCCTGAGTATTGAGCACCCAGCACCCTGAGCACTGAGCACCCAGCTCCCTGAGCACTGAGCACGCAGCACCCCGAGCACTGAGCACCCAGCACCCTGAGTACTGAGCACCCAGCACCCTGAGTACTGAGCACCCAGCACCTTGAGTACTGAGCACCCAGCACCCTGAGCACTGAGCACCCATCACCCTGAGTACTGAGCACCCAGCACCCTGAGTACTGAGCACTGAGAACCCAGCACCCCGAGCACTGAGCACCCAGCACCCTGAGTACTGAGCACCGAGCACCCTGAGTACTGAGCACCCAGCACCCTGATCACTGAGCACGGAGCACCCTGAGTACTGAGCAACCAGCACCCTGAGCACTGAGCACCCAGCACCCTGAGCACTGAGCACTGAGCACCCAGTACCCTGAGCACTGAGCACCCAGCACCCCGAGCACTGAGCACCCAGCACCCTGAGCACTGAGCACCCAGCACCCTGAGCACTGAGCACCCAGCACCCTGAGTATTGAGCACCCAGCACCCTGAGTACTGAGCACCCAGCACCGTGAGAACTGAGCACTCAGCACCCTGAGTACTGAGCACCGAGCACCCCGAGCACTGAGCACCCAGCACCCTGAGCACTGAGCACCCTGAGGACTGAGCACCCAGCACCCTGAGCACTGAGCACCGATCACCCTGAGCACTGAGCACCCAGCACCCCGAGCACTGAGCACCCAGCACCCTGAGTACTGAGCACCCAGCACCCCGAGTACTGAGCACCCAGCACCCTGAGTACTGAGCACCCAGCACCCTGAGCACTGAGCACCCAGCACCCCGAGCACTGAGCACCCAGCACCCTGAGTACTGAGCACCCAGCACCCCGAGTACTGAGCACCCAGCACCCTGAGCACTGAGCACCCAGCACCCTGAGGACTGAGTACCCAGCACCCTGAGCACTGAGCACCCAGCACCCTGAGTACTGAGCACTGATCACCCTGAGCACTGAGCACCCAGCACCCCGAGCACTGAGCACCCAGCACCCTGAGAACTGAGCAGCCAGCACCCTGAGCACTGAGCACCCAGCACCCTGAGTACTGAGCACCCAGCACCCTGAGTACTGAGCACCCAGCACCCTGGGCACTGAGCACCCAGCACCCTGAGTACTGAGCACCGAGCACGCTGAGTACTGAGCACCCATCACCCTGAGTACTGAGCACCCAGCACCCTGAGCACTGAGCACCCAGCACCCTGAGCACTGAGCACCCAGCACCCTGAGTACAGAGCACCCAGCACCCTGAGTACTGAACACCCAGCACCCTGAGCACTGAGCACTGAGCACCCAGCACCCTGAGCACTGAGCACTGAGCACCCAGCACCCTGAGCACTGAGCACCCAGCACCCCGAGCACTGAGCACCCAGCACCCTGAGCACCCAGCACCCTGAGCACTGAGCACCATGAGCACTGAGCACTGAGCACCCAGCACGCTGAGTACTGAGCACTGAGCACACAGCACCCTGAGTACTGAGCACCCAGCACCCCGAGCACTGAGTACCCAGCGCCCCGAGCACTGAGCACCCAGCACCCCGAGCACTGAGCACCCAGCACCCTGAGTACTGACCAACCAGCACCCTGAGCACTGAGCACCCAGCACCCTGAGCACTGAGCGCTGAGCACCCAGCACCCCGAGCACTGAGCACCCAGCTCCCCGAGCACTGAGCACCCAGCACCCTGAGCACTGAGCACCCAGCACCCTGTGCACTGAGCACCCAGCACCCTGAGTACTGAGCACCCAGCACCCTGAGTACTGAGCACCCAGCACCCTGAGTACTGAGCACCCAGCACGCTGAGTACTGAGCACCCAGCACCCCGAGCACTGAGGACCCAGCACCCTGAGTAGTGAGCACTGAGCAACCAGCACCCCGAGCACGGAGCACCCAGGACCCCAAGCACTGAGTACAGAGCACCCAGCACCCTGAGTACTGAGCACCGAGCTCCCCGAGCACTGAGCACCCAGCACACTGAGCACTGAGCACCCAGCACCCTGAGCACTGAGCACCCAGCACCCTGAGTACTGAGCACCCAGCACGCTGAGTACTGAGCACCCAGCACCCCGAGCACTGAGCACCCAGCACCCTGAGTACTGAGCACTGAGCACCCAGCACCCCGAGCACAGAGCACCCAGCACCCTGTGCACTGAGCATCCAGCACCCTGAGTACTGAGCACCCAGCACCCTGAGTACTGAGCAACCAGCACCGTGAGAACTGAGCACTCAGCACCCTGAGTACTGAGCACCGAGCACCCCGAGCACTGAGCACCCAGCACCCTGAGCACTGAGCACCCTGAGGACTGAGCACCCAGCACCCTGAGCACTGAGCACCGATCACCCTGAGCACTGAGCACCCAGCACCCCGAGCACTGAGCACCCAGCACACTGAGTACTGAGCACCCAGCACCCCGAGTACTGAGCACCCAGCACCCTGAGTACTGAGCACCCAGCACCCCGATCACTGAGCACCCTGCACCCTGAGCACTGAGCACCCAGCACCCTGAGCACTGAGCACCCAGCACCCTGAGTACTGAGCACCCAGCACCACGAGCAGTGAGCAACCAGCACCGTGAGCACGGAGCACCCCGAGGACTGAGCACCCAGCACCTTGAGTACTGAGCACCGAGCACCTCGAGCACTAAGCACCCAGCACCCTGAGTACTGAGCACGCAGCACCCTGAGCACTGAGCACCCAGCACCCTGAGCACTGAGCACCCAGCAACCTGAGTACTGAGCACTCAGCACCCTGAGTACTGAACACCCAGCACCCTGAGCACTGAGCACTGAGCACCCTGAGCACTGAGTACTGAGCACTGAGCACCCTGAGCACTGAGCACCCAGCACCCCGAATACTGAGCACCCAGCACCCCGAGCACTGAGCACCCAGCGCCCCGAGCACTGAGCACCCAGCACCCCGAGCACTGAGCACTGAGCACCCTGAGCACTGAGCACCCAGCACCCCGAGTACTGAGCACTGAGCACCTTGAGTACTGAGCACCAAGCACCCCGAGTACTGAGCACTGAGCACCCTGAATACTGAGCACCCAGCACCCTGAGCACTGAGCACCCAGCACCCTGAGTACTCAGCACTGAGAACCCAGCACCCCGAGGACTGAGCACCCAGCACCCTGAGTACTGAGCACCGAGCACCCTGAGTACTGAGCACCCAGCACCCTGATCACTGAGCACGGAGCACCCCGAGGTACTGAGCACCCAGCACCCTGAGCACTGAGCACCCAGCACCCTGAGGACTGAGTACCCAGCACCCTGAGCACTGAGCACCCAGCACCCTGAGTACTGAGCACTGATCACCCTGAGCACTGAGCAACCAGCACCCCGAGCACTGAGCACCCAGCACCCTGAGTACTGAGCACCCAGCACCCTGGGCACTGAGCACCCAGCACCCTGAGTACTGAGCACCGAGCACCCTGAGTACTGAGCACCCATCACCCTGAGTACTGAGCACCCAGCACCCTGAGCACTGAGCACCCAGCACCCTGAGCACTGAGCACCCAGCACCCTGAGTACTGAGCACCCAGCACCCTGAGTACTGAACACCCAGCACCCTGAGCACTGAGCACTGAGCACCCAGCACCCTGAGCACTGAGCACTGAGCACCCAGCACCCTGAGCACTGAGCACCCAGCACCCCGAGCACTGAGCACCCAGCACCCTGAGCACCCAGCACCCTGAGCACTGAGCACCATGAGCACTGAGCACTGAGCACCCAGCACGCTGAGTACTGAGCACTGAGCACACAGCACCCTGAGTACTGAGCACCCAGCACCCCGAGCACTGAGTACCCAGCGCCCCGAGCACTGAGCACCCAGCACCCCGAGCACTGAGCACCCAGCACCCTGAGTACTGAGCAACCAGCACCCTGAGCACTGAGCACCCAGCACCCTGAGCACTGAGCGCTGAGCACCCAGCACCCCGAGCACTGAGCACCCAGCACCCCGAGCACTGAGCACCCAGCACCCTGAGCACTGAGCACCCAGCACCCTGTGCACTGAGCACCCAGCACCCTGAGTACTGAGCACCCAGCACCCTGAGTACTGAGCATCCAGCACCCTGAGTACTGAGCACCCAGCACGCTGAGTACTGAGCACCCAGCACCCCGAGCACTGAGGACCCAGCACCCTGAGTACTGAGCACTGAGCAACCAGCACCCCGAGCACGGAGCACCCAGGACCCCAAGCACTGAGTACAGAGCACCCAGCACCCTGAGTACTGAGCACCGAGCTCCCCGAGCACTGAGCACCCAGCACACTGAGCACTGAGCACTCAGCACCCTGAGCACTGAGCACCCAGCACCCTGAGTACTGAGCACCCAGCACGCTGAGTACTGAGCACCCAGCACCCCGAG
The DNA here is from genome assembly GCF_018167655.1 of Microtus oregoni. NCBI lineage: Eukaryota > Metazoa > Chordata > Mammalia > Rodentia > Cricetidae > Microtus > Microtus oregoni. Next base: position 283,402 of record NW_024544558.1, read on the forward strand.
CACTGAGCACGCAGCACCCTGAGTACTGAGCACTGAGCACCCAGCACCCCGAGAACTGAGCACCCAGCACCCTGTGCACTGAGCATCCAGCACCCTGAGTACTGAGCACCCAGCACCCTGAGTACTGAGCACCCAGCACCGTGAGAACTGAGCACTCAGCACCCTGAGTACTGAGCACCGAGCACCCCGAGCACTGAGCACCCAGCACCCTGAGCACTGAGCACCCTGAGGACTGAGCAACCAGCACCCTGAGCACTGAGCACCGATCACCCTGAGCACTGAGCACCCAGCACCCCGAGCACTGAGCACCCAGCACCCTGAGTACTGAGCACCCAGCACCCCGAGTACTGAGCACCCAGCACCCTGAGTACTGAGCACCCAGCACCCCGAGCACTGAGCACCCGGCACCCTGAGTACTGAGCACCATGAGTACTGAGCACTGAGCACCCAGCACCCTGAGGACAGAGTACCCAGCACCCTGAGCACTGAGCACCCAGCACCCTGAGTACTGAGCACTGATCACCCTGAGCACTGAGCACCCAGCACCCTGAGCACTGAGCACCCAGCACCCTGAGTACTGAGCATCCAGCACCCTGAGCACTGAGCACCCAGCACCCTGAGTACTGAGCACCCAGCACCCTGAGTACTGAGCACCCAGCACCCTGGGCACTGAGCACCCAGCACCCTGAGTACTGAGCACCGAGCACCCTGAGTACTGAGCACCCAGCACCCTGAGTACTGAGCACCCAGCACCCTGAGCACTGAGCACCCAGCACCCTGAGCACTGAGCACCCAGCACCCTGAGTACTGAGCACCCAGCACCCTGAGTACTGAACACCCAGCACCCTGAGCACTGAGCACTGAGCACCCAGCACCCTGAGCACTGAGCACCCAGCACCCTGAGCACGGAGCACCCCGAGGACTGAGCACCCAGCACCCTGAGCACTGAGCACCCAGCACCTTGAGTACTGAGCACCGTGCACCTCGAGCACTGAGCACCCTGAGTACTGAGCACCCAGCACCCCGATCACTGAGCACCCTGCACCCTGAGCACTGAGCACCCAGCACCCTGAGCACTGAGCACCCAGCACCCTGAGTACTGAGCACCCAGCACGCTGAGTACTGAGCACCCAGCACCCCGAGCAGTGAGCAACCAGCACCGTGAGCACGGAGCACCCCGAGGACTGAGCACCCAGCACCTTGAGTACTGAGCACCGAGCACCTCGAGAACTAAGCACCCAGCACCCTGAGTACTGAGCACCCAGCACCCTGAGCACTGAGCACCCAGCACCCTGAGCACTGAGCACCCAGCAACCTGAGTACTGAGCACTCAGCACACTGAGTACTGAACACCCAGCACCCTGAGCACTGAGCACTGAGCACCCTGAGCACTGAGTACTGAGCACTGAGCACCCTGAACACTGAGCACCCAGCACCCCGAGTACTGAGCACCCAGCACCCCGAGCACTGAGCACCCAGCGCCCCGAGCACTGAGCACCCAGCACCCCGAGCACTGAGCACTGAGCACCCTGAGCACTGAGCACCCAGCACCCCGAGTACTGAGCACTGAGCACCTTGAGTACTGAGCACCAAGCACCCCGAGTACTGAGCACTGAGCACCCTGAATACTGAGCACCCAGCACCCTGAGCACTGAGCACCCAGCACCTTGAGTACTGAGCACCGAGCACCCCGAGCACTGAGCACCCAGCACCCTGAGTATTGAGCACCCAGCACCCTGAGCACTGAGCACCCAGCACCCTGAGCACTGAGCACGCAGCACCCCGAGCACTGAGCACCCAGCACCCTGAGTACTGAGCACCCAGCACCCTGAGTACTGAGCACCCAGCACCTTGAGTACTGAGCACCCAGCACCCTGAGTACTGAGCACCCAGCACCCTGAGTACTGAGCACCCAGCACCCTGAGTACTGAGCAACCAGCACCCTGAGCACTGAGCACCCAGCACCCTGAGCACTGAGCACTGAGCACCCAGTACCCCGAGCACTGAGCACCCAGCACCCCGAGCACTGAGCACCCAGCACCCTGAGCACTGAGCACCCAGCACCCTGAGCACTGAGCACCCAGCACCCTGAGTACTGAGCACCCAGCACCCTGAGTACTGAGCACCCAGCACCGTGAGAACTGAGCACTCAGCACCCTGAGTACTGAGCACCCAGCACCCTGGGCACTGAACACCCAGCACCCTGAGTACTGAGCACCAAGCACCCTGAGTACTGAGCACCCATCACCCTGAGTACTGAGCACCCAGCACCCTGAGCACTGAGCACCCAGCACCCTGAGCACTGAGCACCCAGCACCCTGAGTACTGAGCACCCAGCACCCTGAGTACTGAACACCCAGCACCCTGAGCACTGAGCACTGAGCACCCAGCACCCTGAGCACTGAGCACTGAGCACCCAGCACCCTGAGCACTGAGCACCCAGCACCCCGAGCACTGAGCACCCAGCACCCTGAGCACCCAGCACCCTGAGCACTGAGCACCATGAGCACTGAGCACTGAGCACAAAGCACGCTGAGTACTGAGCACTGAGCACACAGCACCCTGAGTACTGAGCACCCAGCACCCCGAGCACTGAGTACCCAGCGCCCCGAGCACTGAGCACCCAGCACCCCGAGCACTGAGCACCCAGCACCCTGAGTACTGAGCAACCAGCACCCTGAGCACTGAGCACCCAGCACCCTGAGCACTGAGCGCTGAGCACCCAGCACCCCAAGCACTGAGCACCCAGCACCCCGAGCACTGAGCACCCAGCACCCTGAGCACTGAGCACCCAGCACCCTGAGCACTGAGCACCCAGCACCCTGAGTACTGAGCACCCAGCACGCTGAGTACTGAGCACCCAGCACCCCGAGCACTGAGGACCCAGCACCCTGAGTACTGAGCACTGAGCAACCAGCACCCCGAGCACGGAGCACCCAGGACCCCAAGCACTGAGTACAGAGCACCCAGCACCCTGAGTACTGAGCACCGAGCTCCCCGAACACTGAGCACCCAGCACACTGAGCACTGAGCACCCAGCACCCTGAGCACTGAGCACCCAGCACCCTGAGTACTGAGCACCCAGCACGCTGAGTACTGAGCACCCAGCACCCCGAGCACTGAGCACCCAGCACCCTGAGTACTGAGCACTGAGCACCCAGCACCCCGAGCACTGAGCACCCAGCACCCTGTGCACTGAGCATCCAGCACCCTGAGTACTGAGCACCCAGCACCCTGAGTTCTGAGCACCCAGCACCGTGAGAACTGAGCACTCAGCACCCTGAGTACTGAGCACCGAGCACCCCGAGCACTGAGCACCCAGCACCCTGAGCACTGAGCACCCTGAGGACTGAGCACCCAGCACCCTGAGCACTGAGCACCGATCACCCTGAGCACTGAGCACCCAGCACCCCGAGCACTGAGCACCCAGCACCCTGAGTACTGAGCACCCAGCACCCCGAGTACTGAGCACCCAGCACCCTGAGTACTGAGCACCCAGCACCCCGAGCACTGAGCACCCGGCACCCTGAGTACTGAGCACCATGAGTACTGAGCACTGAGCACCCAGCACCCTGAGGACAGAGTACCCAGCACCCTGAGCACTGAGCACCCAGCACCCTGAGTACTGAGCACTGATCACCCTGAGCACTGAGCACCGAGCACCCCGAGCACTGAGCACCCAGCACCCTGAGTACTGAGCATCCAGCACCCTGAGCACTGAGCACCCAGCACCCTGAGTACTGAGCACCCAGCACCCTGAGTACTGAGCACCCAGCACCCTGGGCACTGAGCACCCAGCACCCTGAGTACTGAGCACCGAGCACCCTGAGTACTGAGCACCCAGCACCCTGAGTACTGAGCACCCAGCACCCTGAGCACTGAGCACCCAGCACCCTGAGCACTGAGCACCCAGCACCCTGAGTACTGAGCACCCAGCACCCTGAGTACTGAACACCCAGCACCCTGAGCACTGAGCACCCAGCACCCCGAGCAGTGAGCAACCAGCACCGTGAGCACGGAGCACCCCGAGGACTGAGCACCCAGCACCTTGAGTACTGAGCACCGAGCACCTCGAGCACTAAGCACCCAGCACCCTGAGTACTGAGCACCCAGCACCCTGAGCACTGAGCACCCAGCACCCTGAGCACTGAGCACCCAGCAACCTGAGTACTGAGCACTCAGCACCCTGAGTACTGAACACCCAGCACCCTGAGCACTGAGCACTGAGCAGCCTGAGCACTGAGTACTGAGCACTGAGCACCCTGAGCACTGAGCACCCAGCACCCCGAGTACTGAGCACCCAGCACCCCGAGCACTGAGCACCCAGCGCCCCGAGCACTGAGCACCCAGCACCCCGAGCACTGAGCACTGAGCACCCTGAGCACTGAGCACCCAGCACCCCGAGTACTGAGCACTGAGCACCTTGAGTACTGAGCACCAAGCACCCCGAGTACTGAGCACTGAGCACCCTGAATACTGAGCACCCAGCACCCTGAGCACTGAGCACCCAGCACCCTGAGTACTCAGCACTGAGAACCCAGCACCCCGAGGACTGAGCACCCAGCACCCTGAGTACTGAGCACCGAGCACCCTGAGTACTGAGCACCCAGCACCCTGATCACTGAGCACGGAGCACCCCGAGGTACTGAGCACCCAGCACCCTGAGCACTGAGCACCCAGCACCTTGAGTACTGAGCACCGAGCACCCCGAGCACTGAGCACCCAGCACCCTGAGTATTGAGCACCCAGCACCCTGATTACTGAGCACGCAGCACCCCGAGCACTGAGCACCCAGCACCCTGAGTACTGAGCACCCAGCACGCTGAGTCCTGAGCACCCAGCACCCCGAGCACTGAGCACCCAGCACCCTGAGTACTGAGCACTGAGCAACCAGCACCCCGAGCACGGAGCACCCAGGACCCCAAGCACTGAGTACAGAGCACCCAGCACCCTGAGTACTGAGCACCGAGCTCCCCGAGCACTGAGCACCCAGCACACTGAGCACTGAGCACCCAGCACCCTGAGCACTGAGCTCCCAGCACCCTGAGTACTGAGCACCCAGCACGCTGAATACTGAGCACCCAGCACCCCGAGCACTGAGCACCCAGCACCCTGAGTACTGAGCACTGAGCACCCAGCACCCCGAGCACTGAGCACCCAGCACCCTGTGCACTGAGCATCCAGCACCCTGAGTACTGAGCACCCAGCACCCTGAGTACTGAGCACCCAGCACCGTGAGAACTGAGCACTCAGCACCCTGAGTACTGAGCACCGAGCACCCCGAGCACTGAGCACCCAGCACCCTGAGCACTGAGCACCCTGAATACTGAGCACCCAGCACCCCGAGCACTGAGCACCCAGCACCCTGAGTACTGAGCACCCAGCACCCCGAATACTGAGCACCCAGCACCCTGAGTACTGAGCACCCAGCACCCCGAGCACTGAGCACCCGGCACCCTGAGTACTGAGCACCATGAGTACTGAGCACTGAGCACCCAGCACCCTGAGGACAGAGTACCCAGCACCCTGAGCACTGAGCACCCAGCACCCTGAGTACTGAGCACTGATCACCCTGAGCACTGAGCACCCAGCACCCCGAGCACTGAGCACCCAGCACCCTGAGTACTGAGCATCCAGCACCCTGAGCACTGAGCACCCAGCACCCTGAGTACTGAGCACCCAGCACCCTGAGTACTGAGCACCCAGCACCCTGGGCACTGAGCATCCAGCACCCTGAGTACTGAGCACCGAGCACCCTGAGTATTGAGCAACCAGCACCCTGAGTACTGAGCACCCAGCACCCTGAGCACTGAGCACCCAGCACCCTGAGCACTGAGCACCCAGCACCCTGAGTACTGAGCACCCAGCACCCTGAGTACTGAACACCCAGCACCCTGAGCACTGAGCACTGAGCACCCAGCACCCTGCGCACTGAGCACCCAGCACCCTGAGCACGGAGCACCCCGAGGACTGAGCACCCAGCACCCTGAGCACTGAGCACCTAGCACCTTGAGTACTGAGCACCGTGCACCTCGAGCACTGAGCACCCTGAGTACTGAGCACCCAGCACCCCGATCACTGAGCACCCTGCACCCTGAGCACTGAGCACCCAGCACCCTGAGCACTGAGCACCCAGCACCCTGAGTACTGAGCACCCAGCACGCTGAGTACTGAGCACCCAGCACCCCGAGCACTGAGCAACCAGCACCGTGAGCACGGAGCACCCCGAGGACTAAGCACCCAGCACCTTGAGTACTGAGCACCGAGCACCTCGAGCACTAAGCACCCAGCACCCCGAGTACTGAGCACCCAGCACCCTGAGTACTGAACACCCAGCACCCTGAGCACTGAGCACTGAGCACCCTGAGCACTGAGTACTGAGCACTGAGCACCCTGAGCACTGAGCACCCAGCACCCCGAGTACTGAGCACCCAGCACCCCGAGCACTGAGCACCCAGCGCCCCGAGCACTGAGCACCCAGCACCCCGAGCACTGAGCACTGAGCACCCTGAGCACTGAGCACCCCGCACCCCGAGTACTGATCACTGAGCACCTTGAGTACTGAGCACCAAGCACCCCGAGTACTGAGCACTGAGCACCCTGAATACTGAGCACCCAGCACCCTGAGCACTGAGCACCCAGCACCCTGAGTACTCAGCACTGAGAACCCAGCACCCCGAGCACTGAGCACCCAGCACCCTGAGTACTGAGCACCGAGCACCCTGAGTACTGAGCACCCAGCACCCTGATCACTGAGCACGGAGCACCCTGAGTACTGAGCAACCAGCACCCTGAGCACTGAGCACCCAGCACCCTGAGCACTGAGCACTGAGCACCCAGTACCCTGAGCACTGAGCACCCAGCACCCCGAGCACTGAGCACCCAGCACCCTGAGCACTGAGCACCCAGCACCCTGAGCACTGAGCACCCAGCACCCTGAGTATTGAGCACCCAGCACCCTGAGTACTGAGCACCCAGCACCGTGAGAACTGAGCACTCAGCACCCTGAGTACTGAGCACCGAGCACCCCGAGCACTGAGCACCCAGCACCCTGAGCACTGAGCACCCTGAGGACTGAGCACCCAGCACCCTGAGCACTGAGCACCGATCACCCTGAGCACTGAGCACCCAGCACCCCGAGCACTGAGCACCCAGCACCCTGAGTACTGAGCACCCAGCACCCCGAGTACTGAGCACCCAGCACCCTGAGTACTGAGCACCCAGCACCCTGAGCACTGAGCACCCAGCACCCCGAGCACTGAGCACCCAGCACCCTGAGTACTGAGCACCCAGCACCCCGAGTACTGAGCACCCAGCACCCTGAGCACTGAGCACCCAGCACCCTGAGGACTGAGTACCCAGCACCCTGAGCACTGAGCACCCAGCACCCTGAGTACTGAGCACTGATCACCCTGAGCACTGAGCACCCAGCACCCCGAGCACTGAGCACCCAGCACCCTGAGAACTGAGCAGCCAGCACCCTGAGCACTGAGCACCCAGCACCCTGAGTACTGAGCACCCAGCACCCTGAGTACTGAGCACCCAGCACCCTGGGCACTGAGCACCCAGCACCCTGAGTACTGAGCACCGAGCACGCTGAGTACTGAGCACCCATCACCCTGAGTACTGAGCACCCAGCACCCTGAGCACTGAGCACCCAGCACCCTGAGCACTGAGCACCCAGCACCCTGAGTACAGAGCACCCAGCACCCTGAGTACTGAACACCCAGCACCCTGAGCACTGAGCACTGAGCACCCAGCACCCTGAGCACTGAGCACTGAGCACCCAGCACCCTGAGCACTGAGCACCCAGCACCCCGAGCACTGAGCACCCAGCACCCTGAGCACCCAGCACCCTGAGCACTGAGCACCATGAGCACTGAGCACTGAGCACCCAGCACGCTGAGTACTGAGCACTGAGCACACAGCACCCTGAGTACTGAGCACCCAGCACCCCGAGCACTGAGTACCCAGCGCCCCGAGCACTGAGCACCCAGCACCCCGAGCACTGAGCACCCAGCACCCTGAGTACTGACCAACCAGCACCCTGAGCACTGAGCACCCAGCACCCTGAGCACTGAGCGCTGAGCACCCAGCACCCCGAGCACTGAGCACCCAGCTCCCCGAGCACTGAGCACCCAGCACCCTGAGCACTGAGCACCCAGCACCCTGTGCACTGAGCACCCAGCACCCTGAGTACTGAGCACCCAGCACCCTGAGTACTGAGCACCCAGCACCCTGAGTACTGAGCACCCAGCACGCTGAGTACTGAGCACCCAGCACCCCGAGCACTGAGGACCCAGCACCCTGAGTAGTGAGCACTGAGCAACCAGCACCCCGAGCACGGAGCACCCAGGACCCCAAGCACTGAGTACAGAGCACCCAGCACCCTGAGTACTGAGCACCGAGCTCCCCGAGCACTGAGCACCCAGCACACTGAGCACTGAGCACCCAGCACCCTGAGCACTGAGCACCCAGCACCCTGAGTACTGAGCACCCAGCACGCTGAGTACTGAGCACCCAGCACCCCGAGCACTGAGCACCCAGCACCCTGAGTACTGAGCACTGAGCACCCAGCACCCCGAGCACAGAGCACCCAGCACCCTGTGCACTGAGCATCCAGCACCCTGAGTACTGAGCACCCAGCACCCTGAGTACTGAGCAACCAGCACCGTGAGAACTGAGCACTCAGCACCCTGAGTACTGAGCACCGAGCACCCCGAGCACTGAGCACCCAGCACCCTGAGCACTGAGCACCCTGAGGACTGAGCACCCAGCACCCTGAGCACTGAGCACCGATCACCCTGAGCACTGAGCACCCAGCACCCCGAGCACTGAGCACCCAGCACACTGAGTACTGAGCACCCAGCACCCCGAGTACTGAGCACCCAGCACCCTGAGTACTGAGCACCCAGCACCCCGATCACTGAGCACCCTGCACCCTGAGCACTGAGCACCCAGCACCCTGAGCACTGAGCACCCAGCACCCTGAGTACTGAGCACCCAGCACCACGAGCAGTGAGCAACCAGCACCGTGAGCACGGAGCACCCCGAGGACTGAGCACCCAGCACCTTGAGTACTGAGCACCGAGCACCTCGAGCACTAAGCACCCAGCACCCTGAGTACTGAGCACGCAGCACCCTGAGCACTGAGCACCCAGCACCCTGAGCACTGAGCACCCAGCAACCTGAGTACTGAGCACTCAGCACCCTGAGTACTGAACACCCAGCACCCTGAGCACTGAGCACTGAGCACCCTGAGCACTGAGTACTGAGCACTGAGCACCCTGAGCACTGAGCACCCAGCACCCCGAATACTGAGCACCCAGCACCCCGAGCACTGAGCACCCAGCGCCCCGAGCACTGAGCACCCAGCACCCCGAGCACTGAGCACTGAGCACCCTGAGCACTGAGCACCCAGCACCCCGAGTACTGAGCACTGAGCACCTTGAGTACTGAGCACCAAGCACCCCGAGTACTGAGCACTGAGCACCCTGAATACTGAGCACCCAGCACCCTGAGCACTGAGCACCCAGCACCCTGAGTACTCAGCACTGAGAACCCAGCACCCCGAGGACTGAGCACCCAGCACCCTGAGTACTGAGCACCGAGCACCCTGAGTACTGAGCACCCAGCACCCTGATCACTGAGCACGGAGCACCCCGAGGTACTGAGCACCCAGCACCCTGAGCACTGAGCACCCAGCACCCTGAGGACTGAGTACCCAGCACCCTGAGCACTGAGCACCCAGCACCCTGAGTACTGAGCACTGATCACCCTGAGCACTGAGCAACCAGCACCCCGAGCACTGAGCACCCAGCACCCTGAGTACTGAGCACCCAGCACCCTGGGCACTGAGCACCCAGCACCCTGAGTACTGAGCACCGAGCACCCTGAGTACTGAGCACCCATCACCCTGAGTACTGAGCACCCAGCACCCTGAGCACTGAGCACCCAGCACCCTGAGCACTGAGCACCCAGCACCCTGAGTACTGAGCACCCAGCACCCTGAGTACTGAACACCCAGCACCCTGAGCACTGAGCACTGAGCACCCAGCACCCTGAGCACTGAGCACTGAGCACCCAGCACCCTGAGCACTGAGCACCCAGCACCCCGAGCACTGAGCACCCAGCACCCTGAGCACCCAGCACCCTGAGCACTGAGCACCATGAGCACTGAGCACTGAGCACCCAGCACGCTGAGTACTGAGCACTGAGCACACAGCACCCTGAGTACTGAGCACCCAGCACCCCGAGCACTGAGTACCCAGCGCCCCGAGCACTGAGCACCCAGCACCCCGAGCACTGAGCACCCAGCACCCTGAGTACTGAGCAACCAGCACCCTGAGCACTGAGCACCCAGCACCCTGAGCACTGAGCGCTGAGCACCCAGCACCCCGAGCACTGAGCACCCAGCACCCCGAGCACTGAGCACCCAGCACCCTGAGCACTGAGCACCCAGCACCCTGTGCACTGAGCACCCAGCACCCTGAGTACTGAGCACCCAGCACCCTGAGTACTGAGCATCCAGCACCCTGAGTACTGAGCACCCAGCACGCTGAGTACTGAGCACCCAGCACCCCGAGCACTGAGGACCCAGCACCCTGAGTACTGAGCACTGAGCAACCAGCACCCCGAGCACGGAGCACCCAGGACCCCAAGCACTGAGTACAGAGCACCCAGCACCCTGAGTACTGAGCACCGAGCTCCCCGAGCACTGAGCACCCAGCACACTGAGCACTGAGCACTCAGCACCCTGAGCACTGAGCACCCAGCACCCTGAGTACTGAGCACCCAGCACGCTGAGTACTGAGCACCCAGCACCCCGAGCACTGAGCACGCAGCACCCTGAGTACTGAGCACTGAGCACCCAGCACCCCGAGAACTGAGCACCCAGCACCCTGTGCACTGAGCATCCAGCACCCTGAGTACTGAGCACCCAGCACCCTGAGTACTGAGCACCCAGCACCGTGAGAACTGAGCACTCAGCACCCTGAGTACTGAGCACCGAGCACCCCGAGCACTGAGCACCCAGCACCCTGAGCACTGAGCACCCTGAGGACTGAGCAACCAGCACCCTGAGCACTGAGCACCGATCACCCTGAGCACTGAGCACCCAGCACCCCGAGCACTGAGCACCCAGCACCCTGAGTACTGAGCACCCAGCACCCCGAGTACTGAGCACCCAGCACCCTGAGTACTGAGCACCCAGCACCCCGAGCACTGAGCACCCGGCACCCTGAGTACTGAGCACCATGAGTACTGAGCACTGAGCACCCAGCACCCTGAGGACAGAGTACCCAGCACCCTGAGCACTGAGCACCCAGCACCCTGAGTACTGAGCACTGATCACCCTGAGCACTGAGCACCCAGCACCCTGAGCACTGAGCACCCAGCACCCTGAGTACTGAGCATCCAGCACCCTGAGCACTGAGCACCCAGCACCCTGAGTACTGAGCACCCAGCACCCTGAGTACTGAGCACCCAGCACCCTGGGCACTGAGCACCCAGCACCCTGAGTACTGAGCACCGAGCACCCTGAGTACTGAGCACCCAGCACCCTGAGTACTGAGCACCCAGCACCCTGAGCACTGAGCACCCAGCACCCTGAGCACTGAGCACCCAGCACCCTGAGTACTGAGCACCCAGCACCCTGAGTACTGAACACCCAGCACCCTGAGCACTGAGCACTGAGCACCCAGCACCCTGAGCACTGAGCACCCAGCACCCTGAGCACGGAGCACCCCGAGGACTGAGCACCCAGCACCCTGAGCACTGAGCACCCAGCACCTTGAGTACTGAGCACCGTGCACCTCGAGCACTGAGCACCCTGAGTACTGAGCACCCAGCACCCCGATCACTGAGCACCCTGCACCCTGAGCACTGAGCACCCAGCACCCTGAGCACTGAGCACCCAGCACCCTGAGTACTGAGCACCCAGCACGCTGAGTACTGAGCACCCAGCACCCCGAGCAGTGAGCAACCAGCACCGTGAGCACGGAGCACCCCGAGGACTGAGCACCCAGCACCTTGAGTACTGAGCACCGAGCACCTCGAGAACTAAGCACCCAGCACCCTGAGTACTGAGCACCCAGCACCCTGAGCACTGAGCACCCAGCACCCTGAGCACTGAGCACCCAGCAACCTGAGTACTGAGCACTCAGCACACTGAGTACTGAACACCCAGCACCCTGAGCACTGAGCACTGAGCACCCTGAGCACTGAGTACTGAGCACTGAGCACCCTGAACACTGAGCACCCAGCACCCCGAGTACTGAGCACCCAGCACCCCGAGCACTGAGCACCCAGCGCCCCGAGCACTGAGCACCCAGCACCCCGAGCACTGAGCACTGAGCACCCTGAGCACTGAGCACCCAGCACCCCGAGTACTGAGCACTGAGCACCTTGAGTACTGAGCACCAAGCACCCCGAGTACTGAGCACTGAGCACCCTGAATACTGAGCACCCAGCACCCTGAGCACTGAGCACCCAGCACCTTGAGTACTGAGCACCGAGCACCCCGAGCACTGAGCACCCAGCACCCTGAGTATTGAGCACCCAGCACCCTGAGCACTGAGCACCCAGCACCCTGAGCACTGAGCACGCAGCACCCCGAGCACTGAGCACCCAGCACCCTGAGTACTGAGCACCCAGCACCCTGAGTACTGAGCACCCAGCACCTTGAGTACTGAGCACCCAGCACCCTGAGTACTGAGCACCCAGCACCCTGAGTACTGAGCACCCAGCACCCTGAGTACTGAGCAACCAGCACCCTGAGCACTGAGCACCCAGCACCCTGAGCACTGAGCACTGAGCACCCAGTACCCCGAGCACTGAGCACCCAGCACCCCGAGCACTGAGCACCCAGCACCCTGAGCACTGAGCACCCAGCACCCTGAGCACTGAGCACCCAGCACCCTGAGTACTGAGCACCCAGCACCCTGAGTACTGAGCACCCAGCACCGTGAGAACTGAGCACTCAGCACCCTGAGTACTGAGCACCCAGCACCCTGGGCACTGAACACCCAGCACCCTGAGTACTGAGCACCAAGCACCCTGAGTACTGAGCACCCATCACCCTGAGTACTGAGCACCCAGCACCCTGAGCACTGAGCACCCAGCACCCTGAGCACTGAGCACCCAGCACCCTGAGTACTGAGCACCCAGCACCCTGAGTACTGAACACCCAGCACCCTGAGCACTGAGCACTGAGCACCCAGCACCCTGAGCACTGAGCACTGAGCACCCAGCACCCTGAGCACTGAGCACCCAGCACCCCGAGCACTGAGCACCCAGCACCCTGAGCACCCAGCACCCTGAGCACTGAGCACCATGAGCACTGAGCACTGAGCACAAAGCACGCTGAGTACTGAGCACTGAGCACACAGCACCCTGAGTACTGAGCACCCAGCACCCCGAGCACTGAGTACCCAGCGCCCCGAGCACTGAGCACCCAGCACCCCGAGCACTGAGCACCCAGCACCCTGAGTACTGAGCAACCAGCACCCTGAGCACTGAGCACCCAGCACCCTGAGCACTGAGCGCTGAGCACCCAGCACCCCAAGCACTGAGCACCCAGCACCCCGAGCACTGAGCACCCAGCACCCTGAGCACTGAGCACCCAGCACCCTGAGCACTGAGCACCCAGCACCCTGAGTACTGAGCACCCAGCACGCTGAGTACTGAGCACCCAGCACCCCGAGCACTGAGGACCCAGCACCCTGAGTACTGAGCACTGAGCAACCAGCACCCCGAGCACGGAGCACCCAGGACCCCAAGCACTGAGTACAGAGCACCCAGCACCCTGAGTACTGAGCACCGAGCTCCCCGAACACTGAGCACCCAGCACACTGAGCACTGAGCACCCAGCACCCTGAGCACTGAGCACCCAGCACCCTGAGTACTGAGCACCCAGCACGCTGAGTACTGAGCACCCAGCACCCCGAGCACTGAGCACCCAGCACCCTGAGTACTGAGCACTGAGCACCCAGCACCCCGAGCACTGAGCACCCAGCACCCTGTGCACTGAGCATCCAGCACCCTGAGTACTGAGCACCCAGCACCCTGAGTTCTGAGCACCCAGCACCGTGAGAACTGAGCACTCAGCACCCTGAGTACTGAGCACCGAGCACCCCGAGCACTGAGCACCCAGCACCCTGAGCACTGAGCACCCTGAGGACTGAGCACCCAGCACCCTGAGCACTGAGCACCGATCACCCTGAGCACTGAGCACCCAGCACCCCGAGCACTGAGCACCCAGCACCCTGAGTACTGAGCACCCAGCACCCCGAGTACTGAGCACCCAGCACCCTGAGTACTGAGCACCCAGCACCCCGAGCACTGAGCACCCGGCACCCTGAGTACTGAGCACCATGAGTACTGAGCACTGAGCACCCAGCACCCTGAGGACAGAGTACCCAGCACCCTGAGCACTGAGCACCCAGCACCCTGAGTACTGAGCACTGATCACCCTGAGCACTGAGCACCCAGCACCCCGAGCACTGAGCACCCAGCACCCTGAGTACTGAGCATCCAGCACCCTGAGCACTGAGCACCCAGCACCCTGAGTACTGAGCACCCAGCACCCTGAGTACTGAGCACCCAGCACCCTGGGCACTGAGCACCCAGCACCCTGAGTACTGAGCACCGAGCACCCTGAGTACTGAGCACCCAGCACCCTGAGTACTGAGCACCCAGCACCCTGAGCACTGAGCACCCAGCACCCTGAGCACTGAGCACCCAGCACCCTGAGTACTGAGCACCCAGCACCCTGAGTACTGAACACCCAGCACCCTGAGCACTGAGCACCCAGCACCCCGAGCAGTGAGCAACCAGCACCGTGAGCACGGAGCACCCCGAGGACTGAGCACCCAGCACCTTGAGTACTGAGCACCGAGCACCTCGAGCACTAAGCACCCAGCACCCTGAGTACTGAGCACCCAGCACCCTGAGCACTGAGCACCCAGCACCCTGAGCACTGAGCACCCAGCAACCTGAGTACTGAGCACTCAGCACCCTGAGTACTGAACACCCAGCACCCTGAGCACTGAGCACTGAGCAGCCTGAGCACTGAGTACTGAGCACTGAGCACCCTGAGCACTGAGCACCCAGCACCCCGAGTACTGAGCACCCAGCACCCCGAGCACTGAGCACCCAGCGCCCCGAGCACTGAGCACCCAGCACCCCGAGCACTGAGCACTGAGCACCCTGAGCACTGAGCACCCAGCACCCCGAGTACTGAGCACTGAGCACCTTGAGTACTGAGCACCAAGCACCCCGAGTACTGAGCACTGAGCACCCTGAATACTGAGCACCCAGCACCCTGAGCACTGAGCACCCAGCACCCTGAGTACTCAGCACTGAGAACCCAGCACCCCGAGGACTGAGCACCCAGCACCCTGAGTACTGAGCACCGAGCACCCTGAGTACTGAGCACCCAGCACCCTGATCACTGAGCACGGAGCACCCCGAGGTACTGAGCACCCAGCACCCTGAGCACTGAGCACCCAGCACCTTGAGTACTGAGCACCGAGCACCCCGAGCACTGAGCACCCAGCACCCTGAGTATTGAGCACCCAGCACCCTGATTACTGAGCACGCAGCACCCCGAGCACTGAGCACCCAGCACCCTGAGTACTGAGCACCCAGCACGCTGAGTCCTGAGCACCCAGCACCCCGAGCACTGAGCACCCAGCACCCTGAGTACTGAGCACTGAGCAACCAGCACCCCGAGCACGGAGCACCCAGGACCCCAAGCACTGAGTACAGAGCACCCAGCACCCTGAGTACTGAGCACCGAGCTCCCCGAGCACTGAGCACCCAGCACACTGAGCACTGAGCACCCAGCACCCTGAGCACTGAGCTCCCAGCACCCTGAGTACTGAGCACCCAGCACGCTGAATACTGAGCACCCAGCACCCCGAGCACTGAGCACCCAGCACCCTGAGTACTGAGCACTGAGCACCCAGCACCCCGAGCACTGAGCACCCAGCACCCTGTGCACTGAGCATCCAGCACCCTGAGTACTGAGCACCCAGCACCCTGAGTACTGAGCACCCAGCACCGTGAGAACTGAGCACTCAGCACCCTGAGTACTGAGCACCGAGCACCCCGAGCACTGAGCACCCAGCACCCTGAGCACTGAGCACCCTGAATACTGAGCACCCAGCACCCCGAGCACTGAGCACCCAGCACCCTGAGTACTGAGCACCCAGCACCCCGAATACTGAGCACCCAGCACCCTGAGTACTGAGCACCCAGCACCCCGAGCACTGAGCACCCGGCACCCTGAGTACTGAGCACCATGAGTACTGAGCACTGAGCACCCAGCACCCTGAGGACAGAGTACCCAGCACCCTGAGCACTGAGCACCCAGCACCCTGAGTACTGAGCACTGATCACCCTGAGCACTGAGCACCCAGCACCCCGAGCACTGAGCACCCAGCACCCTGAGTACTGAGCATCCAGCACCCTGAGCACTGAGCACCCAGCACCCTGAGTACTGAGCACCCAGCACCCTGAGTACTGAGCACCCAGCACCCTGGGCACTGAGCATCCAGCACCCTGAGTACTGAGCACCGAGCACCCTGAGTATTGAGCAACCAGCACCCTGAGTACTGAGCACCCAGCACCCTGAGCACTGAGCACCCAGCACCCTGAGCACTGAGCACCCAGCACCCTGAGTACTGAGCACCCAGCACCCTGAGTACTGAACACCCAGCACCCTGAGCACTGAGCACTGAGCACCCAGCACCCTGCGCACTGAGCACCCAGCACCCTGAGCACGGAGCACCCCGAGGACTGAGCACCCAGCACCCTGAGCACTGAGCACCTAGCACCTTGAGTACTGAGCACCGTGCACCTCGAGCACTGAGCACCCTGAGTACTGAGCACCCAGCACCCCGATCACTGAGCACCCTGCACCCTGAGCACTGAGCACCCAGCACCCTGAGCACTGAGCACCCAGCACCCTGAGTACTGAGCACCCAGCACGCTGAGTACTGAGCACCCAGCACCCCGAGCACTGAGCAACCAGCACCGTGAGCACGGAGCACCCCGAGGACTAAGCACCCAGCACCTTGAGTACTGAGCACCGAGCACCTCGAGCACTAAGCACCCAGCACCCCGAGTACTGAGCACCCAGCACCCTGAGTACTGAACACCCAGCACCCTGAGCACTGAGCACTGAGCACCCTGAGCACTGAGTACTGAGCACTGAGCACCCTGAGCACTGAGCACCCAGCACCCCGAGTACTGAGCACCCAGCACCCCGAGCACTGAGCACCCAGCGCCCCGAGCACTGAGCACCCAGCACCCCGAGCACTGAGCACTGAGCACCCTGAGCACTGAGCACCCCGCACCCCGAGTACTGATCACTGAGCACCTTGAGTACTGAGCACCAAGCACCCCGAGTACTGAGCACTGAGCACCCTGAATACTGAGCACCCAGCACCCTGAGCACTGAGCACCCAGCACCCTGAGTACTCAGCACTGAGAACCCAGCACCCCGAGGACTGAGCACCCAGCACCCTGAGTACTGAGCACCGAGCACCCTGAGTACTGAGCACCCAGCACCCTGATCACTGAGCACGGAGCACCCGGAGGTACTGAGCACCCAGCACCCTGAGCATTGAGCACCCAGCACCTTGAGTACTGAGCACCGAGCACCCCGAGCACTGAGCACCCAGCACCCTGAGTATTGAGCACCCAGCACCCTGATTACTGAGCACGCAGCACCCCGAGCACTGAGCACCCAGCACCCTGAGAACTGAGCACCCAGCACCCTGAGTACTGAGCACCCAGCACCCTGAGTACTGAGCACCCAGCACCATGAGCACTGAGCACCCAGCACCCTGAGTACTGAGCACCCAGCACCCTGAGTACTGAGCAACCAGCACCCTGAGCACTGAGCACCCAGCACCCTGAGCACTGAGCACTGAGCACCCAGCACCCCGAGCACTGAGCACTCAGCACCCTGAGTACTGAGCACCGAGCACCCCAAGCACTGAGCACCCAGCACCCTGAGCACTGAGCACCCTGAGGACTGAGCACCCAGCACCCTGAGCACTGAGCACCGATCACCCTGAGCACTGAGCACCCAGCACCCCGAGCACTGAGCACCCAGCACCCTGAGTACTGAGCACCCAGCACCCCGAGTACTGAGCACCCAGCACTCTGAGTACTGAGCACCCAGCACACCGAGCACTGAGCACCCGGCACCCTGAGTACTGAGCACCCTGAGTACTGAGCACTGAGCACCCAGCACCCTGAGGACTGAGTACCCAGCACCCTGAGCACTGAGCACCCAGCACCCTGAGTACTGAGCACTGATCACGTTGAGCACTGAGCACCCACCACCCCGAGCACTGAGCACCCAGCACCCTGAGAACTGAGCAGCCAGCACCCTGAGTACTAAGCAACCAGCACCCTGAGTACTGAGCACCCAGCACCCTGAGTACTGAGCACCCAGCACCCTGGGCACTGAGCACCCAGCACCCTGAGTACTGAGCACCGAGCACCCTGAGTACTGAGCACCCAGCACCCTGAGTACTGAGCACCCAGCACCCTGAGTACTGAACACCCAGCACCCTGAGCACTGAGCACTGAGCACCCAGCACCCTGAGCACTGAGCACCCAGCACCCTGAGTACTGTGCACCCAGCACCCTGAGCACTGAGCACCCTGAATACTGAGCACCCAGCACCCCGAGCACTGAGCACCCAGCACCCTGAGTACTGAGCACCCAGCACCCCGAGTACTGAGCACCCAGCACCCTGAGTACTGAGCACCCAGCACCCCGAGCACTGAGCACCCGGCACCCTGAGTACTGAGCACCATGAGTACTGAGCACTGAGCACCCAGCACCCTGAGGACAGAGTACCCAGCACCCTGAGCTCTGAGCACCCAGCACCCTGAGTACTGAGCACTGATCACCCTGAGCACTGAGCACCCAGCACCCCGAGCACTGAGCACCCAGCACCCTGAGTACTGAGCATCCAGCACCCTGAGCACTGAGCACCCAGCACCCTGAGTACTGAGCACCCAGCACCCTGAGTACTGAGCACCCAGCACCCTGGGCACTGAGCATCCAGCACCCTGAGTACTGAGCACCGAGCACCCTGAGTACTGAGCACCCAGCACCCTGAGTACTGAGCACCCAGCACCCTGAGCACTGAGCACCCAGCACCGTGAGCACTGAGCACCCAGCACCCTGAGTACTGAGCACCCAGCACCCTGAGTACTGAACACCCAGCACCCTGAGCACTGAGCACTGAGCACCCAGCACCCTGAGCACTGAGCACCCAGCACCCTGAGCACGGAGCACCCCGAGGACTGAGCACCCAGCACCCTGAGCACTGAGCACCCAGCACCTTGAGTACTGAGCACCGTGCACCTCGAGCACTGAGCACCCTGAGTACTGAGCAACCAGCACCCCGATCACTGAGCACCCTGCACCCTGAGCACTGAGCACCCAGCACCCTGAGCACTGAGCACCCAGCACCCTGAGTACTGAGCACCCAGCACCCTGAGTACTGAGCACCCAGCACCCCGAGCACTGAGCAACCAGCACCGTGAGCACGGAGCACCCTGAGGACTGAGCACCCAGCACCTTGAGTACTGAGCACCGAGCACCTCGAGCACTAAGCACCCAGCACCCCGAGTACTGAGCACCCAGCACCCTGAGTACTGAACACCCAGCACCCTGAGCACTGAGCACTGAGCACCCTGAGCACTGAGTACTGAGCACTGAGCACCCTGAGCACTGAGCACCCAGCACCCCGAGTACTGAGCACCCAGCACCCCGAGCACTGAGCACCCAGCGCCCCGAGCACTGAGCACCCAGCACCCCGAGCACTGAGCACTGAGCACCCTGAGCACTGAGCACCCCGCACCCCGAGTACTGAGCACTGAGCACCTTGAGTACTGAGCACCAAGCACCCCGAGTACTGAGCACTGAGCACCCTGAATACTGAGCACCCAGCACCCTGAGCACTGAGCACCCAGCACCCTGAGTACTCAGCACTGAGAACCCAGCACCCCGAGGACTGAGCACCCAGCACCCTGAGTACGGAGCACCGAGCACCCTGAGTACTGAGCACCCAGCACCCTGATCACTGAGCACGGAGCACCCGGAGGTACTGAGCACCCAGCACCCTGAGCACTGAGCACCCAGCACCTTGAGTACTGAGCACCGAGCACCCCGAGCACTGAGCACCCAGCACCCTGAGTATTGAGCACCCAGCACCCTGATTACTGAGCACGCAGCACCCCGAGCACTGAGCACCCAGCACCCTGAGAACTGAGCACCCAGCACCCTGAGTACTGAGCACCCAGCACCCTGAGTACTGAGCACCCAGCACCATGAGCACTGAGCACCCAGCACCCTGAGTACTGAGCACCCAGCACCCTGAGTACTGAGCAACCAGCACCCTGAGCACTGAGCACCCAGCACCCTGAGCACTGAGCACTGAGCACCCAGCACCCCGAGCACTGAGCACCCAGCACCCCGAGCACTGAGCACCCAGCACCCTGAGCACTGAGCACCCAGCACCCTGAGTACTGAGCACCCAGCACCCTGAGCACTGAGCACGCTGAATACTGAGCACCCAGCACCCCGAGCACTGAGCACCCAGCACCCTGAGTACTGAGCACCCAGCACCCCGAGTACTGAGCACCCAGCACCCTGAGTACTAAGCACCCAGCACCCCGAGCACTGAGCACCCGGCACCCTGAGTACTGAGCACCATGAGTACTGAGCACTGAGCACCCAGCACCCTGAGGACAGAGTACCCAGCACCCTGAGCACTGAGCACCCAGCACCCTGAGTACTGAGCACTGATCACCCTGAGCACTGAGCACCCAGCACCCCGAGCACTGAGCACCCAGCACCCTGAGTACTGAGCATCCAGCACCCTGAGCACTGAGCACCCAGCACCCTGAGTACTGAGCACCCAGCACCCTGAGTACTGAGCACCCAGCACCCTGGGCACTGAGCATCCAGCACCCTGAGTACTGAGCACCGAGCACCCTGAGTACTGAGCACCCAGCACCCTGACTACTGAGCACCCAGCACCCTGAGCACTGAGCACCCAGCACCCTGAGCACTGAGCACCCAGCACCCTGAGTACTGAGCACCCAGCACCCTGAGTACTGAACACCCAGCACCCTGAGCACTGAGCACTGAGCACCCAGCACCCTGAGCACTGAGCACCCAGCACCCTGAGCACGGAGCACCCCGAGGACTGAGCACCCAGCACCCTGAGCACTGAGCACCCAGCACCTTGAGTACTGAGCACCGTGCACCTCGAGCACTGAGCACCCTGAGTACTGAGCACCCAGCACCCCGATCACTGAGCACCCTGCACCCTGAGCACTGAGCACCCAGCACCCTGAGCACTGAGCACCCAGCACCCTGAGTACTGAGCACCCAGCACCCTGAGTACTGAGCACCCAGCACCCCGAGCACTGAGCAACCAGCACCGTGAGCACGGAGCACCCCGAGGACTGAGCACCCAGCACCTTGAGTACTGAGCACCGAGCACCTCGAGCACTAAGCACCCAGCACCCCGAGTACTGAGCACCCAGCACCCTGACTACTGAACACCCAGCACCCTGATCACTGAGCACTGAGCACCCTGAGCACTGAGTACTGAGCACTGAGCACCCTGAGCACTGAGCACCCAGCACCCCGAGTACTGAGCACCCAGCACCCCGAGCACTGAGCACCCAGCGCCCCGAGCACTGAGCACCCAGCACCCCGAGCACTGAGCACTGAGCACCCTGAGCACTGAGCACCCCGCACCCCGAGTACTGAGCACTGAGCACCTTGAGTACTGAGCACCAAGCACCCCGAGTACTGAGCACTGAGCACCCTGAATACTGAGCACCCAGCACCCTGAGCACTGAGCACCCAGCACCCTGAGTACTCAGCACTGAGAACCCAGCACCCCGAGGACTGAGCACCCAGCACCCTGAGTACTGAGCACCGAGCACCCTGAGTACTGAGCACCCAGCACCCTGATCACTGAGCACGGAGCACCCGGAGGTACTGAGCACCGAGCACCCTGAGCACTGAGCACCCAGCACCTTGAGTACTGAGCACCGAGCACCCCGAGCACTGAGCACCCAGCACCCTGAGTATTGAGCACCCAGCACCCTGATTACTGAGCACGCAGCACCCCGAGCACTGAGCACCCAGCACCCTGAGAACTGAGCACCCAGCACCCTGAGTACTGAGCACCCAGCACCCTGAGTACTGAGCACCCAGCACCATGAGCACTGAGCACCCAGCACCCTGAGTACTGAGCACCCAGCACCCTGAGTACTGAGCAACCAGCACCCTGAGCACTGAGCACCCAGCACCCTGAGCACTGAGCACTGAGCACCCAGCACCCCGAGCACTGAGCACCCAGCACCCCGAGCACTGAGCACCCAGCACCCTGAGCACTGAGCACCCAGCACCCTGAGCACTGAGCACCCAGCACCCTGAGTACTGAGCACCCAGCACCCTGAGTACTGAGCACCCAGCACCGTGAGAACTGAGCACTCAGCACCCTGAGTACTGAGCACCGAGCACCCCGAGCACTGAGCACCCAGCACCCTGAGCACTGAGCACCCTGAGGACTGAGCACCCAGCACCCTGAGCACTGAGCACCGATCACCCTGAGCACTGAGCACCCAGCACCCCGAGCACTGAGCACCCAGCACCCTGAGTACTGAGCACCCAGCACCCCGAGTACTGAGCACCCAGCACTCTGAGTACTGAGCACCCAGCACACCGAGCACTGAGCACCCGGCACCCTGAGTACTGAGCACCCTGAGTACTGAGCACTGAGCACCCAGCACCCTGAGGACTGAGTACCCAGCACCCTGAGCACTGAGCACCCAGCACCCTGAGTACTGAGCACTGATCACCCTGAGCACTGAGCACCCAGCACCCCGAGCACTGAGCAGCCAGCACCCTGAGAACTGAGCAGCCAGCACCCTGAGTACTGAGCAACCAGCACCCTGAGTACTGAGCACCCAGCACCCTGAGTACTGAGCACCCAGCACCCTGGGCACTGAGCACCCAGCACCCTGAGTACTGAGCACCGAGCACCCTGAGTACTGAGCACCCAGCACCCTGAGTACTGAGCACCCAGCACCCTGAGCACTGAGCACCCAGCACCCTGAGCACTGAGCACCCAGCACCCTGAGTACTGAGCACCCAGCACCCTGAGTACTGAACACCCAGCACCCTGAGCACTGAGCACTGAGCACCCAGCACCCTGAGCACTGAGCACTGAGCACCCAGCACCCTGTGCACTGAGCACCCAGCACCCCGAGCACTGAGCACCCAGCACCCTGAGCACCCAGAACCCTGAGAACTGAGCACCCTGAGCACTGAGCACCGATCACCCTAAGCACTCAGCACCCAGCACCCAGAGCACTGAGCACCCAGCACCCTGAGTACTGAGCACCCAGCAGCCCGAGCACTGAGCACCCGGCACCCTGAGTACTGAGCACCCTGAGTACTGAGCACTGAGCACCCAGCACCCTGAGGACTGAGTACCAAGCACCCTGAGCACTGAGCACCCAGCACCCTGAGTACTGAGCACTGATCACCCTGAGCACTGAGCACCCAGCACCCCGAGCACTGAGCACCCAGCACCCTGAGTACTGAGCAGCCAGCACCCTGAGCACTGAGCACCCAGCACGTTGAGTACTGAGCACCCAGCACCCTGGGCACTGAGCACCCAGCACCCTGAGTACTGAGCACCGAGCACCCTGAGTACTGAGCACCCAGCACCCTGAGTACTGAGCACCCAGCACCCTGAGCACTGAGCACCCATCACCCTGAGCACTGAGCACCCAGCACCCTGAGTACTGAGCACCCAGCACCCTGAGTACTGAACACCCAGCACCCTGAGCACTGAGCACTGAGCACCCAGCACCCTGAGCACTGAGCACCCAGCACCCTGAGCACGGAGCACCCCGAGGACTGAGCACCCAGCACCCTGAGCACTGAGCACCCAGCACCTTGAGTACTGAGCACCGTGCACCTCGAGCACTGAGCACCCTGAGTACTGAGCACCCAGCACCCCGATCACTGAGCACCCTGCACCCTGAGCACTGAGCACCCAGCACCCTGAGCACTGAGCACCCAGCACCCTGAGTACTGAGCACCCAGCACGCTGAGTACTGAGCACCCAGCACCCCGAGCACTGAGCAACCAGCACCGTGAGCACGGAGCACCCCGAGGACTGAGCACCCAGCACCTTGAGTACTGAGCACCGAGCACCTCGAGCACTAAGCACCCAGCACCCTGAGTACTGAGCACCCAGCACCCTGAGCACTGAGCACCCAGCACCCTGAGCACTGAGCACCCAGCAACCTGAGTACTGAGCACCCAGCACCCTGAGTACTGAACACCCAGCACCCTGAGCACTGAGCACTGAGCACCCTGAGCACTGAGTACTGAGCACTGAGCACCCTGAGCACTGAGCACCCAGCACCCCGAGTACTGAGCACCCAGCACCCCGAGCACTGAGCACCCAGCGCCCCGAGCACTGAGCACCCAGCACCCCGAGCACTGAGCACTGAGCACCCTGAGCACTGAGCACCCAGCACCCCGAGTACTGAGCACTGAGCACCTTGAGTACTGAGCACCAAGCACCCCGAGTACTGAGCACTGAGCACCCTGAATACTGAGCACCCAGCACCCTGAGCACTGAGCACCCAGCACCCTGAGTACTCAGCACTGAGAACCCAGCACCCCGAGGACTGAGCACCCAGCACCCTGAGTACTGAGCACCGAGCACCCTGAGTACTGAGCACCCAGCACCCTGAGCACTGAGCACCCAGCACCCTGATCACTGAGCACGGAGCACCCGGAGGTACTGAGCACCCAGCACCCTGAGCACTGAGCACCCAGCACCTTGAGTACTGAGCACCGAGCACCCCGAGCACTGAGCACCCAGCACCCTGAGTATTGAGCACCCAGCACCCTGATTACTGAGCACGCAGCACCCCGAGCACTGAGCACCCAGCACCCTGAGAACTGAGCACCCAGCACCCTGAGTACTGAGCACCCAGCACCCTGAGTACTGAGCACCCAGCACCATGAGCACTGAGCACCCAGCACCCTGAGTACTGAGCACCCAGCACCCTGAGTACTGAGCAACCAGCACCCTGAGCACTGAGCACCCAGCACCCTGAGCACTGAGCACTGAGCACCCAGCACCCCGAGCACTGAGCACCCAGCACCCCGAGCACTGAGCACCCAGCACCCTGAGCACTGAGCACCCAGCACCCTGAGTACTGAGCACCCAGCACCCTGAGCACTGAGCACGCTGAATACTGAGCACCCAGCACCCCGAGCACTGAGCACCCAGCACCCTGAGTACTGAGCACCCAGCACCCCGAGTACTGAGCACCCAGCACCCTGAGTACTAAGCACCCAGCACCCCGAGCACTGAGCACCCGGCACCCTGAGTACTGAGCACCATGAGTACTGAGCACTGAGCACCCAGCACCCTGAGGACAGAGTACCCAGCACCCTGAGCACTGAGCACCCAGCACCCTGAGTACTGAGCACTGATCACCCTGAGCACTGAGCACCCAGCACCCCGAGCACTGAGCACCCAGCACCCTGAGTACTGAGCATCCAGCACCCTGAGCACTGAGCACCCAGCACCCTGAGTACTGAGCACCCAGCACCCTGAGTACTGAGCACCCAGCACCCTGGGCACTGAGCATCCAGCACCCTGAGTACTGAGCACCGAGCACCCTGAGTACTGAGCACCCAGCACACTGACTACTGAGCACCCAGCACCCTGAGCACTGAGCACCCAGCACCCTGAGCACTGAGCACCCAGCACCCTGAGTACTGAGCACCCAGCACCCTGAGTACTGAACACCCAGCACCCTGAGCACTGAGCACTGAGCACCCAGCACCCTGAGCACTGAGCACCCAGCACCCTGAGCACGGAGCACCCCGAGGACTGAGCACCCAGCACCCTGAGCACTGAGCACCCAGCACCTTGAGTACTGAGCACCGTGCACCTCGAGCACTGAGCACCCTGAGTACTGAGCACCCAGCACCCCGATCACTGAGCACCCTGCACCCTGAGCACTGAGCACCCAGCACCCTGAGCACTGAGCACCCAGCACCCTGAGTACTGAGCACCCAGCACCCTGAGTACTGAGCACCCAGCACCCCGAGCACTGAGCAACCAGCACCGTGAGCACGGAGCACCCCGAGGACTGAGCACCCAGCACCTTGAGTACTGAGCACCGAGCACCTCGAGCACTAAGCACCCAGCACCCCGAGTACTGAGCACCCAGCACCCTGACTACTGAACACCCAGCACCCTGAGCACTGAGCACTGAGCACCCTGAGCACTGAGTACTGAGCACTGAGCACCCTGAGCACTGAGCACCCAGCACCCCGAGTACTGAGCACCCAGCACCCCGAGCACTGAGCACCCAGCGCCCCGAGCACTGAGCACCCAGCACCCCGAGCACTGAGCACTGAGCACCCTGAGCACTGAGCACCCCGCACCCCGAGTACTGAGCACTGAGAACCTTGAGTACTGAGCACCAAGCACCCCGAGTACTGAGCACTGAGCACCCTGAATACTGAGCACCCAGCACCCTGAGCACTGAGCACCCAGCACCCTGAGTACTCAGCACTGAGAACCCAGCACCCCGAGGACTGAGCACCCAGCACCCTGAGTACTGAGCACCGAGCACCCTGAGTACTGAGCACCCAGCACCCTGATCACTGAGCACGGAGCACCCGGAGGTACTGAGCACCGAGCACCCTGAGCACTGAGCACCCAGCACCTTGAGTACTGAGCACCGAGCACCCCGAGCACTGAGCACCCAGCACCCTGAGTATTGAGCACCCAGCACCCTGATTACTGAGCACGCAGCACCCCGAGCACTGAGCACCCAGCACCCTGAGAACTGAGCACCCAGCACCCTGAGTACTGAGCACCCAGCACCCTGAGTACTGAGCACCCAGCACCATGAGCACTGAGCACCCAGCACCCTGAGTACTGAGCACCCAGCACCCTGAGTACTGAGCAACCAGCACCCTGAGCACTGAGCACCCAGCACCCTGAGCACTGAGCACTGAGCACCCAGCACCCCGAGCACTGAGCACCCAGCACCCCGAGCACTGAGCACCCAGCACCCTGAGCACTGAGCACCCAGCACCCTGAGCACTGAGCACCCAGCACCCTGAGTACTGAGCACCCAGCACCCTGAGTACTGAGCACCCAGCACCGTGAGAACTGAGCACTCAGCACCCTGAGTACTGAGCACCGAGCACCCCGAGCACTGAGCACCCAGCACCCTGAGCACTGAGCACCCTGAGGACTGAGCACCCAGCACCCTGAGCACTGAGCACCGATCACCCTGAGCACTGAGCACCCAGCACCCCGAGCACTGAGCACCCAGCACCCTGAGTACTGAGCACCCAGCACCCCGAGTACTGAGCACCCAGCACTCTGAGTACTGAGCACCCAGCACACCGAGCACTGAGCACCCGGCACCCTGAGTACTGAGCACCCTGAGTACTGAGCACTGAGCACCCAGCACCCTGAGGACTGAGTACCCAGCACCCTGAGCACTGAGCACCCAGCACCCTGAGTACTGAGCACTGATCACCCTGAGCACTGAGCACCCAGCACCCCGAGCACTGAGCAGCCAGCACCCTGAGAACTGAGCAGCCAGCACCCTGAGTACTGAGCAACCAGCACCCTGAGTACTGAGCACCCAGCACCCTGAGTACTGAGCACCCAGCACCCTGGGCACTGAGCACCCAGCACCCTGAGTACTGAGCACCGAGCACCCTGAGTACTGAGCACCCAGCACCCTGAGTACTGAGCACCCAGCACCCTGAGCACTGAGCACCCAGCACCCTGAGCACTGAGCACCCAGCACCCTGAGTACTGAGCACCCAGCACCCTGAGTACTGAACACCCAGCACCCTGAGCACTGAGCACTGAGCACCCAGCACCCTGAGCACTGAGCACTGAGCACCCAGCACCCTGTGCACTGAGCACCCAGCACCCCGAGCACTGAGCACCCAGCACCCTGAGCACCCAGAACCCTGAGAACTGAGCACCCTGAGCACTGAGCACCGATCACCCTAAGCACTCAGCACCCAGCACCCAGAGCACTGAGCACCCAGCACCCTGAGTACTGAGCACCCAGCAGCCCGAGCACTGAGCACCCGGCACCCTGAGTACTGAGCACCCTGAGTACTGAGCACTGAGCACCCAGCACCCTGAGGACTGAGTACCAAGCACCCTGAGCACTGAGCACCCAGCACCCTGAGTACTGAGCACTGATCACCCTGAGCACTGAGCACCCAGCACCCCGAGCACTGAGCACCCAGCACCCTGAGTACTGAGCAGCCAGCACCCTGAGCACTGAGCACCCAGCACGTTGAGTACTGAGCACCCAGCACCCTGGGCACTGAGCACCCAGCACCCTGAGTACTGAGCACCGAGCACCCTGAGTACTGAGCACCCAGCACCCTGAGTACTGAGCACCCAGCACCCTGAGCACTGAGCACCCATCACCCTGAGCACTGAGCACCCAGCACCCTGAGTACTGAGCACCCAGCACCCTGAGTACTGAACACCCAGCACCCTGAGCACTGAGCACTGAGCACCCAGCACCCTGAGCACTGAGCACCCAGCACCCTGAGCACGGAGCACCCCGAGGACTGAGCACCCAGCACCCTGAGCACTGAGCACCCAGCACCTTGAGTACTGAGCACCGTGCACCTCGAGCACTGAGCACCCTGAGTACTGAGCACCCAGCACCCCGATCACTGAGCACCCTGCACCCTGAGCACTGAGCACCCAGCACCCTGAGCACTGAGCACCCAGCACCCTGAGTACTGAGCACCCAGCACGCTGAGTACTGAGCACCCAGCACCCCGAGCACTGAGCAACCAGCACCGTGAGCACGGAGCACCCCGAGGACTGAGCACCCAGCACCTTGAGTACTGAGCACCGAGCACCTCGAGCACTAAGCACCCAGCACCCTGAGTACTGAGCACCCAGCACCCTGAGCACTGAGCACCCAGCACCCTGAGCACTGAGCACCCAGCAACCTGAGTACTGAGCACCCAGCACCCTGAGTACTGAACACCCAGCACCCTGAGCACTGAGCACTGAGCACCCTGAGCACTGAGTACTGAGCACTGAGCACCCTGAGCACTGAGCACCCAGCACCCCGAGTACTGAGCACCCAGCACCCCGAGCACTGAGCACCCAGCGCCCCGAGCACTGAGCACCCAGCACCCCGAGCACTGAGCACTGAGCACCCTGAGCACTGAGCACCCAGCACCCCGAGTACTGAGCACTGAGCACCTTGAGTACTGAGCACCAAGCACCCCGAGTACTGAGCACTGAGCACCCTGAATACTGAGCACCCAGCACCCTGAGCACTGAGCACCCAGCACCCTGAGTACTCAGCACTGAGAACCCAGCACCCCGAGGACTGAGCACCCAGCACCCTGAGTACTGAGCACCGAGCACCCTGAGTACTGAGCACCCAGCACCCTGATCACTGAGCACGGAGCACCCCGAGGTACTGAGCACCCAGCACCCTGAGCACTGAGCACCCAGCACCTTGAGTACTGAGCACCGAGCACCCCGAGCACTGAGCACCCAGCACCCTGAGTATTGAGCACCCAGCACCCTGATTACTGAGCACGCAGCACCCCGAGCACTGAGCACCCAGCACCCTGAGTACTGAGCACCCAGCAGGCTGAGTACTGAGCACCCAGCACCCCGAGCACTGAGCACCCAGCACCCTGAGTACTGAGCACTGAGCAACCAGCACCCCGAGCACGGAGCACCCAGGACCCCAAGCACTGAGTACAGAGCACCCAGCACCCTGAGTACTGAGCACCGAGCTCCCCGAGCACTGAGCACCCAGCACACTGAGCACTGAGCACCCAGCACCCTGAGCACTGAGCTCCCAGCACCCTGAGTACTGAGCACCCAGCACGCTGAGTACTGAGCACCCAGCACCCCGAGCACTGAGCACCCAGCACCCTGAGTACTGAGCACTGAGCACCCAGCACCCCGAGCACTGAGCACCCAGCACCCTGTGCACTGAGCATCCAGCACCCTGAGTACTGAGCACCCAGCACCCTGAGTACTGAGCACCCAGCACCGTGAGAACTGAGCACTCAGCACCCTGAGTACTGAGCACCGAGCACCCCGAGCACTGAGCACCCAGCACCCTGAGCACTGAGCACCCTGAGGACTGAGCACCCAGCACCCTGAGCACTGAGCACCGATCACCCTGAGCACTGAGCACCCAGCACCCCGAGCACTGAGCACCCAGCACCCTGAGTACTGAGCACCCAGCACCCCGAGTACTGAGCACCCAGCACCCTGAGTACTGAGCACCCAGCACCCCGAGCACTGAGCACCCGGCACCCTGAGTACTGAGCACCATGAGTACTGAGCACTGAGCACCCAGCACCCTGAGGACAGAGTACCCAGCACCCTGAGCACTGTGCACCCAGCACCCTGAGTACTGAGCACTGATCACCCTGAGCACTGAGCACCCAGCACCCCGAGCACTGAGCACCCAGCACCCTGAGTACTGAGCATCCAGCACCCTGAGCACTGAGCACCCAGCACCCTGAGCACTGAGCACCCAGCACCCTGAGTACTGAGCACCCAGCACCCTGGGCACTGAGCACCCAGCACCCTGAGTACTGAGCACCGAGCACCCTGAGTACTGAGCACCCAGCACCCTGAGTACTGAGCACCCAGCACCCTGAGCACTGAGCACCCAGCACCCTGAGCACTGAGCACCCAGCACCCTGAGTACTGAGCACCCAGCACCCTGAGTACTGAACACCCAGCACCCTGAGCACTGAGCACTGAGCACCCAGCACCCTGAGCACTGAGCACCCAGCACCCTGAGCACGGAGTACCCCGAGGACTGAGCACCCAGCACCCTGAGCACTGAGCACCCAGCACCTTGAGTACTGAGCACCGTGCACCTCGAGCACTGAGCACCCTGAGTACTGAGCACCCAGCACCCCGATCACTGAGCACCCTGCACCCTGAGCACTGAGCACCCAGCACCCTGAGCACTGAGCACCCAGCACCCTGAGTACTGAGCACCCAGCACGCTGAGTACTGAGCACCCAGCACCCCGAGCACTGAGCAACCAGCACCGTGAGCACGGAGCACCCCGAGGACTGAGCACCCAGCACCTTGAGTACTGAGCACCGAGCACCTCGAGCACTAAGCACCCAGCACCCTGAGTACTGAGCACCCAGCACCCTGAGCACTGAGCACCCAGCACCCTGAGCACTGAGCACCCAGCAACCTGAGTACTGAGCACCCAGCACCCTGAGTACTGAACAACCAGCACCCTGAGCACTGAGCACTGAGCACCCTGAGCACTGAGTACTGAGCACCCAGCACCCCGAGCACTGAGCACCCAGCGCCCCGAGCACTGAGCACCCAGCACCCCGAGCACTGAGCACTGAGCACCCTGAGCACTGAGCACCCAGCACCCCGAGTACTGAGCACTGAGCACCTTGAGTACTGAGCACCAAGCACCCCGAGTACTGAGCACTGAGCACCCTGAATACTGAGCACCCAGCACCCTGAGCACTGAGCACCCAGCACCCTGAGTACTCAGCACTGAGAACCCAGCACCCCGAGGACTGAGCACCCAGCACCCTGAGTACTGAGCACCGAGCACCCTGAGTACTGAGCACCCAGCACCCTGATCACTGAGCACGGAGCACCCCGAGGTACTGAGCACCCAGCACCCTGAGCACTGAGCACCCAGCACCTTGAGTACTGAGCACCGAGCACCCCGAGCACTGAGAACCCAGCACCCTGAGTATTGAGCACCCAGCACCCTGATTACTGAGCACGCAGCACCCCGAGCACTGAGCACCCAGCACCCTGAGAACTGAGCACCCAGCACCCTGAGTACTGAGCACCCAGCACCCTGAGTACTGAGCACCCAGCACCATGAGCACTGATTACCCAGCACCCTGAGTACTGAGCACCCAGCACCCTGAGTACTGAGCAACCAGCACCCTGAGCACTGAGCACCCAGCACCCTGAGCACTGAGCACTGAGCACCCAGCACCCCGAGCACTGAGCACCCAGCACCCCGAGCACTGAGCACCCAGCACCCTGAGCACTGAGCACCCAGCACCCTGAGCACTGAGCACCCAGCACCCTGAGAACTGAGCACCCAGCACCCTGAGTACTGAGCACCCAGCACCGTGAGAACTGAGCACTCAGCACCCTGAGTACTGAGCACCGAGCACCCCGAGCACTGAGCACCCAGCACCCTGAGCACTGAGCACCCTGAGGACTGAGCACCCAGCACCCTGAGCACTGAGCACCGATCACCCTGAGCACTGAGCACCCAGCACCCCGAGCACTGAGCACCCAGCACTCTGAGTACTGAGCACCCAGCACACCGAGCACTGAGCGCCCGGCACCCTGAGTACTGAGCACCCTGAGTACTGAGCACTGAGCACCCAGCACCCTGAGGACTGAGTACCCAGCACCCTGAGCACTGAGCACCCAGCACCCTGAGTACTGAGCACTGATCACCCTGAGCACTGAGCACCCAGCACCCCGAGCACTGAGCACCCAGCACCCTGAGAACTGAGCAGCCAGCACCCTGAGCACTGAGCACCCAGCACCCTGAGTACTGAGCACCCAGCACCCTGAGTACTGAGCACCCAGCACCCTGGGCACTGAGCACCCAGCACCCTGAGTACTGAGCACCGAGCACCCTGAGTACTGAGCACCCAGCACCCTGAGTACTGAGCACCCAGCACCCTGAGCACTGAGCACCCAGCACCCTGAGCACTGAGCACCCAGCACCCTGAGTACTGAGCACCCAGCACCCTGAGTACTGAACACCCAGCACCCTGAGCACTGAGCACTGAGCACCCAGCACCCTGAGCACTGAGCACTGAGCACCCAGCACCCTGAGCACTGAGCAACCAGCACCCCGAGCACTGAGCACCCAGCACCCTGAGCACCCAGCACCCTGAGAACTGAGCACCCTGAGCACTGAGCACCGATCACCCTAAGCACTGAGCACCCAGCACCCCGAGCACTGAGCACCCAGCACCCTGAGTACTGAGCACCCAGCAGCCCGAGCACTGAGCACCCGGCACCCTGAGTACTGAGCACCCTGAGTACTGAGCACTGAGCACCCAGAACCCTGAGGACTGAGTACCAAGCACCCTGAGCACTGAGCACCCAGCACCCTGAGTACTGAGCACTGATCACCCAGAGCACTGAGCACCCAGCACCCCGAGCACTGAGCACCCAGCACCCTGAGTACTGAGCAGCCAGCACCCTGAGCACTGAGCACCCAGCACGCTGAGTACTGAGCACGCAGCACCCTGGGCACTGAGCACCCAGCACCCTGAGTACTGAGCACCGAGCACCCTGAGTACTGAGCACCCAGCACCCTGAGTACTGAGCACCCAGCACCCTGAGCACTGAGCACCCATCACCCTGAGCACTGAGCACCCAGCACCCTGAGTACTGAGCACCCAGCACCCTGAGTACTGAACACCCAGCACCCTGAGCACTGAGCACTGAGCACCCAGCACCCTGAGCACTGAGCACCCAGCACCCTGAGCATGGAGCACCCCGAGGACTGAGCACCCAGCACCCTGAGCACTGAGCACCCAGCACCTTGAGTACTGAGCACCGAGCACCTCGAGCACTGAGCACCCTGAGTACTGAGCACCCAGCACCCCTATCACTGAGCACCCTGCACCCTGAGCACTGAGCACCCAGCACCCTGAGCACTGAGAACCCAGCACCCTGAGTACTGAGCACCCAGCACGCTGAGTACTGAGCACCCAGCACCTCGAGCACTGAGCAACCAGCACCCTGAGCACGGAGCACCCCGAGGACTGAGCACCCAGCACCTTGAGTACTGAGCACCGAGCACCTCGAGCACTAAGCACCCAGCACCCTGAGTACTGAGCACACAGCACCCTGAGCACTGAGCACCCAGCACCCTGAGCACTGAGCACCCAGCACCCCGAGCACTGAGCACCCAGCACCCTGAGTACTGAGCACCCAACACCCAGAGTACTGAGCACCCAGCACCCTGAGCACTGAGCACCCGGCAACCTGTGTACTGAGCACCCAGCACCCTGAGTACTGAACACCCAGCACCCTGAGCACTGAGCACTGAGCACCCTGAGCACTGAGTACTGAGCAATGAGCACACTGAGCACTGAGCACCCAGCACCCCGAGTACTGAGCACCCAGCACCCCGAGCACTGAGCACCCAGCGCCCCGAGCACTGAGCACCCAGCACCCCGAGCACTGAACACTGAGCACCCTGAGCACTGAGCACCCAGCACCCCGAGTACTGAGCACTGAGCACCCTGAGTACTGAGCACCAAGCACCCCGAGTACTGAGCACTGAGCACCCTGAATACTGAGCACCCAGCACCCTGAGCACTGAGCACCCAGCACCCTGAGTACTGAGCACTGAGAACCCAGCACCCCGAGCACTTAGCACCCAGCACCCTGAGTACTGAGCACCAAGCACCCTGATCACTGAGCACGGAGCACCCCGCGGACTGAGCACCAAGCACCCTGAGCACTGAGCACACAGCACCTTGAGTACAGAGCACCGAGCACCCCGAGCACTGAACACCCAGCACCCTGAGTATTGAGCACCCAGCACCCTGAGCACTGAGCACCTAGCACCCTGAGCACTGAGCACGCAGCACCCCGAGCACTGAGCACCCAGCACCCTGAGTAATGAGCACCCAGCACCCTGAGTACTGAGCACCCAGCACCCTGAGTACTGAGCACCCAGCACCCTGAGCACTGAGCACCCAGCACCCTGAGTACTGAGCACCCAGCACCCTGAGTACTGAGCAACCAGCACCCTGAGCACTGAGCACCCAGCACCCTGAGCACTGAGCACTGAGCACCCAGCACCCCGAGCACTGAGCACCCAGCACCCCGAGCACTGAGCACCCAGCACCCTGAGCACTGAGCACCCAGCACCCTGAGCACTGAGCACCCAGCACCCTGAGTACTGAGCACCCAGCACCCTGAGTACTGAGCACCCAGCACCGTGAGAACTGAGCACTCAGCACCCTGAGTACTGAGCACCGAGCACCCCGAGCACTGAGCACCCAGCACCCTGAGCACTGAGCACCCTGAGGACTGAGCACCCAGCACCCTGAGCACTGAGCACCGATCACCCTGAGCACTGAGCACCCAGCACCCCGAGCACTGAGCACCCAGCAACCTGAGCACTGAGCAGCCAGCACCCTGAGCACGGAGCACCCCGACCACTGAGCACCCAGCACCCTGAGTACTGAGCCCCCAGCACCCTGTGTACTGAGCACCCAGCACCAAGAGCACGGAGCACCCAGCACCCCGAGAATGAGCACCCAGCACCCTGAGTACTGAGAACCGAGCACCCTGAGTACTGAGCACCCAGCACCCTGAGTACTGAGCCCCCAGCACCCTGAGTACTGAGCACCCAGCACCCCGATCACTGAGTACCCAGCACCCCGAGAATGAGCACACAGCACCCTGAGTACTGAGCACCCAGCACCCTGAGTACTGAGCACTAAGCACCCAGAGCACTGAGCAACGAGCACCCCGAGCACGGAGCACCCAGGACCCCGAGCACTGAGTACTGAGCACCCAGCACCCTGAGTACTGAGCACCTAGCTCCCCGAGCACTGAGCACCCACCACCCTGAGTACTGAGCACCCAGCAACCTGAGCACTGAGCACAAAGCACGCTGAGTACTGAGCACCCTGAGTACTGAGCATCGAGGACCCTGAGCACTGAGCACCCAGCACCCCGAGCACTGAGCACCCAGCACCCCGAGAATGGGCACACAGAACCCTGAGTACTGAGAACCGAGCACCCTGAGTACTGAGCACCCAGCACCCTGAGTACTGAGCACCCAGCACCAAGAGTACTGAGCAGCAAGCACCCCGAGCACTGAGCACCCAGCACCCTGAGTAATGAGCACCCAGCACCCCGAGTACTGAGCACCCAGCACCGTGAGTACTGAGCACCCACCACCCTGAGTACTGAGCACCCAGCACCCTGAGCACTGAGCACAAAACATGCTGAGTACTGAGCACCCCGACTACTGAGCACCGAGGACCCTGAGCACTGAGCACCCAGCACCCCGAGCACTGAGCACCCAGCACCCAGAGAATGGGCACCCAGCACCCTGAGTACTGAGAACCGAGCACCCTGAGTACTGAGCACCCAGCACGCTGAGCACTGAGCACCCAGCACCCCGAGGACTGAGCACCCAGCACCCCGAGAACTGAGCACCCAGCACCCCGAGAATGAGCACTCAGCAACCTGAGTACTGAGCACCCAGCACCCTGAGTACTGAGCACCCAGCACCCCGAGCACTGAGCACCCTGAATACTGAGCACCCAGCACCCTGAGTACTGTGCACTAAGCACCCAGAGCGCTGTGCACCCAGGACTCCGAGCACTGAGTACTGAGCACCCAGCACCCTGAGTACTGAGCACCCAGCACCCCGAGCACTGAGCACCCTGAATACTGAGCACCCAGCACCCCGAGCACTGAGCACCCAGCACCCTGAGTACTGAGCACCCAGCACCATGAGTACTGAGCAACCCGAGCACTGAGCACCTAGCACCCTGAGTACTGAGCACCCAGCACCAAAAGTACTGAGCACCGAACATCCTGAGCACAGAGCACCGAGCACCCCGAGCACTGAGCACCCAGCACCCTGAGCACTCAGCACCCAGCACCCCGAGCACTGAGCACCCAGCACCCTGAGCACTGAGCACCCAGCACCCTGAGCACGGAGCACCCAGCACCCTGTGTACTGAGCACTGAGCACCCTGAGTACTAAGCACCCAGCAACCTGAGTACTGAGAACCGAGCAACCTGAGTACTGAGCACAAAGCACCCTGAGTACTGAGCCCCCAGCACCCTGAGTACTGAGCACCCAGCACCCCGAGCACTGAGCACCCAGCACCCCGAGTACTGAGCACCCAGCACCCTGTGTACTGAGCACTGAGCACCCTGAGTACTAAGCACCCAGCAACCTGAGTACTGAGCACCCAGGACCCTGAGCACTGAGCACCGAGCACCCCGAGCACTGAGCACCCAGCACCCTGAGCACTCAGCACCCAGCACCCCGAGCACTGAGCACCCAGCACCCTGAGCACTGAGCACCCAGCACCCTGAGCACGGAGCACCCCGAGGACTGAGCACCCAGCACCCTGAGTACTGAGCCCCCAGCACCCTGAGTACTGATCACAGAGCACCCCGAGCACTGAGCACCCAGCACCCCGAGAATGAGCACCCAGCACCCTGAGTACTGAGAACCGAGCAACCTGAGTACTGAGCACAAAGCACCCTGAGTACTGAGCCCCCAGCACCCTGAGTACTGAGCACCCAGCACCCCGAGCACTGAGCACCCAGCACCCCGAGAATGAGCACCCAGCACCCTGAGTACTGAGCACCCAGCACCCTGAGTACTGAGCACCGAGCTCCCCGAGCACTGAGCACCCAGCACACTGAGCACTGAGCACCCAGCACCCTGAGCACTGAGCACCCAGCAACCTGAGTACTGAGCACCCAGCTCGCTGAGTACTGAGCACCCAGCACCCCGAGCACTGAGCACCCAGCACCCTGAGTACTGAGCACTGAGCACCCAGCAACCCGAGCACTGAGCACCCAGCACCCTGTGTACTGAGCACTGAGCACCCTGAGTACTAAGCACCCAGCACCCTGAGTACTGAGCACCCTGGACCCTGAGCACTGAGCACCGAGCACCCCGAGCACTGAGCACCCAGCACCCTGAGGACTCAGCACCCATCACCCCGATCACTGAGCACCCAGCACCCTGAGCACTGAGCACCCAGCACCCTGAGCACTGAGCACCAAGCACCCAGAGCACTGAGCACCCAGCACCCTGAGCACTGAGCACCCAGCACCCTGAGTACTGAGCAGCGAGCACCCTGAGTACTGAGCACCGAGCACCCTGAGTACTGAGCACCCAGCACCCTGAGTACTGAGCACCGAGCACCCCGAGTACTGAGCACCCAGCACCCTGAGCACTCAGCACCCAGCACCCTGAGTACTGAGCTCCCAGCACCCCGAGCCCTGAGCACCCAGCACCCTGAGTACTGAGCACCCTGAGTTCTGAGCACCGATCACCCTGAGCACTGAGCACCCAGCACCCTGAGTATTGAGCAACCAGCACCCTGAGCACTGAGCACCCAGCACCCTGAGCACTGAGCACGCAGCACCCCGAGCACTGAGCACCCAGCACCCTGAGTACTGAGCACCCAGCACCATGAGTACTGAGCAACCCGAGCACTGAGCACCGAGCTCCCCGAGCACTGAGCACCCTGAGTACAGAGCACACATCTCCCTGAGTACTGAGCACCCAGCATCCTGTGCACTGAGCACCCAGCACCCTGAGTACTGAGCACCCAGCACCCCGAGCACTGAGCACCCAGCACCCTGAGTACTGAGCACCCAGCACCATGAGTACTGAGCAACCCGAGCACTGAGCACCCAGCACCCTGAGTACTGAGCACCCAGCACCAAAAGTACTGAGCACCGAACATCCTGAGCACAGAGCACCGAGCACCCCGAGCACTGAGCACCCAGCACACTGAGTACTGAGCACCCAGCACCAAGAGTACTGAGCAGCAAGCACCCCGAGCACTGAGCACCCAGAACCCTGAGTAATGAGCACCCAGCACCCCGAGTACTGAGCACCCAGCACCCTGTGTACTGAGCACTGAGCACCCTGAGTACTAAGCACCCAGCAACCTGAGTACTGAGCACCCAGGACCCTGAGCACTGAGCACCGAGCACCCCGAGCACTGAGCACCCAGCACCCTGAGCACTCAGCACCCAGTACCCCGAGCACTGAGCACCCAGCACCCTGAGCACTGAGCACCCAGCACCCTGAGCACGGAGCACCCCGAGGACTGAGCACCCAGCACCCTGAGTACTGAGCCCCCAGCACCCTGAGTACTGAGCACCCAGCACCCCGAGCACTGAGCACCCAGCACCCCGAGAATGAGCACCTAGCACCCTGAGTACTGAGAACCGAGCACCCTGAGTACTGAGCACAAAGCACCCTGAGTACTGAGCCCCCAGCACCCTGAGAACTGAGCACCTAGCACCCCGAGCACTGAGCACTCAGCACCCCGAGAATGAGCACCCAGCACCCTGAGTACTGAGCACCCAGCACCCTGAGTACTGAGCACCGAGCTCCCCGAGCACTGAGCACCCAGCACACTGAGCACTGAGCACCCAGCACCCTGAGCACTGAGCACCCAGCAACCTGAGTACTGAGCACCCAGCTCGCTGAGTACTGAGCACCCAGCACCCCGAGCACTGAGCACCCAGCACCCTGAGTACTGAGCACTGAGCACCCAGCAACCCGAGCACTGAGCACCCAGCACCCTGTGTACTGAGCACTGAGCACCCTGAGTACTAAGCACCCAGCACCCTGAGTACTGAGCACCCTGGACCCTGAGCACTGAGCACCGAGCACCCCGAGCACTGAGCACCCAGCACCATGAGGACTCAGCACCCATCACCCCGATCACTGAGCACCCAGCACCCTGAGCACTGAGCACCCAGCACCCTGAGCACTGAGCACCAAGCACCCAGAGCACTGAGCACCCAGCACCCTGAGCACTGAGCACCCAGCACCCTGAGTACTGAGCAGCGAGCACCCTGAGTACTGAGCACCCAGCACCCTGAGTACTGAGCACCCAGCACCCTGAGTACTGAGCACCTAGCACCCCGAGTACTGAGCACCCAGCACCCTGAGCACTCAGCACCCAGCACCCTGAGTACTGAGCTCCCAGCACCCTGAGCCCTGAGCACCCAGCACCCTGAGTACTGAGCACCCTGAGTTCTGAGCACCGATCACCCTGAGCACTGAGCACCCAGCACCCTGAGTATTGAGCACCCAGCACCCTGAGCACTGAGCACCCAGGACCCTGAGCACTGAGCACGCAGCACCCCGAGCACTGAGCACCCATCACCCTGAGTACTGAGCACCCAGCAACCTGAGTACTGAGCACCCAGCACCCTGAATACTGAGCACCCAGCACCCTGAGCACTGAGCACCCAGCACCCTGAGTACTGAGCACCCAGCACCCTGAGTACTGAGCAACCAGCACCCTGAGCACTGAGCACCCAGCACCCTGAGCACTAAGCACTGAGCACCCAGCACCCCAAGCACTGAGCACCCAGCACCCCGAGCACTGAGCACCCAGCACCCTGAGCACTGAGCACCCAGCACCCTGTGCACTGAGCACCCAGCACCCTGAGTACTGAGCACCCAGCACCCTGAGTACTGAGCACCCAGCACCCTGAGTACTGAGCACCCAGCACGCTGAGTACTGAGCACCCAGCACCCCGAGCACTGAGCACCCAGCACCCTGAGTACTGAGCACTGAGCAACCAGCACCCCGAGCACGGAGCACCCAGGACCCCAAGCACTGAGTACTGAGCACCCAGCACCCTGAGTACTGAGCACCGAGCTCCCCGAGCACTGAGCACCCAGCACACTGAGCACTGAGCACCCAGCACCCTGAGCAATGAGCACCCAGCACCCAGAGTACTGAGCACCCAGCACCCCGAGCACTGAGCACCCAGCACCCTGAGTACTGAGCATTGAGCACCCAGCACCCCGAGCACTGAGCACCCAGCACCCTGTGCACTGAGCACCCAGCACCCTGAGTACTGAGCACCCAGCACCCTGAGTACTGAGCACCCAGCACCGTGAGAACTGAGCACTCAGCACCCTGAGTACTGAGCACCTAGCACCCCGAGCACTGAGCACCCAGCACCCTGAGCACTGAGCACCCTGAGGACTGAGCACCCAGCACCCTGAGCACTGAGCACCGATCACCCTGAGCACTGAGCACCCAGCACCCCGATCACTGAGCACCCTGCACCCTGAGCACTGAGCACCCTGAGGACTGAGCACCCAGCACCCTGAGTACTGAGCACCCAGCACGCTGAGTACTGAGCACCCAGCACCCCGAGCACTGAGCAACCAGCACCGTGAGCACGGAGCACCCCGAGGACTGAGCACCCAGCACCTTGAGTACTGAGCACCGAGCACCTCGAGCACTAAGCACCCAGCACCCTGAGTACTGAGCACCCAGCACCCTGAGCACTGAGCACCCAGCACCCTGAGCACTGAGCACCCAGCACCCCGAGCACTGAGCACCCAGCACCCTGAGTACTGAGCACCCAACACCCAGAGTACTGAGCACCCAGCACCCTGAGCACTGAGCACCCAGCAACCTGAGTACTGAGCACCCAGCACCCTGAGTACTGAACACCCAGCACCCTAAGCACAGAGTACTGAGCACTGAGCACCCTGAGCACGGAGCACCCAGCACCCCGAGTACTGAGCACCCAGCACCCCGAGCACTGAGCACCCTGCGCCCCGAGCACTGAGCACCCAGCACCCCGAGCACTGAGCACTGAGCACCCTGAGCACTGAGCACCCAGCACCCCGAGCACTGAGCACCCAGCACCCTGAGGACTCAGCACCCATCACCCCGATCACTGAGCACCCAGCACCCTGAGCACTGAGCACCCAGCACCCTGAGCACTGAGTACCAAGCACCCAGAGCACTGAGCACCCAGCACCCTGAGCACTGAGCACCCAGCACCCTGAGTACTGAGCAGCGAGCACCCTGAGTACTGAGCACCGAGCACCCTGAGTACTGAGCACCCAGCACCCTGAGTACTGAGCACCGAGCACCCCGAGTACTGAGCACCCAGCACCCTGAGCACTCAGCACCCAGCACCCTGAGTACTGAGCTCCCAGCACCCCGAGCCCTGAGCACCCAGCACCCTGAGTACTGAGCACCCTGAGTTCTGAGCACCGATCACCCTGAGCACTGAGCACCCAGCACCCTGAGTATTGAGCAACCAGCACCCTGAGCACTGAGCACCCAGCACCCTGAGCACTGAGCACGCAGCACCCCGAGCACTGAGCACCCAGCACCCTGAGTACTGAGCACCCAGCACCATGAGTACTGAGCAACCCGAGCACTGAGCACCGAGCTCCCCGAGCACTGAGCACCCTGAGTACAGAGCACACATCTCCCTGAGTACTGAGCACCCAGCATCCTGTGCACTGAGCACCCAGCACCCTGAGTACTGAGCACCCAGCACCCCGAGCACTGAGCACCCAGCACCCTGAGTACTGAGCACCCAGCACCATGAGTACTGAGCAACCCGAGCACTGAGCACCCAGCACCCTGAGTACTGAGCACCCAGCACCAAAAGTACTGAGCACCGAACATCCTGAGCACAGAGCACCGAGCACCCCGAGCACTGAGCACCCAGCACACTGAGTACTGAGCACCCAGCACCAAGAGTACTGAGCAGCAAGCACCCCGAGCACTGAGCACCCAGAACCCTGAGTAATGAGCACCCAGCACCCCGAGTACTGAGCACCCAGCACCCTGTGTACTGAGCACTGAGCACCCTGAGTACTAAGCACCCAGCAACCTGAGTACTGAGCACCCAGGACCCTGAGCACTGAGCACCGAGCACCCCGAGCACTGAGCACCCAGCACCCTGAGCACTCAGCACCCAGTACCCCGAGCACTGAGCACCCAGCACCCTGAGCACTGAGCACCCAGCACCCTGAGCACGGAGCACCCCGAGGACTGAGCACCCAGCACCCTGAGTACTGAGCCCCCAGCACCCTGAGTACTGAGCACCCAGCACCCCGAGCACTGAGCACCCAGCACCCCGAGAATGAGCACCTAGCACCCTGAGTACTGAGAACCGAGCACCCTGAGTACTGAGCACAAAGCACCCTGAGTACTGAGCCCCCAGCACCCTGAGAACTGAGCACCTAGCACCCCGAGCACTGAGCACTCAGCACCCCGAGAATGAGCACCCAGCACCCTGAGTACTGAGCACCCAGCACCCTGAGTACTGAGCACCGAGCTCCCCGAGCACTGAGCACCCAGCACACTGAGCACTGAGCACCCAGCACCCTGAGCACTGAGCACCCAGCAACCTGAGTACTGAGCACCCAGCTCGCTGAGTACTGAGCACCCAGCACCCCGAGCACTGAGCACCCAGCACCCTGAGTACTGAGCACTGAGCACCCAGCAACCCGAGCACTGAGCACCCAGCACCCTGTGTACTGAGCACTGAGCACCCTGAGTACTAAGCACCCAGCACCCTGAGTACTGAGCACCCTGGACCCTGAGCACTGAGCACCGAGCACCCCGAGCACTGAGCACCCAGCACCATGAGGACTCAGCACCCATCACCCCGATCACTGAGCACCCAGCACCCTGAGCACTGAGCACCCAGCACCCTGAGCACTGAGCACCAAGCACCCAGAGCACTGAGCACCCAGCACCCTGAGCACTGAGCACCCAGCACCCTGAGTACTGAGCAGCGAGCACCCTGAGTACTGAGCACCCAGCACCCTGAGTACTGAGCACCCAGCACCCTGAGTACTGAGCACCTAGCACCCCGAGTACTGAGCACCCAGCACCCTGAGCACTCAGCACCCAGCACCCTGAGTACTGAGCTCCCAGCACCCTGAGCCCTGAGCACCCAGCACCCTGAGTACTGAGCACCCTGAGTTCTGAGCACCGATCACCCTGAGCACTGAGCACCCAGCACCCTGAGTATTGAGCACCCAGCACCCTGAGCACTGAGCACCCAGGACCCTGAGCACTGAGCACGCAGCACCCCGAGCACTGAGCACCCATCACCCTGAGTACTGAGCACCCAGCAACCTGAGTACTGAGCACCCAGCACCCTGAATACTGAGCACCCAGCACCCTGAGCACTGAGCACCCAGCACCCTGAGTACTGAGCACCCAGCACCCTGAGTACTGAGCAACCAGCACCCTGAGCACTGAGCACCCAGCACCCTGAGCACTAAGCACTGAGCACCCAGCACCCCAAGCACTGAGCACCCAGCACCCCGAGCACTGAGCACCCAGCACCCTGA
Source organism: Microtus oregoni (assembly GCF_018167655.1). Classification (NCBI taxonomy): domain Eukaryota; kingdom Metazoa; phylum Chordata; class Mammalia; order Rodentia; family Cricetidae; genus Microtus; species Microtus oregoni. The sequence goes on from NW_024544558.1 coordinate 327,456, forward strand.
GCACTGAGCACCCAGCACCCTGTGCACTGAGCACCCAGCACCCTGAGTACTGAGCACCCAGCACCCTGAGTACTGAGCACCCAGCACCCTGAGTACTGAGCACCCAGCACGCTGAGTACTGAGCACCCAGCACCCCGAGCACTGAGCACCCAGCACCCTGAGTACTGAGCACTGAGCAACCAGCACCCCGAGCACGGAGCACCCAGGACCCCAAGCACTGAGTACTGAGCACCCAGCACCCTGAGTACTGAGCACCGAGCTCCCCGAGCACTGAGCACCCAGCACACTGAGCACTGAGCACCCAGCACCCTGAGCAATGAGCACCCAGCACCCAGAGTACTGAGCACCCAGCACCCCGAGCACTGAGCACCCAGCACCCTGAGTACTGAGCATTGAGCACCCAGCACCCCGAGCACTGAGCACCCAGCACCCTGTGCACTGAGCACCCAGCACCCTGAGTACTGAGCACCCAGCACCCTGAGTACTGAGCACCCAGCACCGTGAGAACTGAGCACTCAGCACCCTGAGTACTGAGCACCTAGCACCCCGAGCACTGAGCACCCAGCACCCTGAGCACTGAGCACCCTGAGGACTGAGCACCCAGCACCCTGAGCACTGAGCACCGATCACCCTGAGCACTGAGCACCCAGCACCCCGATCACTGAGCACCCTGCACCCTGAGCACTGAGCACCCTGAGGACTGAGCACCCAGCACCCTGAGTACTGAGCACCCAGCACGCTGAGTACTGAGCACCCAGCACCCCGAGCACTGAGCAACCAGCACCGTGAGCACGGAGCACCCCGAGGACTGAGCACCCAGCACCTTGAGTACTGAGCACCGAGCACCTCGAGCACTAAGCACCCAGCACCCTGAGTACTGAGCACCCAGCACCCTGAGCACTGAGCACCCAGCACCCTGAGCACTGAGCACCCAGCACCCCGAGCACTGAGCACCCAGCACCCTGAGTACTGAGCACCCAACACCCAGAGTACTGAGCACCCAGCACCCTGAGCACTGAGCACCCAGCAACCTGAGTACTGAGCACCCAGCACCCTGAGTACTGAACACCCAGCACCCTAAGCACTGAGTACTGAGCACTGAGCACCCTGAGCACGGAGCACCCAGCACCCCGAGTACTGAGCACCCAGCACCCCGAGCACTGAGCACCCTGCGCCCCGAGCACTGAGCACCCAGCACCCCGAGCACTGAGCACTGAGCACCCTGAGCACTGAGCACCCAGCACCCCGAGTACTGAGCACTGAGCACCCTGAGTACTGAGCACCAAGCACCCCGAGTACTGAGCACTGAGCACCCTGAATACTGAGCACCCAGCACCCTGAGCACTGAGCACCCAGCACCCTGAGTACTGAGCACTGAGAACCCAGCACCCCGAGCACTGAGCACCCAGCACCCTGAGTACTGAGCACCGAGCACCCTGAGTACTGAGCACCCAGCACCCTGATCACTGAGCACGGAGCACCCCGAGGACAGAGCACCCAGCACCCTGAGCACTGAGCACCCAGCACCTTGAGTACTGAGCACCGAGCACCCCGAGCACTGAGCACCCAGCACCCTGAGTATTGAGCACCCAGCACCCTGAGCACTGAGCACCCAGCACCCTGAGCACTGAGCACGCAGCACCCCGAGCACTGAGCACCCAGCACCCTGAGTACTGAGCACCCAGCACCCTGAGTACTGAGCACCCAGCACCCTGAGTACTGAGCACCCAGCACCCTGAGCACTGAGCACCCAGCACCCTGAGTACTGAGCACCCAGCACCCTGAGTACTGAGCAACCAGCACCCTGAGCACTGAGCACCCAGCACCCTGAGCACTGAGCACTGAGCACCCAGCACCCCGAGCACTGAGCACCCAGCACCCCGAGCACTGAGCACCCAGCACACTGAGCACTGAGCACCCAGCACCCTGAGCACTGAGCACCCAGCACCCTGAGTACTGAGCACCCAGCACCCTGAGTACTGAGCACCCAGCACCGTGAGAACTGAGCACTCAGCACCCTGAGTACTGAGCACCGAGCACCCCGAGCACTGATCACCCAGCACCCTGAGCACTGAGCACCCTGAGGACTGAGCACCCAGCACCCTGAGCACTGAGCACCGATCACCCTGAGCACTGAGCACCCAGCACCCCGAGCACTGAGCACCCAGCACCCTGAGTACTGAGCACCCAGCACCCCGAGTACTGAGCACCCAGCACCCTGAGTACTGAGCACCCAGCACCCCGAGCACTGAGCACCCGGCACCCTGATTACTGAGCACCCTGAGTTCTGAGCACTGAGCACCCAGCACCCTGAGGACTGATTACCCAGCACCCTGAGCACTGAGCACCCAGCACCCTGAGTACTGAGCACTGATCACCCTGAACACTGAGCACCCAGCACCCCGAGCACTGAGCACCCAGCACCCTGAGAACTGAGCACCCAGCACCCTGAGCACTGAGCACCCAGCACCCTGAGTACTGAGCACCCAGCACCCTGAGTACTGAGCACCCAGCACCCTGGGCACTGAGCACCCAGCACCCTGAGTACTGAGCACCGAGCACCCTGAGTACTGAGCACCCAGCACCCTGAGTACTGAGCACCCAGCACCCTGAGCACTGAGCACCCAGCAACCTGAGCACTGAGCACCCAGCACCCTGAGTACTGAGCACCCAGCACCCTGAGTACTGAACACCCAGCACCCTGAGTACTGAACACCCAGCACCCTGAGCACTGAGCACTGAGCACCCAGCACCCTGAGCACTGAGCACTGAGCACCCAGCACCCTGAGCACTGAGCACCCAGCACCCCGAGCACTGAGCACCCAGCACCCTGAGCACCCAGCACCCTGAGCACCCAGCACCCTGAGCACTGAGCACCATGAGCACTGAGCACTGAGCACCCAGCACGCTGAGTATTGAGCACTGAGCACACAGCACCCTGAGTACTGAGCACCCAGCACCCTGAGTACTGAGCATCCAGCACCCTGAGCACTGAGCACCCAGCACCCTGAGCACTGAGCACCCAGCACCCTGTGCACTGAGCACCCAGCACCCTGAGTACTGAGCACCCAGCACCCTGAGTACTGAGCACCCAGCACCCTGAGTACTGAGCACCCAGCACGCTGAGTACTGAGCACCCAGCACCCCGAGCACTGAGCACCCAGCACCCTGAGTACTGAGCACTGAACAACCAGCACCCCGAGCACGGAGCACCCAGGACCCCAAGCACTGAGTACTGAGCACCCAGCACCCTGAGTACTGAGCACCGAGCTCCCCGAGCACTGAGCACCCAGCACACTGAGCACTGAGCACCCAGCACCCCGAGCACTGAGCACCCAGCACCCCGAGCACTGAGCACCCAGCACCCTGAGCACCCAGCACCCTGAGCACCCAGCACCCTGAGCACTGAGCACCATGATCACTGAGCACTGAGCACCCAGCACGCTGAGTATTGAGCACTGAGCACACAGCACCCTGAGTACTGAGCACCCAGCACCCCGAGCACTGAGTACCCAGCGCCCCGAGCACTGAGCACCCAGCACCCCGAGCACTGAGCACCCAGCACCCTGAGTATTGAGCACCCAGCACCCTGAGCACTGAGCACCCAGCACCCTGAGCACAGAGCACGCAGCACCCCGAGCACTGAGCACCCAGCACCCTGAGTCCTGAGCACCCAGCACACTGAGTACTGAGCACACAGCACCATGAGTACTGAGCACCCAGCACCCTGAGCACTGAGCACCCAGCACCCTGAGTACTGAGCACCCAGCACCCTGAGTACTGAGCAACAAGCACCCTGAGCACTGAGCACCCAGCACCCTGAGCACTGAGCACTGAGCACCCAGCACCCCGAGCACTGAGCACCCAGCACCCCGAGCACTGAGCACCCAGCACACTGAGCACTGAGCACCCAGCACCCTGAGCACTGAGCACCCAGCACCCTGAGTACTGAGCACCCAGCACCCTGAGTACTGAGCACCCAGCACCGTGAGAACTGAGCACTCAGCACCCTGAGCACTGAGCACGCAGCACCCCGAGCACTGAGCACCCAGCACCCTGAGTCCTGAGCACCCAGCACCCTGAGTACTGAGCACCCAGCACCATGAGTACTGAGCACCCAGCACCCTGAGCACTGAGCACCCAGCACCCTGAGTACTGAGCACCCAGCACCCTGAGTACTGAGCACCGAGCACCCCGAGCACTGATCACCCAGCACCCTGAGCACTGAGCACCCGGAGGACTGAGCACCCAGCACCCTGAGCACTGAGCACCGATCACCCTGAGCACTGAGCACCCAGCACCCCGAGCACTGAGCACCCAGCACCCTGAGTACTGAGCACCCAGCACCCCGAGTACTGAGCACCCAGCACCCTGAGTACTGAGCACCCAGCACCCCGAGCACTGAGCACCCGGCACCCTGATTACTGAGCACCCGGAGTTCTGAGCACTGAGCACCCAGCACCCTGAGGACTGATTACCCAGCACCCTGAGCACTGAGCACCCAGCACCCTGAGTACTGAGCACTGATCACCCTGAACACTGAGCACCCAGCACCCCGAGCACTGAGCACCCAGCACCCTGAGAACTGAGCACCCAGCACCCTGAGCACTGAGCACCCAGCACCCTGAGTACTGAGCACCCAGCACCCTGAGTACTGAGCACCCAGCACCCTGGGCACTGAGCACCCAGCACCCTGAGTACTGAGCACCGAGCACCCTGAGTACTGAGCACCCAGCACCCTGAGTACTGAGCACCCAGCACCCTGAGCACTGAGCACCCAGCAACCTGAGCACTGAGCACCCAGCACCCTGAGTACTGAGCACCCAGCACCCTGAGTACTGAACACCCAGCACCCTGAGTACTGAACACCCAGCACCCTGAGCACTGAGCACTGAGCACCCAGCACCCTGAGCACTGAGCACTGAGCACCCAGCACCCTGAGCACTGAGCACCCAGCACCCCGAGAACTGAGCACCCAGCACCCTGAGCACCCAGCACCCTGAGCACCCAGCACCCTGAGCACTGAGCACCATGAGCACTGAGCACTGAGCACCCAGCTCGCTGAGTATTGAGCACTGAGCACACAGCACCCTGAGTACTGAGCACCCAGCACCCTGAGTACTGAGCAACCAGCACCCTGAGCACTGAGCACCCAGCACCCTGAGCACTGAGCACCCAGCACCCTGTGCACTGAGCACCCAGCACCCTGAGTACTGAGCACCGAGCACCCTGAGTACTGAGCACCCAGCACCCTGAGTACTGAGCACCCAGCACGCTGAGTACTGAGCACCCAGCACCCCAAGCACTGAGCACCCAGCACCCTGAGTACTGAGCACTGAACAACCAGCACCCCGAGCACGGAGCACCGAGGACCCCAAGCACTGCGTACTGAGCACCCAGCACCCTGAGTACTGAGCACCGAGCTCCCCGAGCACTGAGCACCCAGCACACTGAGCACTGAGGACCCAGCACCCCGAGCACTGAGCACCCAGCACCCCGAGCACTGAGCACCCAGCACCCTGAGCACCCAGCACCCTGAGCACCCAGCACCCTGAGCACTGAGCACCATGAGCACTGAGCACTGAGCACCCAGCACGCTGAGTATTGAGCACTGAGCACACAGCACCCTGAGTACTGAGCACCCAGCACCCCGAGCACTGAGTACCCAGCGCCCCGAGCACTGAGCACCCAGCACCCCGAGCACTGAGCACCCAGCACCCTGAGTACTGAGCAACCAGCACCCTGAGTACAAAGCAACCAGCACCCCGATCACTGAGCACCCAGCACCCCGAGCACTGAGCACCCAGCACCCTGAGTACTGAGCACCCAGCACCCTGAGTACTGAGCACCCAGCACCCTGAGTACTGAGCACCCAGCACCCTGTGCACTGAGCACCCAGCACCCTGAGTACTGAGCACCCAGCACCCTGAGTACTGAGCACCCAGCACCCTGAGTACTGAGCACCCAGCACGCTGAGTACTGAGCACCCAGCACCCCGAGCACTGAGCACCCAGCACCCTGAGTACTGAGCACTGAGCAACCAGCACCCCGAGCACGGAGCACCCAGGACCCCAAGCACTGAGTACTGAGCACCCAGCACCATGAGTACTGAGCACCGAGCTCCCCGAGCACTGAGCACCCAGCACACTGAGCACTGAGCACCCAGCACCCTGAGCACTGAGCACCCAGCACCCTGAGTACTGAGCACCCAGCACGCTGAGTACTGAGCACCCAGCACCCCGAGCACTGAGCACCCAGCACCCTGAGTACTGAGCACTGAGCACCCAGCACCCCGAGCACTGAGCACCCAGCACCCTGTGCACTGAGCACCCAGCACCCTGAGTACTGAGCACCCAGCACCCTGAGTACTGAGCACCCAGCACCGTGAGAACTGAGCACTCAGCACCCCGAGCACTGAGCACCCAGCACCCTGAGCACTGAGCACCCTGAGGACTGAGCACCCAGCACCCTGAGCACTGAGCATCGATCACCCTGAGCACTGAGCACCCAGCACCCCGAGCACAGAGCACCCAGCACCCTGAGTACTGAGCACCCAGCACCCCGAGTACTGAGCACCCAGCACCCTGAGTACTGAGCACCCAGCACCCCGAGCACTGAGCACCCGGCACCCTGAGTACTGAGCACCATGAGTACTGAGCACTGAGCACCCAGCACCCTGAGGACAGAGTACCCAGCACCCTGAGCACTGAGCACCCAGCACCCTGAGTACTGAGCACTGATCACCCTGAGCACTGAGCACCCAGCACCCCGAGCACTGAGCACCCAGCATCCTGAGCACTGAGTACTGAGCACCCAGCACCCTGAGCACTGAGCACCCAGCACCCCGAGCACTGAGCAACCAGCACCGTGAGCACGGAGCACCCCGAGGACTGAGCACCCAGCACCTTGAGTACTGAGCACCGAGCACCTCGAGCACTAAGCACCCAGCACCCTGAGTACTGAGCACCCAGCACCCTGAGCACTGAGCACCCAGCACCCTGAGCACTGAGCACTCAGCACCCCGAGCACTGAGCACCCAGCACCCTGAGTACTGAGCACCCAACACCCAGAGTACTGAGCACCCAGCACCCTGAGCACTGAGCACCCAGCAACCTGAGTACTGAGCACCCAGCATCCCTGAGTACTGAACACCCAGCACCCTGAGCACTGAGCACTTAGCACCCTGAGCACTGAGTACTGAGCACTGAGCACCCTGAGCACTGAGCACCCAGCACCCCGAGTACTGAGCACCCAGCACCCCGAGCACTGAGCACCCAGCGCCCCGAGCACTGAGCACCCAGCACCCCGAGCACTGAGCACTGAGCACCCTGAGCACTGAGCACCCAGCACCCCGAGTACTGAGCACTGAGCACCTTGAGTACTGAGCACCAAGCACCCCGAGTACTGAGCACTGAGCACCCTGAATACTGAGCACCCAGCACCCTGAGCACTGAGCACCCAGCACCCTGAGTACTCAGCACTGAGAACCCAGGACCCCGAGCACTGAGCACCCAGCACCCTGAGTACTGAGCACCAAGCACCCTGAGTACTGAGCACCCAGCACACTGATCACTGAGCACGGAGCACCACGAGGTACTGAGCACCCAGCACCCTGAGCACTGAGCACACAGCACCTTGAGTACTGAGCACCGAGCACCCCGAGCACTGAGCACCCAGCACCCTGAGTATTGAGCACCCAGCACCCTGAGCACTGAGCACGCAGCACCCCGAGCACTGAGCACCCAGCACCCTGAGAACTGAGCACCCAGCACCCTGAGTACTGAGCACCCAGCACCCTGAGTACTGAGCACCCAGCACCCTGAGCACTGAGCACCCAGCACCCTGAGTACTGAGCACCCAGCACCCTGAGCACTGAGCACCCAGCAACCTGAGCACTGAGCACCCAGCACCCCGAGCACTGAGCACCCAGCACCCCGAGCACTGAGCACCCAGCACCCTGAGCACTGAGCACCCAGCACCCTGAGCACTGAGCACCCAGCACCCTGACTACTGAGCACCCAGCACCCTGAGTACTGAGCACCCAGCACCGTGAGAACTGAGCACTCAGCACCCTGAGTACTGAGCACCGAGCACCCCGAGCACTAAGCACCCAGCACCCTGAGCACTGAGCACCCTGAGGACTGAGCACCCAGCACCCTGAGAACTGAGCACCGATCACCCTGAGCACTGAGCACCCAGCACCCTGAGTACTGAGCACCCAGCACCCCGAGTACTGAGCACCCAGCACCCTGAGTACTGAGCACCCAGCACACCGAGCACTGAGCACCCGGCACCCTGAGTACTGAGCACCCTGAGTACTGAGCACTGAGCACCCAGCACCCTGAGGACTGAGTACCCAGCACCCTGAGCACTGAGCACCCAGCACCCTGAGTACTGAGCACTGATCACCCTGAGTACTGAACACCCAGCACCCTGAGCACTGAGCACTGAGCACCCAGTACCCTGAGCACTGAGCACTGAGCACCCAGCACCCTGAGCACTGAGCACCCAGCACCCCGAGCACTGAGCACCCAGCACCCTGAGCACCCAACACCCTGAGCACTGAGCACCATGAGCACTGAGCACTCAGCACCCAGCACGCTGAGTACTGAGCACTGAGCACACAGCACCCTGAGTACTGAGCACCCAGCACCCCGAGCACTGAGTACCCAGCGCCCCGAGCACTGAGCACCCAGCACCCCGAGCACTGAGCACCCAGCACCCTGAGTACTGAGCACCCAGCACCCTGAGTACTGTGCAACCAGCACCCCGATCACTGAGCACCCAGCACCCCGAGCACTGAGCACCCAGCACCCTGAGTACTGAGCACCCAGCACCCCGAGCACTGAGCACCCAGCACCCTGAGTACTGAGCACCCAGCACCCTGAGTACTGAGCACTGAGCACCCTGAGCACTGAGCACCCAGCACCCCGAGCACTGAGCACCCACCACCCTGAGTACTGAGCACCCATCACCCTGAGCACTGAGCACCCAGCACCCTGAGCACTGAGCACCCAGCACCCTGAGTACTGAACACCCAGCACTCTGAGCGCTGAGCACTGAGCACCCTGAGCACTGAGTAATGAGCACTGAGCACCCTGAGCACTGAGCACCCAGCACACCGAGTACTGAACACCCAGCACCCTGAGTACTGAACACCCAGCACCCTGAGCACTGAGTACTGAGCACTGAGCACCCTGAGCACTGAGCACCCAGCACCCTGAGTACAGAGCACCCCTCACCCTGAGTACTGAACACCCAGCACCCTGAGTACTGAGCACCCAGCACCCCGAGCACTGAGCACCCAGCACCCCGAGCACTGAGCACCCAGCACCCTGAGTACTGAGCACCCAGCACCCTGAGTACTGAGCACCCAGCACCCTGAGCACTGAGCACCCAGCACCCTGAGTACTGAGCACCCAGCACCCTGAGTACTGAGAAACCAGCACCCTGAGCACTGAGCACCCAGCACCCTGAGCACTGAGCACTGAGCACCCAGCACCCCGAGTACTGAGCACCCAGCACCCCGAGCACTGAGCACCCAGCACCCTGAGCACTGAGCACCCAGCACCCTGAGCACTGAGCACCCAGCACCCTGAGTACTGAGCACACAGCACCCTGAGTACTGAGCACCCAGCACCCTGAGTACTGAGCACCCAGCACACTGATCACTGAGCACGGAGCACCACGAGGTACTGAGCACCCAGCACCCTGAGCACTGAGCACACAGCACCTTGAGTACTGAGCACCGAGCACCCCGAGCACTGAGCACCCAGCACCCTGAGTATTGAGCACCCAGCACCCTGAGCACTGAGCACGCAGCACCCCGAGCACTGAGCACCCAGCACCCTGAGAACTGAGCACCCAGCACCCTGAGTACTGAGCACCCAGCACCCTGAGTACTGAGCACCCAGCACCCTGAGCACTGAGCACCCAGCACCCTGAGTACTGAGCACCCAGCACCCTGAGAACTGAGCAACCAGCACCCTGAGCACTGTGCACCCAGCAACCCGAGTACTGAGCACCCAGCACCCCGAGTACTGAGCACCGAGCACCCGAGCACTGAGCACCCAGCACCCTGAGTACTGAGCACCCAGCACCCTGAGTACTGAGCACTGAGCACCCCGAGTACTGAGCACCCAGCACCCCGAGCAATGAGCACCCAGCAACCTGAGTACTGAGAACAGATCACCCTGAGTACTGAGCACCCAGCACCCTGAGTACTGAGCCCCAGCACCCTGAGTACTGAGCACCCAGCACCCCGAGAACTGAGCACCCAGCACCCCGAGAATGAGCACCCAGCACCCTGAGTACTGAGAACCGAGCACCCTGAGTACTGAGAACCCAGATCCCTGAGTACTGAGCCCCCAGCACCCTGAGCCCTGAGCACCCAGCACCCCGAGCACTGAGCACCCAGCACCCCGAGAATGAGCACCCAGCACCCTGAGTACTGAGCACCCAGCACCCTGAGTACTGAGCACTAAGAACCCAGAGCACTGAGCACCCAGCACCCCGAGCACGGATCACCCAGGACCCCGAGCACTGAGTACTGAGCACCCAGCACCCTGAGTACTGAGCACCGAGCTCCCCGAGCACTGAGTACTGAGCACCCAGCACCCCGATCACTGAGCACCCAGTACCCTGAGCACTGAGCACCCAGCACCCTGAGCACTGAGCAGCCAGCACCCTGAGTACTGAGCACCCAGCACGCTGAGTACTGAGCACCCAGCACCCCGAGCACTGAGCACCCAGCACCCTGAGTACTGTGCAACCAGCACCCCGATCACTGAGCACCCAGCACCCCGAGCACTGAGCACCCAGCACCCTGAGTACTGAGCACCCAGCACCCCGAGCACTGAGCACCCAGCACCCTGAGTACTGAGCACCCAGCACCCTGAGCACTGAGCACCCAGCACCCTGAGTACTGAGCACCCAGCACCCTGAGTACTGAGCAACCAGCACCCTGAGCACTGAGCACTGAGCACCCAGCACCCTGAGCACTGAGCACTGAGCACCCAGCACCCCGAGTACTGAGCACCCAGCACCCCGAGCACTGAGCACCCAGCACCCTGAGCACTGAGCACCCAGCACCCTGAGCACTGAGCACCCAGCACCCTGAGTACTGAGCACACAGCACCCTGAGTACTGAGCACCCAGCACCCTGAGTACTGAGCACTCAGCACCCTGAGTACTGAGCACAGAGCACCCCGAGCACTGAGCACCCAGCACCTTGAGCACTGAGCACCCTGAGGACTGAGCACCCAGCACCGTGAGCACTGAGCACCGATCACCCTGAGCACTGAGCACCCAGCACCCCGAGCACTGAGCACCCAGCACCCTGAGTACTGAGCACCCAGCACCCTGAGTACTGAGCACCCAGCACCCTGAGTACTGAGCACCCAGCACCCCGAGCACTGAGCACCCAGCACCCTGAGTACAGAACACCCTGAGTACTGAGCACTGAGCACCGAGCACCCTGAGTACTGAGCACCCTGAGGACTGAGCACCCAGCACCCTGAGCACTGAGCAACCAGCACCCTGAGTACTGAGCACTGATCACCCTGAGCACTGAGCACCCAGCACCCTGAGTACTGAGCACCCAGCACCCTGAGTACTGAGCACCCTGAGGACTGAGCACCCAGCACCCTGAGCACTGAGCAACCAGCACCCTGAGTACTGAGCACTGATCACCCTGAGCACTGAGCACCCAGCCCCCTGAGTACTGAGCACCCAGCACTATGAGTACTGAGCACCCAGCACCCTGAGTACTGAGCACTCAGCACCCTGAGTACTGAGCACCGAGCACCCCGAGCACTGAGCACCCCAGCACCCTGAGCACTGAGCACCCTGAGGACTGAGCAACCAGCACCCTGAGCACTGAGCACCCAGCACCCTGAGTACTGAGCACCGATCACCCTGAGCACTGAGCACCCAGGACCCCGAGCACTGAGCACCCAGCACCCTGAGTCCAGAGCACCCAGCACCCCGAGTACTGAGCACCCAGCACCCCGAGCACTGAGCACCCAGCACCCTGAGTACTGAGCACCCTGAGTACTGAGCACCGATCACCCTGAGCACTGCGCACCCATCACCCTGAGTACTGAGCAACCAGCACCCTGAGCACTGAGCACCCAGCACCCTGAGCACTGAGCACCCAGCACCCTGAGTACTGTTCACCCAGCACCCTGAGTACTGAGTACCCAGCACCTTGAGCACTGAGCACCCAGCACCCTGAGTACTGAGCACCGAGCACCCTGAGTACTGAGCACCCATCACCCTGAGCACTGAGCACCCAGCACCCTGAGTACTGAGCCCCAGCACCCTGAGTACTGAGCACCCAGCACCCCGAGAACTGAGCACCCAGCACCCCGAGAATGAGCACCCAGCACCCTGAGTACTGAGAACCGAGCACGCTGAGTACTGAGCACCCAGATCCCTGAGTACTGTGCCCCCAGCACCCTGAGCCCTGAGCACCCAGCATCCCCAAGCACTGAGCACCCAGCACCCCGAGAATGAGCACCCAGCACCCTGAGTACTGAGAAACCAGCACCCTGAGCACTGAGCACCCAGCACCCTGAGCACTGAGCACTGAGCACCCAGCACCCCGAGTACTGAGCACCCAGCACCCCGAGCACTGAGCACCCAGCACCCTGAGCACTGAGCACCCAGCACCCTGAGCACTGAGCACCCAGCACCCTGAGTACTGAGCACACAGCACCCTGAGTACTGAGCACCCAGCACCCTGAGTACTGAGCACTCAGCACCCTGAGTACTGAGCACAGAGCACCCCGAGCACTGAGCACCCAGCACCTTGAGCACTGAGCACCCTGAGGACTGAGCACCCAGCACCGTGAGCACTGAGCACCGATCACCCTGAGCACTGAGCACCCAGCACCCCGAGCACTGAGCACCCAGCACCCTGAGTACTGAGCACCCAGCACCCTGAGTACTGAGCACTCAGCACCCTGAGTACTGAGCACCAAGCACCCCGAGCACTGAGCACCCAGCACCCTGAGTACAGAACACCCTGAGTACTGAGCACTGAGCACCGAGCACCCTGAGTACTGAGCACCCTGAGGACTGAGCACCCAGCACCCTGAGCACTGAGCAACCAGCACCCTGAGTACTGAGCACTGATCACCCTGAGCACTGAGCACCCAGCACCCTGAGTACTGAGCACCCAGCACCCTGAGTACTGAGCACCCTGAGGACTGAGCACCCAGCACCCTGAGCACTGAGCACCCAGCACCCTGAGTAATGAGCACTGATCACCCTGAGCACTGAGCACCCAGCACCCTGAGTACTGAGCACCCAGCACCCTTTATACTGAGCACCCTGAGGACTAAGCACCCAGCACCCTGAGCACTGAGCACCCAGCACCTTGAGTACTGAGCAGCGAGCACCCCGAGCACTGAGCACCCAGCACCCTGAATACTGAGCACCCAGCACCCTGAGCACTGAGCACACAGCACCGCAAGCACTGAGCACCCAGCACCCCGAGCACTGAGCACCCAGCACCCTGAGTACTGAGCACCCAGCACCCAGAGTACTGAGCACCCAGCACCCTGAGCACTGAGCACCCAGCACCCTGAGTACTAAGCACCCAGCACCCTGAGTACTGAGCACACAGCACCCTGAGCACTGAGCACTAAGCACACAACACCCTGAGCACTGAGCACTGAGCACCCAGCACCCCGAGCACTGAGCACCCAGCACCCCGAGCACTGAGCACCCAGCACCCTGAGCACTGAGCACCCAGCACCCTGAGCACTGAGCACCCAGCCCCCTGAGTACTGAGCACCCAGCACTATGAGTACTGAGCACCCAGCACCCTGAGTACTGAGCACTCAGCACCCTGAGTACTGAGCACCGAGCACCCCGAGCACTGAGCACCCCAGCACCCTGAGCACTGAGCACCCTGAGGACTGAGCACCCAGCACCCTGAGCACTGAGCACCCAGCACCCTGAGTACTGAGCACCGATCACCCTGAGCACTGAGCACCCAGGACCCCGAGCACTGAGCACCCAGCACCCTGAGTACAGAGCACCCAGCACCCCGAGTACTGAGCACCCAGCACCCCGAGCACTGAGCACCCAGCACCCTGAGTACTGAGCACCCTGAGTACTGAGCACCGATCACCTTGAGCACTGCGCACCCATCACCCTGAGTACTGAGCACCCAGCACCCTGAGCACTGAGCACCCAGCACCCTGAGCACTGAGCACCCAGCACCCTGAGTACTGTTCACCCAGCACCCTGAGTACTGAGTACCCAGCACCTTGAGCACTGAGCACCCAGCACCCTGAGTACTGAGCACCGAGCACCCTGAGTACTGAGCACCCATCACCCTGAGCACTGAGCACCCAGCACCCTTAGTACTGAGCACCCAGCACCACCCTCAGCACTGAGCACCCAGCACCCCGAGCACTGAGCACCCAGCACCCTGAGCACTGTGCACCCAGCAACCCGAGTACTGAGCACCGAGCACCCGAGCACTGAGCACCCAGCACCCTGAGTACTGAGCACCCAGCACCCTGAGTACTGAGCACTGAGCACCCCGAGTACTGAGCACCCAGCACCCCGAGCAATGAGCACCCAGCAACCTGAGTACTGAGAACAGATCACCCTGAGTACTGAGCACCCAGCACCCTGAGTACTGAGCCCCAGCACCCTGAGTACTGAGCACACAGCACCCCGAGAACTGAGCACCCAGCACCCCGAGAATGAGCACCCAGCACCCTGAGTACTGAGAACCGAGCACCCTGAGTACTGAGAACCCAGATCCCTGAGTACTGAGCCCCCAGCACCCTGAGCCCTGAGCACCCAGCACCCCGAGCACTGAGCACCCAGCACCCCGAGAATGAGCACCCAGCACCCTGAGTACTGAGCACCCAGCACCCTGAGTACTGAGCACTAAGAACCCAGAGCACTGAGCACCCAGCACCCCGAGCACGGATCACCAAGGACCCCGAGCACTGAGTACTGAGCACCCAGCACCCTGAGTACTGAGCACCGAGCTCCCCGAGCACTGAGTACTGAGCACCCAGCACCCGGATCACTGAGCACCCAGTACCCTGAGCACTGAGCACCCAGCACCCTGAGCACTGAGCAGCCAGCACCCTGAGTACTGAGCACCCAGCACGCTGAGTACTGAGCACCCAGCACCCCGAGCACTGAGCACCCAGCACCCTGAGTACTGTGCAACCAGCACCCCGATCACTGAGCACCCAGCACCCCGAGCACTGAGCACCCAGCACCCTGAGTACTGAGCACCCAGCACCCCGAGCACTGAGCACCCAGCACCCTGAGTACTGAGCACCCAGCACCCTGAGTACTGAGCACTGAGCACCCTGAGCACTGAGCACCCAGCACCCCGAGCACTGAGCACCCACCACCCTGAGTACTGAGCACCCATCACCCTGAGCACTGAGCACCCAGCACCCTGAGCACTGAGCACCCAGCACCCTGAGTACTGAACACCCAGCACTCTGAGCGCTGAGCACTGAGCACCCTGAGCACTGAGTAATGAGCACTGAGCACCCTGAGCACTGAGCACCCAGCACACCGAGTACTGAACACCCAGCACCCTGAGTACTGAACACCCAGCACCCTGAGCACTGAGTACTGAGCACTGAGTACCCTGAGCACTGAGCACCCAGCACCCTGAGTACAGAGCACCCAGCACCCTGAGTACTGAACACCCAGCACCCTGAGTACTGTGCACCCAGCACCCTGAGTACTGAGCACCCAGCAACCTGAGTACTGAGCACCCAGCACCCTGAGCACTGAGCACCCAGCACCCTGAGTACTGAGCACCCAGCACCCTGAGTACTGAGCAACCAGCACCCTGAGCACTGAGCACTGAGCACCCAGCACCCTGAGCACTTTGCACTGAGCACCCAGCACCCCGAGTACTGAGCACCCAGCACCCCGAGCACTGAGCACCCAGCACCCTGAGCACTGAGCACCCAGCACCCTGAGCACTGAGCACCCAGCACCCTGAGTACTGAGCACACAGCACCCTGAGTACTGAGCACCCAGCACCCTGAGTACTGAGCACTCAGCACCCTGACTACTGAGCACAGAGCACCCTGAGGACTGAGCACCCAGCACCGTGAGAACTGAGCACCGATCACCCTGAGCACTGAGCACCCAGCACCCCGAGCACTGAGCACCCAGCACCCTGAGTACTGAGCACCCAGCACCCTGAGTACTGAGCACCCAGCACCCTGAGTACTGAGCACCCAGCACCCCGAGCACTGAGCACCCAGCACCCTGAGTACAGAACACCCTGAGTACTGAGCACTGAGCACCGAGCACCCTGAGTACTGAGCACCCTGAGGACTGAGCACCCAGCACCCTGAGCACTGAGCAACCAGCACCCTGAGTACTGAGCACTGATCACCCTGAGCACTGAGCACCCAGCACCCTGAGTACTGAGCACCCAGCACCCTGAGTACTGAGCACCCTGAGGACTGAGCACCCAGCACCCTGAGCACTGAGCACCCAGCACCCTGAGTAATGAGCACTGATCACCCTGAGCACTGAGCACCCAGCACCCTGAGTACTGAGCACCCAGCACCCTTTATACTGAGCACCCTGTGGACTGAGCACCCAGCACCCTGAGCACTGAGCACCCAGCACCTTGAGTACTGAGCAGCGAGCACCCCGAGCACTGAGCACCCAGCACCCTGAATACTGAGCACCCAGCACCCTGAGCACTGAGCACACAGCACCCCAAGCACTGAGCACCCAGCACCCCGAGCACTGAGCACCCAGCACCCTGAGTACTGAGCACCCAGCACCCAGAGTACTGAGCACCCAGCACCCTGAGCACTGAGCACCCAGCACCCTGAGTACTAAGCACCCAGCACCCTGAGTACTGAGCACGCAGCACCCTGAGCACTGAGCACTAAGCACACAACACCCTGAGCACTGAGCACTGAGCACCCAGCACCCCGAGCACTGAGCACCCAGCACCCCGAGCACTGAGCACCCAGCACCCTGAGCACTGAGCACCCAGCACCCTGAGCACTGAGCACCCAGCCCCCTGAGTACTGAGCACCCAGCACTATGAGTACTGAGCACCCAGCACCCTGAGTACTGAGCACTCAGCACCCTGAGTACTGAGCACCGAGCACCCCGAGCACTGAGCACCCCAGCACCCTGAGCACTGAGCACCCTGAGGACTGAGCACCCAGCACCCTGAGCACTGAGCACCCAGCACCCTGAGTACTGAGCACCGATCACCCTGAGCACTGAGCACCCAGGACCCCGAGCACTGAGCACCCAGCACCCTGAGTCCAGAGCACCCAGCACCCCGAGTACTGAGCACCCAGCACCCCGAGCACTGAGCACCCAGCACCCTGAGTACTGAGCACCCTGAGTACTGAGCACCGATCACCCTGAGCACTGCGCACCCATCACCCTGAGTACTGAGCACCCAGCACCCTGAGCACTGAGCACCCAGCACCCTGAGCACTGAGCACCCAGCACCCTGAGTACTGAGCACTGAGCACCCCGAGTACTGAGCACCCAGCACCCCGAGCAATGAGCACCCAGCAACCTGAGTACTGAGAACAGATCACCCTGAGTACTGAGCACCCAGCACCCTGAGTACTGAGCACCCAGCACCCCGAGAATGAGCACCCAGCACCCTGAGTACTGAGAACCGAGCACCCTGAGTACTGAGAACCCAGATCCCTGAGTACTGAGCCCCCAGCACCCTGAGCCCTGAGCACCCAGCACCCCGAGCACTGAGCACCCAGCACCCCGAGAATGAGCACCCAGCACCCTGAGTACTGAGCACCCAGCACCCTGAGTACTGAGCACTAAGAACCCAGAGCACTGAGCACCCAGCACCCCGAGCACGGATCACCAAGGACCCCGAGCACTGAGTACTGAGCACCCAGCACCCTGAGTACTGAGCACCGAGCTCCCCGAGCACTGAGTACTGAGCACCCAGCACCCTGATCACTGAGCACCCAGTACCCTGAGCACTGAGCACCCAGCACCCTGAGCACTGAGCAGCCAGCACCCTGAGTACTGAGCACCCAGCACGCTGAGTACTGAGCACCCAGCACCCCGAGCACTGAGCACCCAGCACCCTGAGTACTGTGCAACCAGCACCCCGATCACTGAGCACCCAGCACCCCGAGCACTGAGCACCCAGCACCCTGAGTACTGAGCACCCAGCACCCCGAGCACTGAGCACCCAGCACCCTGAGTACTGAGCACCCAGCACCCTGAGTACTGAGCACTGAGCACCCTGAGCACTGAGCACCCAGCACCCCGAGCACTGAGCACCCACCACCCTGAGTACTGAGCACCCATCACCCTGAGCACTGAGCACCCAGCACCCTGAGCACTGAGCACCCAGCACCCTGAGTACTGAACACCCAGCACTCTGAGCGCTGAGCACTGAGCACCCTGAGCACTGAGTAATGAGCACTGAGCACCCTGAGCACTGAGCACCCAGCACACCGAGTACTGAACACCCAGCACCCTGAGTACTGAACACCCAGCACCCTGAGCACTGAGTACTGAGCACTGAGTACCCTGAGCACTGAGCACCCAGCACCCTGAGTACAGAGCACCCAGCACCCTGAGTACTGAACACCCAGCACCCTGAGTACTGTGCACCCAGCACCCTGAGTACTGAGCACCCAGCACCCTGAGTACTGAGCACCCAGCACCCTGAGCACTGAGCACCCAGCACCCTGAGTACTGAGCACCCAGCACCCTGAGTACTGAGCAACCAGCACCCTGAGCACTGAGCACTGAGCACCCAGCACCCTGAGCACTTTGCACTGAGCACCCAGCACCCCGAGTACTGAGCACCCAGCACCCCGAGCACTGAGCACCCAGCACCCTGAGCACTGAGCACCCAGCACCCTGAGCACTGAGCACCCAGCACACTGAGTACTGAGCACACAGCACCCTGAGTACTGAGCACCCAGCACCCTGTGTACTGAGCACTCAGCACCCTGAGTACTGAGCACAGAGCACCCTGAGGACTGAGCACCCAGCACCGTGAGAACTGAGCACCGATCACCCTGAGCACTGAGCACCCAGCACCCCGAGCACTGAGCACCCAGCACCCTGAGTACTGAGCACCCAGCACCCTGAGTACTGAGCACCCAGCACCCTGAGTACTGAGCACCCAGCACCCCGAGCACTGAGCACCCAGCACCCTGAGTACAGAACACCCTGAGTACTGAGCACTGAGCACCGAGCACCCTGAGTACTGAGCACCCTGAGGACTGAGCACCCAGCACCCTGAGCACTGAGCAACCAGCACCCTGAGTACTGAGCACTGATCACCCTGAGCACTGAGCACCCAGCACCCTGAGTACTGAGCACCCAGCACCCTGAGTACTGAGCACCCTGAGGACTGAGCACCCAGCACCCTGAGCACTGAGCACCCAGCACCCTGAGTAATGAGCACTGATCACCCTGAGCACTGAGCACCCAGCACCCTGAGTACTGAGCACCCAGCACCCTTTATACTGAGCACCCTGTGGACTGAGCACCCAGCACCCTGAGCACTGAGCACCCAGCACCTTGAGTACTGAGCAGCGAGCACCCCGAGCACTGAGCACCCAGCACCCTGAATACTGAGCACCCAGCACCCTGAACACTGAGCACACAGCACCCCAAGCACTGAGCACCCAGCACCCCGAGCACTGAGCACCCAGCACCCTGAGTACTGAGCACCCAGCACCCAGAGTACTGAGCACCCAGCACCCTGAGCACTGAGCACCCAGCACCCTGAGTACTAAGCACCCAGCACCCTGAGTACTGAGCACGCAGCACCCTGAGCACTGAGCACTAAGCACACAACACCCTGAGCACTGAGCACTGAGCACCCAGCACCCCGAGCACTGAGCACCCAGCACCCCGAGCACTGAGCACCCAGCACACTGAGCACTGAGCACCCAGCACCCTGAGCACTGAGCACCCAGCCCCCTGAGTACTGAGCACCCAGCACTATGAGTACTGAGCACCCAGCACCCTGAGTACTGAGCACTCAGCACCCTGAGTACTGAGCACCGAGCACCCCGAGCACTGAGCACCCCAGCACCCTGAGCACTGAGCACCCTGAGGACTGAGCACCCAGCACCCTGAGCACTGAGCACCCAGCACCCTGAGTACTGAGCACCGATCACCCTGAGCACTGAGCACCCAGGACCCCGAGCACTGAGCACCCAGCACCCTGAGTCCAGAGCACCCAGCACCCCGAGTACTGAGCACCCAGCACCCCGAGCACTGAGCACCCAGCACCCTGAGTACTGAGCACCCTGAGTACTGAGCACCGATCACCCTGAGCACTGCGCACGCATCACCCTGAGTACTGAGCACCCAGCACCCTGAGCACTGAGCACCCAGCACCCTGAGCACTGAGCACCCAGCACCCTGAGTACTGAGTACCCAGCACCTTGAGCACTGAGCACCCAGCACCCTGAGTACTGAGCACCGAGCACCCTGAGTACTGAGCACCCATCACCCTGAGCACTGAGCACCCAGCACCCTTAGTACTGAGCACCCAGCACCACCCTCAGCACTGAGCACCCAGCACCCCGAGCACTGAGCACCCAGCACCCTGAGCACTGTGCACCCAGCACCCCGAGTACTGAGCACCCAGCACCCCGAGTACTGAGCACCGAGCACCCGAGCACTGAGCACCCAGCACCCTGAGTACTGAGCACCCAGCACCCTGAGTACTGAGCACTGAGCACCCCGAGTACTGAGCACCCAGCACCCCGAGCAATGAGCACCCAGCAACCTGAGTACTGAGAACAGATCACCCTGAGTACTGAGCACCCAGCACCCTGAGTACTGAGCCCCAGCACCCTGAGTACTGAGCACCCAGCACCCCGAGAACTGAGCACCCAGCACCCTGAGAATGAGCACCCAGCACCCTGAGTACTGAGAACCGAGCACCCTGAGTACTGAGAACCCAGATCCCTGAGTACTGTGCCCCCAGCACCCTGAGCCCTGAGCACCCAGCATCCCCAAGCACTGAGCACCCAGCACCCCGAGAATGAGCACCCAGCACCCTGAGTACTGAGCACCCAGCACCCTGAGTACTGAGCACTAAGCACCCAGAGCACTGAGCACCCAGCACCCCGAGCACGGATCACCCAGGACCCCGAGCACTGAGTACTGAGCACCCAGCACCCTGAGTACTGAGCACCGAGCTCCCCGAGCACTGAGCACCCTGAGTACTGAGCACCCAGCACCCCGATCACTGAGCACCCAGTACCCTGAGCACTGAGCACCCAGCACCCTGAGCACTGAGCACCCAGCACCCTGAGTACTGAGCACCCAGCACGCTGAGTACTGAGCACCCAGCACCCCGAGCACTGAGCACCCAGCACCCTGAGTACTGAGCACTGAGCACCCAGCAAGGCAAGCACTGAGCACCCAGCACCCTGTGTACTGAGCACTGAGCACCCTGAGTACTAAGCACCCAGCACCCTGAGTACTGAGCACCCAGGACCCTGAGCACTGAGCACCGAGCACCCCGAGCACTGAGCACCCAGCACCCTGAGCACTCAGCACCCAGCACCCCGAGCACTGAGCACCCAGCACCCTGAGCACTGAGCACCCAGCACCCTGAGCACGGAGCACCCCGAGGACTGAGCACCCAGCACCCTGAGTACGGGGCCCCCAGCACCCTGAGTACTGAGCACCAAGCACCCTGAGCACTGAGCACCCAGCACCCCGAGAATGAGCACCCAGCACCCTGAGTACGGAGAACCGAGCACCCTGAGTACTGAGCACCCAGCACCCTTAGTACTGAGCCACCAGCACCCTGAGTACTGAGTACCCAGCACCCCGAGAATGAGCACTCAGCACCCTGAGTACTGAGCACCCAGCACCCTGAGTACTGAGCACTAAGCACCCAGAGCACTGAGCACCCAGCACCCCGAGCACGGAGCACCCAGGACCCCGAGCACTGAGTACTGAGCATCCAGCACCCTGAGTACTGAGCACCGAGCTCCCCGAACACTGAGCACCCAGCACCCTGAGCACTGACCACCCAGCACCCTGAGTACTGAGCACCCAGACCCCGAGCACTGAGCACACAGCACCCTGAGTACTGAGCACCCTGAGTACTGAGCACCGATCACCCTGAGCACTGCGCACCCATCACCCTGAGTACTGAGCACCCAGCACCCTGAGCACTGAGCACCCAGCACCCTGAGCACTGAGCACCCAGCACCCTGAGTACTGTTCACCCAGCACCCTGAGTACTGAGTACCCAGCACCTAGATCACTGAGCACCCAGCACCCTGAGTACTGAGCACCGAGCACCCTGAGTACTGAGCACCCATCACCCTGAGCACTGAGCACCCAGCACCCTTAGTACTGAGCACCCAGCACCACCCTCAGCACTGAGCACCCAGCACCCCGAGCACTGAGCACCCAGCACCCTGAGCACTGTGCACCCAGCACCCCGAGTACTGAGCACCCAGCACCCCGAGTACTGAGCACCGAGCACCCGAGCACTGAGCACCCAGCACCCTGAGTACTGAGCACCCAGCACCCTGAGTACTGAGCACTGAGCACCCCGAGTACTGAGCACCCAGCACCCCGAGCAATGAGCACCCAGCAACCTGAGTACTGAGAACAGATCACCCTGAGTACTGAGCACCCAGCACCCTGAGTACTGAGCCCCAGCACCCTGAGTACTGAGCACCCAGCACCCCGAGAACTGAGCACCCAGCACCCCGAGAATGAGCACCCAGCACCCTGAGTACTGAGAACCGAGCACCCTGAGTACTGAGCACCCAGATCCCTGAGTACTGTGCCCCCAGCACCCTGAGCCCTGAGCACCCAGCATCCCCAAGCACTGAGCACCCAGCACCCCGAGAATGAGCACCCAGCACCCTGAGTACTGAGCACCCAGCACCCTGAGTACTGAGCACTAAGCACCCAGAGCACTGAGCACCCAGCACCCCGAGCACGGATCACCCAGGACCCCGAGCACTGAGTACTGAGCACCCAGCACCCTGAGTACTGAGCACCGAGCTCCCCGAGCACTGAGCACCCTGAGTACTGAGCACCCAGCACCCCGATCACTGAGCACCCAGTTCCCTGAGCACTGAGCACCCAGCACCCTGAGCACTGAGCACCCAGCACCCTGAGTACTGAGCACCCAGCACGCTGAGTACTGAGCACCCAGCACCCCGAGCACTGAGCACCCAGCACCCTGAGTACTGAGCACTGAGCACCCAGCAAGGCAAGCACTGAGCACCCAGCACCCTGTGTACTGAGCACTGAGCACCCTGAGTACTAAGCACCCAGCACCCTGAGTACTGAGCACCCAGGACCCTGAGCACTGAGCACCGAGCACCCCGAGCACTGAGCACCCAGCACCCTGAGCACTCAGCACCCAGCACCCCGAGCACTGAGCACCCAGCACCCTGAGCACTGAGCACCCAGCACCCTGAGCACGGAGCACCCCGAGGACTGAGCACCCAGCACCCTGAGTACGGGGCCCCCAGCACCCTGAGTACTGAGCACCAAGCACCCTGAGCACTGAGCACCCAGCACCCCGAGAATGAGCACCCAGCACCCTGAGTACGGAGAACCGAGCACCCTGAGTACTGAGCACCCAGCACCCTTAGTACTGAGCCACCAGCACCCTGAGTACTGAGTACCCAGCACCCCGAGAATGAGCACCCAGCACCCTGAGTACTGAGCACCCAGCACCCTGAGTACTGAGCACTAAGCACCCAGAGCACTGAGCACCCAGCACCCCGAGCACGGAGCACCCAGGACCCCGAGCACTGAGTACTGAGCATCCAGCACCCTGAGTACTGAGCACCGAGCTCCTCGAACACTGAGCACCCAGCACCCTGAGCACTGACCACCCAGCACCCTGAGTACTGAGCACCCAGACCCCGAGCACTGAGCACACAGCACCCTGAGTACTGAGCACCCTGAGTACTGAGCACCGATCACCCTGAGCACTGCGCACCCATCACCCTGAGTACTGAGCACCCAGCACACTGAGCACTGAGCACCCAGCACCCTGAGCACTGAGCACCCAGCACCCTGAGTACTGTTCACCCAGCACCCTGAGTACTGAGTACCCAGCACCTTGATCACTGAGCACCCAGCACCCTGAGTACTGAGCACCGAGCACCCTGAGTACTGAGCACCCATCACCCTGAGCACTGAGCACCCAGCACCCTTAGTACTGAGCACCCAGCACCACCCTCAGCACTGAGCACCCAGCACCCCGAGCACTGAGCACCCAGCACCCTGAGCACTGTGCACCCAGCACCCCGAGTACTGAGCACCCAGCACCCCGAGTACTGAGCACCGAGCACCCGAACACTGAGCACCCAGCACCCTGAGTACTGAGCACCCAGCACCCTGAGTACTGAGCATTGAGCACCCCGAGTACTGAGCACCCAGCACACCGAGCAATGAGCACCCAGCAACTTGAGTACTGAGAACAGATCACCCTGAGTACTGAGCACCCAGCACCCTGAGTACTGAGCCCCAGCACCCTGAGTACTGAGCACCCAGCACCCCGAGAACTGAGCACCCAGCACCCCGAGAATGAGCACCCAGCACCCTGAGTACTGAGAACCGAGCACCCTGAGTACTGAGCACCCAGATCCCTGAGTACTGAGCCCCCAGCACCCTGAGCCCTGAGCACCCAGCACCCCGAGCACTGAGCACCCAGCACCCCGAGAATGAGCACCCAGCACCCTGAGTACTGAGCACTAAGCACCCAGAGCACTGAGCACCCAGCACCCCGAGCACGGATCACCCAGGACCCCGAGCACTGAGTACTGAGCACCCAGCACCCTGAGTACTGAGCACCCAGCACCCTGAGTACTGAGCACCCAGCACTCAGAGTACTGAGCACCCAGCACCCTGAGCACTGAGCACCCAGCACCCTGAGTACTAAGCACCCAACACCCTGAGTACTGAGCACGCAGCACCCTGAGCACTGAGCACTAAGCACACAACACCCTGAGCACTGAGCACTGAGCACCCAGCACCCCGAGCACTGAGCACACAGCACCCCGAGCACTGAGCACCCAGCACTCTGAGCACTGAGCACCCAGCACCCTGAGCACTGAGCACCCAGCCCCCTGAGTACTGAGCACCCAGCACTATGAGTACTGAGCACCCAGCACCCTGAGTACTGAGCACTCAGCACCCTGAGTACTGAGCACCGAGCACCCCGAGCACTGAGCACCCCAGCACCCTGAGCACTGAGCACCCTGAGGACTGAGCACCCAGCACCCTGAGCACTGAGCACCCAGCACCCTGAGTACTGAGCACCGATCACCCTGAGCACTGAGCACCCAGGACCCCGAGCACTGAGCACCCAGCACCCTGAGTACAGAGCACCCAGCACCCCGAGTACTGAGCACCCAGCACCCCGAGCACTGAGCACCCAGCACCCTGAGTACTGAGCACCCTGAGTACTGAGCACCGATCACCCTGAGCACTGCGCACCCATCACCCTGAGTACTGAGCACCCAGCACCCTTAGTACTGAGCCACCAGCACCCTGAGTACTGAGTACCCAGCACCCCGAGAATGAGCACCCAGCACCCTGAGTACTGAGCACCCAGCACCCTGAGTACTGAGCACTAAGCACCCAGAGCACTGAGCACCCAGCACCCCGAGCACGGAGCACCCAGGACCCCGAGCACTGAGTACTGAGCATCCAGCACCCTGAGTACTGAGCACTGAGCTCCCCGAACACTGAGCACCCAGCACCCTGAGCACTGACCACCCAGCACCCTGAGTACTGAGCACCCAGACCCCGAGCACTGAGCACACAGCACCCTGAGTACTGAGCACCCTGAGTACTGAGCACCGATCACCCTGAGCACTGCGCACCCATCACCCTGAGTACTGAGCACCCAGCACCCTGAGCACTGAGCACCCAGCACCCTGAGCACTGAGCACCCAGCACCCTGAGTACTGTTCACCCAGCACCCTGAGTACTGAGTACCCAGCACCTTGATCACTGAGCACCCAGCACCCTGAGTACTGAGCACCGAGCACCCTGAGTACTGAGCACCCATCACCCTGAGCACTGAGCACCCAGCACCCTTAGTACTGAGCACCCAGCACCACCCTCAGCACTGAGCACCCAGCACCCCGAGCACTGAGCACCCAGCACCCTGAGCACTGTGCACCCAGCACCCCGAGTACTGAGCACCCAGCACCCCGAGTACTGAGCACCGAGCACCCGAACACTGAGCACCCAGCACCCTGAGTACTGAGCACCCAGCACCCTGAGTACTGAGCATTGAGCACCCCGAGTACTGAGCACCCAGCACACCGAGCAATGAGCACCCAGCAACCTGAGTACTGAGAACAGATCACCCTGAGTACTGAGCACCCAGCACCCTGAGTACTGAGCCCCAGCACCCTGAGTACTGAGCACCCAGCACCCCGAGCACTGAGCACCCAGCACCCTGAGCACTGAGCACCCAGCACCCTGAGCACTGAGCACCCAGCCCCCTGAGTACTGAGCACCCAGCACTATGAGTACTGAGCACCCAGCACCCTGAGTACTGAGCACTCAGCACCCTGAGTACTGAGCACCGAGCACCCCGAGCACTGAGCACCCCAGCACCCTGAGCACTGAGCACCCTGAGGACTGAGCACCCAGCACCCTGAGCACTGAGCACCCAGCACCCTGAGTACTGAACACCGATCACCCTGAGCACTGAGCACCCAGGACCCCGAGCACTGAGCACCCAGCACCCTGAGTACAGAGCACCCAGCACCCCGAGTACTGAGCACCCAGCACCCCGAGCACTGAGCACCCAGCACCCTGAGTACTGAGCACCCTGAGTACTGAGCACCGATCACCCTGAGCACTGCGCACCCATCACCCTGAGTACTGAGCACCCAGCACCCTGAGCACTGAGCACCCAGCACCCTGAGCACTGAGCACCCAGCACCCTGAGTACTGTTCACCCAGCACCCTGAGTACTGAGTACCCAGCACCTTGAGCACTGAGCACCCAGCACCCTGAGTACTGAGCACCGAGCACCCTGAGTACTGTGCACCCATCACCCTGAGCACTGAGCACCCAGCACCCTTAGTACTGAGCACCCAGCACCACCCTCAGCACTGAGCACCCAGCACCCCGAGCACTGAGCACCCAGCACCCTGAGTACTGAGCACTGAGCACCCCGAGTACTGAGCACCCAGCACCCCGAGCAATGAGCACCCAGCAACCTGAGTACTGAGAACAGATCACCCTGAGTACTGAGCACCCAGCACCCTGAGTACTGAGCCCCAGCACCCTGAGTACTGAGCACCCAGCACCCCGAGAACTGAGCACCCAGCACCCCGAGAATGAGCACCCAGCACCCTGAGTACTGAGAACCGAGCACCCTGAGTACTGAGCACCCAGATCCCTGAGTACTGAGCCCCCAGCACCCTGAGCCCTGAGCACCCAGCACCCCGAGCACTGAGCACCCAGCACCCCGAGAATGAGCACCCAGCACCCTGAGTACTGAGCACCCAGCACCCTGAGTACTGAGCACTAAGCACCCAGAGCACTGAGCACCCAGCACCCCGAGCACGGATCACCCAGGACCCCGAGCACTGAGTACTGAGCACCCAGCACCCTGAGTACTGAGCACCGAGCTCCCCGAGCACTGAGCACCCTGAGTACTGAGCACCCAGCACCCCGATCACTGAGCACCCAGTACCCTGAGCACTGAGCACCCAGCACCCTGAGCACTGAGCACCCAGCACCCTGAGTACTGAGCACCCAGCACGCTGAGTACTGAGCACCCAGCACCCCGAGCACTGAGCACCCAGCACCCTGAGTACTGAGCACTGAGCACCCAGCAAGGCAAGCACTGAGCACCCAGCACCCTGTGTACTGAGCACTGAGCACCCTGAGTACTAAGCACCCAGCACCCTGAGTACTGAGCACCCAGGACCCTGAGCACTGAGCACCGAGCACCCCGAGCACTGAGCACCCAGCACCCTGAGCACTCAGCACCCAGCACCCCGAGCACTGAGCACCCAGCACCCTGAGCACTGAGCACCCAGCACCCTGAGCACGGAGCACCCCGAGGACTGAGCACCCAGCACCCTGAGTACGGGGCCCCCAGCACCCTGAGTACTGAGCACCAAGCACCCTGAGCACTGAGCACCCAGCACCCCGAGAATGAGCACCCAGCACCCTGAGTACGGAGAACCGAGCACCCTGAGTACTGAGCACCCAGCACCCTTAGTACTGAGCCACCAGCACCCTGAGTACTGAGTACCCAGCACCCCGAGAATGAGCACCCAGCACCCTGAGTACTGAGCACCCAGCACCCTGAGTACTGAGCACTAAGCACCCAGAGCACTGAGCACCCAGCACCCCGAGCACGGAGCACCCAGGACCCCGAGCACTGAGTACTGAGCATCCAGCACCCTGAGTACTGAGCACCGAGCTCCCCGAACACTGAGCACCCAGCACCCTGAGCACTGACCACCCAGCACCCTGAGTACTGAGGACCCAGACCCCGAGCACTGAGCACCCAGCACCCTGAGTACTGAGCACCCTGAGTACTGAGCACCGATCACCCTGAGCACTGCGCACCCATCACCCTGAGTACTGAGCACCCAGCACCCTGAGCACTGAGCACCCAGCACCCTGAGCACTGAGCACCCAGCACCCTGAGTACTGTTCACCCAGCACCCTGAGTACTGAGTACCCAGCACCTTGAGCACTGAGCACCCAGCACCCTGAGTACTGAACACCGAGCACCCTGAGTACTGAGTACCCAGCACCTTGAGCACTGAGCACCCAGCACCCTGAGTACTGAGCACCGAGCACCCTGAGTACTGAGCACCCATCACCCTGAGCACTGAGCACCCAGCACCCTTAGTACTGAGCACCCAGCACCACCCTCAGCACTGAGCACCCAGCACCCCGAGCACTGAGCACCCAGCACCCTGAGCACTGTGCACCCAGCACCCCGAGTACTGAGCACCCAGCACCCCGAGTACTGAGCACCGAGCACCCGAGCACTGAGCACCCAGCACCCTGAGTACTGAGCACCCAGCACCCTGAGTACTGAGCACTGAGCACCCCGAGTACTGAGCACCCAGCACCCCGAGCAATGAGCACCCAGCAACCTGAGTACTGAGAACAGATCACCCTGAGTACTGAGCACCCAGCACCCTGAGTACTGAGCCCCAGCACCCTGAGTACTGAGCACCCAGCACCCCGAGAACTGAGCACCCAGCACCCCGAGAATGAGCACCCAGCACCCTGAGTACTGAGAACCGAGCACCCTGAGTACTGAGCACCCAGATCCCTGAGTACTGAGCCCCCAGCACCCTGAGCCCTGAGCACCCAGCACCCCGAGCACTGAGCACCCAGCACCCCGAGAATGAGCACCCAGCACCCTGAGTACTGAGCACCCAGCACCCTGAGTACTGAGCACTAAGCACCCAGAGCACTGAGCACCCAGCACCCCGAGCACGGATCACCCAGGACCCCGAGCACTGAGTACTGAGCACCCAGCACCCTGAGTACTGAGCACCGAGCTCCCCGAGCACTGAGCACCCTGAGTACTGAGCACCCAGCACCCCGATCACTGAGCACCCAGTACCCTGAGCACTGAGCACCCAGCACCCTGAGCACTGAGCACCCAGCACCCTGAGTACTGAGCACCCAGCACGCTGAGTACTGAGCACCCAGCACCCCGAGCACTGAGCACCCAGCACCCTGAGTACTGAGCACTGAGCACCCAGCAAGGCAAGCACTGAGCACCCAGCACCCTGTGTACTGAGCACTGAGCACCCTGAGTACTAAGCACCCAGCACCCTGAGTACTGAGCACCCAGGACCCTGAGCACTGAGCACCGAGCACCCCGAGCACTGAGCACCCAGCACCCTGAGCACTCAGCACCCAGCACCCCGAGCACTGAGCACCCAGCACCCTGAGCACTGAGCACCCAGCACCCTGAGCACGGAGCACCCCGAGGACTGAGCACCCAGCACCCTGAGTACGGGGCCCCCAGCACCCTGAGTACTGAGCACCAAGCACCCTGAGCACTGAGCACCCAGCACCCCGAGAATGAGCACCCAGCACCCTGAGTACGGAGAACCGAGCACCCTGAGTACTGAGCACCCAGCACCCTTAGTACTGAGCCACCAGCACCCTGAGTACTGAGTACCCAGCACCCCGAGAATGAGCACCCAGCACCCTGAGTACTGAGCACCCAGCACCCTGAGTACTGAGCACTAAGCACCCAGAGCACTGAGCACCCAGCACCCCGAGCACGGAGCACCCAGGACCCCGAGCACTGAGTACTGAGCATCCAGCACCCTGAGTACTGAGCACCGAGCTCCCCGAACACTGAGCACCCAGCACCCTGAGCACTGACCACCCAGCACCCTGAGTACTGAGCACCCAGACCCCGAGCACTGAGCACCCAGCACCCTGAGTACTGAGCACCCTGAGTACTGAGCACCGATCACCCTGAGCACTGCGCACCCATCACCCTGAGTACTGAGCACCCAGCACCCTGAGCACTGAGCACCCAGCACCCTGAGCACTGAGCACCCAGCACCCTGAGTACTGTTCACCCAGCACCCTGAGTACTGAGTACCCAGCACCTTGAGCACTGAGCACCCAGCACCCTGAGTACTGAGCACCGAGCACCCTGAGTACTGAGCACCCATCACCCTGAGCACTGAGCACCCAGCACCCTTAGTACTGAGCACCCAGCACCACCCTCAGCACTGAGCACCCAGCACCCCGAGCACTGAGCACCCAGCACCCTGAGCACTGTGCACCCAGCACCCCGAGTACTGAGCACCAAGCACCCCGAGTACTGAGCACCGAGCACCCGAGCACTGAGCACCCAGCACCCTGAGTACTGAGCACCCAGCACCCTGAGTACTGAGCATTGAGTACCCCGAGTACTGAGCACCCAGCACACCGAGCAATGAGCACCCAGCAACCTGAGTACTGAGAACAGATCACCCTGAGTACTGAGCACCCAGCACCCTGAGTACTGAGCCCCAGCACCCTGAGTACTGAGCACCCAGCACCCCGAGAACTGAGCACCCAGCACCCCGAGAATGAGCACCCAGCACCCTGAGTACTGAGAACCGAGCACCCTGAGTACTGAGCACCCAGATCCCTGAGTACTGAGCCCCCAGCACCCTGAGCCCTGAGCACCCAGCACCCCGAGCACTGAGCACCCAGCACCCCGAGAATGAGCACCCAGCACCCTGAGTACTGAGCACCCAGCACCCTGAGTACTGAGCACTAAGCACCCAGAGCACTGAGCACCCAGCACCCCGAGCACGGATCACCCAGGACCCCGAGCACTGAGTACTGAGCACCCAGCACCCTGAGTACTGAGCACCGAGCTCCCCGAGCACTGAGCACCCTGAGTACTGAGCACCCAGCACCCCGATCACTGAGCACCCAGTACCCTGAGCACTAAGCACCCAGCACCCTGAGCACTGAGCACCCAGCACCCTGAGTACTGAGCACCCAGCACGCTGAGTACTGAGCACCCAGCACCCCGAGCACTGAGCACCCAGCACCCTGAGTACTGAGCACTGAGCACCCAGCAAGGCAAGCACTGAGCACCCAGCACCCTGTGTACTGAGCACTGAGCACCCTGAGTACTAAGCACCCAGCACCCTGAGTACTGAGCACCCAGGACCCTGAGCACTGAGCACCGAGCACCCCGAGCACTGAGCACCCAGCACCCTGAGCACTCAGCACCCAGCACCCCGAGCACTGAGCACCCAGCACCCTGAGCACTGAGCACCCAGCACCCTGAGCACGGGGCACCCCGAGGACTGAGCACCCAGCACCCTGAGTACGGGGCCCCCAGCACCCTGAGTACTGAGCACCAAGCACCCTGAGCACTGAGCACCCAGCACCCCGAGAATGAGCACCCAGCACCCTGAGTACGGAGAACCGAGCACCCTGAGTACTGAGCACCCAGCACCCTTAGTACTGAGCCACCAGCACCCTGAGTACTGAGTACCCAGCACACCGAGAATGAGCACCCAGCACCCTGAGTACTGAGCACCCAGCACCCTGAGTACTGAGCACTAAGCACCCAGAGCACTGAGCACCCAGCACCCCGAGCACGGAGCACCCAGGACCCCGAGCACTGGGTACTGAGCATCCAGCACCCTGAGTACTGAGCACCGAGCTCCCCGAACACTGAGCACCCAGCACCCTGAGCACTGACCACCCAGCACCCTGAGTACTGAGCACCCAGACCCCGAGCACTGAGCACCCAGCACCCCTAGCACTGTGCACCCAGCACCCTGAGTACTGAGAACCCAGCATCCTGAGCACTGAGCACCCAGCACCCTTAGTACTGAGCACAGAGCACCAGCCTCAGCACTGAGCACCCAGCACCCCGAGCACTGAGCAACCGGCACCCCGAGTACTGAGCACCCTGAGTACTGAGCACTGAGCACCCAGCACCCTGAGCACTGAGTACTGAGCACCCAGCACCCTGAGCACTGAGCACCCAGCACCCTGAGCACTGAACACCCAGCACCCTGAGTACTGAGCACCCAGCACCCCAAACACTGAGCACCGAGCACCCTGAGAACTGAGCACCGATCACCCTGAGTACTGAGCACCCAGCACCATGAGTACTGAGCCCCGAGCAACCAGAGTACTGAGCAACCTGAGTACTGAGCACCCAGCACCCCGAGAATGAGCACCCAGCACCATGAGTCCTGAGCACCGAGCACCCTGAGCACTGAGCACCCAGCACACTAAGCACTGAGCACCCAGCACCCTGAGCACTGAGCACACAGCACCCTGAGTACTGAGCACCGAGCACCCCGAACACTGAGCACCGTGTACCCCGAGCACTGAGCACCCAGCACCCTGAGTACTGAGCACCCAGCACCCTGAGTACTGAGCACTGAGCACTGAGCACCCTGAGCACTGAGCACCCAACACCCTGAGCACTGAGCAACCAGCATCCTGAGCACTGAGTACTGAGCACCCAGCACCCTGAGCACTGAGCACCCAGCACCCTGAGCACTGAGCACCCAGCACCCTGAGTACTGAGCACCCAGCACCCCAAACACTGAGCACCGAGCACCCTGAGAACTGAGCACCGAGCACCCTGAGTACTGAGCACCCAGCACCATGAGTACTGAGCCCCGAGCAACCAGAGTACTGAGCAACCTGAGTACTGAGCACCCAGCACCCCGAGAATGAGCACCCAGCACCATGAGTACTGAGCACCGAGCACGCTGAGCACTGAGCACCCAGCACCCTGAGTACTGAGCACCAAGCACCCTGAGTACTGAGCACCCAGGACCCTGAGTACTGAGCACCCAGCACCCTGAGTTCTGAGCACCTAGCACCCTGAGCACTGAGCACACTGAGTACTGAGCAACCAGCACCCTGAGCACTGAGCACCCAGCACCCCGAGCACTGAGCACCCAGCACCCCGAGCATTGAGCACTGAGCACCCTGAGCACTGAGGACCCAGCACCCCGAGCACTGAGCACCCAGCACCCTGAGTACTGAGCACCCAGCACCCTGAGTACTGAGCACCCAGCACCCCGAGCACTGAGCACTGAGCACCCTGAGTACTGAGCACAGAGCACCCTTAGTACTGAGCACCAAGCACCCTGAGTACTGAGCACCCAGCAACCTGAGCACTGAGCACAGAGCACCCCGAGGACTGAGCACCCAGCACCGTGAGCACTGAGCACCCAGCACCTTGAGTACTGAGCACCGAGCACCCCGAGCACTGAGCACCCAGCACCCTGAGTACTGAGCACCCAGCACCCCGAGCACTGAGCACCCAGCACCCTGAGTACTGAGCACCCAGCACCCTGAGTACTGAGCACTGAGCACCCTGAGAACTGAGCACCCAACACACCGAGCACTGAGCATCCAACACCCTGAGTACTGAGCAACCAGCACCCTGAGTACTGAGCACTCAGCACCCTGAGTACTGAGCTCCGAGCACCCCGAGCACTGGGAACCCAGCACCCTGAGCACTGAGCACCCTGAGGACTGAGCACCCAGCACCCTGAGTACTGAGCACCCAGCACCCTGAGTACTGAGCACCCAGCACCCTGAGTACAGAGCAACGATCACCCTGAGCCCTGAGCACCCAGCACCCCGAGCACTGAGCACCCAGCACCCTGAGTACTGAGCACCCTGAGTGCTGAGCACCCAGCACCCTGATTACTGAGCACCCAGCACCCTGAGTACTGAGCACCCAGCACCCTGAGTACTTAGCACCCAGCACCTGAGCACTGAGCACCCAGCACCCCGAGCACTGAGCACCCAGCACCCTGAGCACTGAGCACCCAGCACCCCAAGCACTGAGCACCCAGCACCCTGAGTACTGAGTACTGAGCACCCTGAGTACTGAGCACCCAGCACCCTGGGCACTGAGCACCCAGCACCCTGAGTACTGAGCACCCAGCACCAAAAGTACTGAGCACCGAGCATCCTGAGCACTGAGCACCGAGCACCCCGAAACCTGAGCACCCAGCACCCTGAGTACTGAGCACCCAGCACCAAGAGTACTGAGCAGCAAGCACCCCGAGCACTGAGCACCCAGCACCCTGAGTAATGAGCACCCAGCACCCCTAGGACTGAGCACCCAGCACCCTGAGCACTGAGCACCCAGCACCTTGAGTACTGAGCAGCGAGCACCCCGAGCACTGAGCACCCAGCACCCTGAATACTGAGCACCCAGCACCCTGAGCACTGAGCACACAGCACCCCGAGCACTGAGCACCCAGCACCCCGAGCACTGAGCACCCAGCACCCTGAGTACTGAGCACCCAACACCCAGAGTACTGAGCACCCAGCACCCTGAGCACTGAGCACCCAGCACCCTGAGTACTAAGCACCCAGCACCCTGAGTACTGAGCACGCAGCACCCTGAGCACTGAGCACTAAGCACACAACACCCTGAGCACTGAGCACTGAGCACCCAGCACCCCGAGCACTGAGCACCCAGCACCCCGAGCACTGAGCACCCAGCACCCTGAGCACTGAGCACCCAGCACCCTGAGCACTGAGCACCCAGCCCCCTGAGTACTGAGCACCCAGCACCATGAGTACTGAGCACCCAGCACCCTGAGTACTGAGCACTCAGCACCCTGAGTACTGAGCACCGAGCACCCCGAGCACTGAGCACCCAGCACCCTGAGCACTGAGCACCCTGAGGACTGAGCACCCAGCACCCTGAGCACTGAGCACCCAGCACCCTGAGTACTGAGCACCGATCACCCTGAGCACTGAGCACCCAGGACCCCGAGCACTGAGAACCCAGCACCCTGAGTACAGAGCACCCAGCACCCCGAGTACTGAGCACCCAGCACCCCGAGCACTGAGCACCCATCACCCTGAGTACTGAGCACCCTGAGTACTGAGCACCGATCACCCTGAGCACTGCGCACCCATCACCCTGAGTACTGAGCACCCAGCACCCTGAGCACTGAGCACCCAGCACCCTGAGCACTGAGCACCCAGCACCCTGAGTACTGTTCACCCAGCACCCTGAGTACTGAGTACCCAGCACCCTGAGCACTGAGCACCCAGCACCCTGAGTACTGAGCACCGAGCACCCTGAGTACTGAGGACCTATCACCCTGAGCACTGAGCACCCAGCACCCTTAGTACTGAGCACCCAGCACCACCCTCAGCACTGAGCACCCAGCACCCCGAGCACTGAGCACCCAGCACCCTGAGCACTGTGCACCCAGCACCCCGAGTACTGAGCACCCAGCACCCCGAGTACTGAGCACCGAGCACCCGAGCACTGAGCACCCAGCACCCTGAGTACTGAGCACCCAGCACCCTGAGTACTGAGCACTGAGCACCCCGAGTACTAAGCACCCAGCACCCCGAGCAATGAGCACCCAGCAACCTGAGTACTGAGAACAGATCACCCTGAGTACTGAGCACCCAGCACCCTGAGTACTGAGCCCCAGCACCCTGAGTACTGAGCACCCAGCACCCCGAGAACTGAGCACCCAGCACCCCGAGAATGAGCACCCAGCACCCTGAGTACTGAGAACCGAGCACCCTGAGTACTGAGCACCCAGAACCCTGAGTACTGAGCCCCCAGCACCCTGAGCCCTGAGCACCCAGCACCCCGAGCACTGAGCACCCAGCACCCCGAGAATGAGCACCCAGCACCCTGAGTAATGAGCACCCAGCACCCTGAGTACTGAGCACTAAGCACCCAGAGCACTGAGCACCCAGCACCCCGAGCACGGATCACCCAGGACCCCGAGCACTGAGTACTGAGCACCCAGCACCCTGAGTAATGAGCACCGAGCTCCCCGAGCACTGAGCACCCTGAGTACTGAGCACCCAGCACCCCGATCACTGAGTACCCAGTACCCTGAGCACTGAGCACCCAGCACCCTGAGCACTGAGCACCCAGCACCCTGAGTACTGAGCACCCAGCACCCTGAGCACTGAGCACCCAGCACCCTGAGTACTGAGCACCCAGCACCCTGAGTAATGAGCACCCAGCACCCTGAGTACTGAGCACTAAGCACCCAGAGCACTGAGCACCCAGCACCCCGAGCACGGATCACCCAGGACCCCGAGCACTGAGTACTGAGCACCCAGCACCCTGAGTAATGAGCACCGAGCTCCCCGAGCACTGAGCACCCTGAGTACTGAGCACCCAGCACCCCGATCACTGAGTACCCAGTACCCTGAGCACTGAGCACCCAGCACCCCGAGCACTGAGCACCCAGCACCCTGAGTACTGAGCACTGAGCACCCAGCAAGGCAAGCACTGAGCACCCAGCACGCTGTGTACTGAGCACTGAGCACCCTGAGTACTAAGCACCCAGCACCCTGAGTACTGAGCACCCAGCACCCCGATCACTGAGTACCCAGTACCCTGAGCACTGAGCACCCAGCACCCTGAGCACTGAGCACCCAGCACGCTGAGTACTGAGCACCCAGCACCCCGAGCACTGAGCACCCAGCACCCTGAGTACTGAGCACTGAGCACCCAGCAAGGCAAGCACTGAGCACCCAGCACCCTGTGTACTGAGCACTGAGCACCCTGAGTACTAAGCACCCAGCACCCTGAGTACTGAGCACCCAGGACCCTGAGCACTGAGCACCGAGCACCCCGAGCACTGAGCACCCAGCACCCTGAGCACTCAGCACCCAGCACCCCGAGCACTGAGCACCCAGCACCCTGAGCACTGAGCACCCAGCACCCTGAGCACGGAGCACCCCGAGGACTGAGCACCCAGCACCCTGAGTACGGGGCCCCCAGCACCCTGAGTACTGAGCACCAAGCACCCTGAGCACTGAGCACCCAGCACCCCGAGAATGAGCACCCAGCACCCTGAGTACGGAGAACCGAGCACCCTGAGTACTGAGCACCCAGCACCCTTAGTACTGAGCCACCAGCACCCTGAGTACTGAGTACCCAGCACCCCGAGAATGAGCACCCAGCACCCTGAGTACTGAGCACCCAGCACCCTGAGTACTGAGCACTAAGCACCCAGAGCACTGAGCACCCAGCACCCCGAGCACGGAGCACCCAGGACCCCGAGCACTGAGTACTGAGCATCCAGCACCCTGAGTACTGAGCACCGAGCTCCCCGAACACTGAGCACCCAGCACCCTGAGCACTGACCACCCAGCACCCTGAGTACTGAGCACCCAGACCCCGAGCACTGAGCACCCAGCACCCTGAGTACTGAGCACCCTGAGTACTGAGCACCGATCACCCTGAGCACTGCGCACCCATCACCCTGAGTACTGAGCACCCAGCACCCTGAGCACTGAGCACCCAGCACCCTGAGCACTGAGCACCCAGCACCCTGAGTACTGTTCACCCAGCACCCTGAGTACTGAGTACCCAGCACCTTGAGCACTGAGCACCCAGCACCCTGAGTACTGAGCACCGAGCACCCTGAGTACTGAGCACCCATCAACCTGAGCACTGAGCACCCAGCACCCTTAGTACTGAGCACCCAGCACCACCCTCAGCACTGAGCACCCAGCACCCCGAGCACTGAGCACCCAGCACCCTGAGCACTGTGCACCCAGCACCCCGAGTACTGAGCACCCAGCACCCCGAGTACTGAGCACCGAGCACCCGAGCACTGAGCACCCAGCACCCTGAGTACTGAGCACCCAGCACCCTGAGTACTGAGCATTGAGCACCCCGAGTACTGAGCACCCAGCACACCGAGCAATGAGCACCCAGCAACCTGAGTACTGAGAACAGATCACCCTGAGTACTGAGCACCCAGCACCCTGAGTACTGAGCCCCAGCACCCTGAGTACTGAGCACCCAGCACCCCGAGAACTGAGCACCCAGCACCCCGAGAATGAGCACCCAGCACCCTGAGTACTGAGAACCGAGCACCCTGTGTACTGAGCACCCAGATCCCTGAGTACTGAGCCCCCAGCACCCTGAGCCCTGAGCACCCAGCACCCCGAGCACTGAGCACCCAGCACCCCGAGAATGAGCACCCAGCACCCTGAGTACTGAGCACCCAGCACCCTGAGTACTGAGCACTAAGCACGCAGAGCACTGAGCACCCAGCACCCCGAGCACGGATCACCCAGGACCCCGAGCACTGAGTACTGAGCACCCAGCACCCTGAGTACTGAGCACCGAGCTCCCCGAGCACTGAGCACCCTGAGTACTGAGCACCCAGCACCCCGATCACTGAGCACCCAGTACCCTGAGCACTAAGCACCCAGCACCCTGAGCACTGAGCACCCAGCACCCTGAGTACTGAGCACCCAGCACGCTGAGTACTGAGCACCCAGCACCCCGAGCACTGAGCACCCAGCACCCTGAGTACTGAGCACTGAGCACCCAGCAAGGCAAGCACTGAGCACCCAGCACCCTGTGTACTGAGCACTGAGCACCCTGAGTACTAAGCACCCAGCACCCTGAGTACTGAGCACCCAGGACCCTGAGCACTGAGCACCGAGCACCCCGAGCACTGAGCACCCAGCACCCTGAGCACTCAGCACCCAGCACCCCGAGCACTGAGCACCCAGCACCCTGAGCACTGAGCACCCAGCACCCTGAGCACAGAGCACCCCGAGGACTGAGCACCCAGCACCCTGAGTACGGGGCCCCCAGCACCCTGAGTACTGAGCACCAAGCACCCTGAGCACTGAGCACCCAGCACCCCGAGAATGAGCACCCAGCACCCTGAGTACGGAGAACCGAGCACCCTGAGTACTGAGCACCCAGCACCCTTAGTACTGAGCCACCAGCACCCTGAGTACTGAGTACCCAGCACCCCGAGAATGAGCACCCAGCACCCTGAGTACTGAGCACCCAGCACCCTGAGTACTGAGCACTAAGCACCCAGAGCACTGAGCACCCAGCACCCCGAGCACGGAGCACCCAGGACCCCGAGCACTGGGTACTGAGCATCCAGCACCCTGAGTACTGAGCACCGAGCTCCCCGAACACTGAGCACCCAGCACCCTGAGCACTGACCACCCAGCACCCTGAGTACTGAGCACCCAGACCCCGAGGACTGAGCACCCAGCACCCCTAGCACTGTGCACCCAGCACCCTGAGTACTGAGAACCCAGCATCCTGAGCACTGAGCACCCAGCACCCTTAGTACTGAGCACCCAGCACCAGCCTCAGCACTGAGCACCCAGCACCCCGAGCACTGAGCAACCGGCACCCCGAGTACTGAGCACCCTGAGTACTGAGCACTGAGCACCCAGCACCCTGAGCACTGAGTACTGAGCACCCAGCACCCTGAGCACTGAGCACCCAGCACCCTGAGCACTGAACACCCAGCACCCTGAGTACTGAGCACCCAGCACCCCAAACACTGAGCACCGAGCACCCTGAGAACTGAGCACCGAGCACCCTGAGTACTGAGCACCCAGCACCATGAGTACTGAGCCCCGAGCAACCAGAGTACTGAGCAACCTGAGTACTGAGCACCCAGCACCCCGAGAATGAGCACCCAGCACCATGAGTACTGAGCACCGAGCACCCTGAGCACTGAGTACCCAGCACCCTGAGTACTGAGCACCCAGCACACCGAGCATTGAGCACCCAGCACCCTGAGCACTGAGCACCCAGCACCCTGAGTCCTGAGCATCAAGCACGCTGAGCACTGAGCACCCAGCACACTAAGCACTGAGCACCCAGCACCCTGAGCACTGAGCACACAGCACCCTGAGTACTGAGCACCGAGCACCCCGAACACTGAGCACCGTGTACCCCGAGCACTGAGCACCCAGCACCCTGAGTACTGAGCACCCAGCACCCTGAGTACTGAGCACTGAGCACTGAGCACCCTGAGCACTGAGCACCCAACACCCTGAGCACTGAGCACCCAGCATCCTGAGCACTGAGTACTGAGCACCCAGCACCCTGAGCACTGAGCACCCAGCACCCTGAGCACTGAGCAACCAGCACCCTGAGTACTGAGCACCCAGCACCCCAAACACTGAGCACCGAGCACCCTGAGAACTGAGCACCGAGCACCCTGAGTACTGAGCACCCAGCACCAGGAGTACTGAGCCCCGAGCAACCAGAGTACTGAGCAACCTGAGTACTGAGCACCCAGCACCCCGAGAATGAGCACCCAGCACCATGAGTACTGAGCACCGAGCACCCTGAGCACTGAGCACCCAGCACCCTGAGTACTGAGCACCAAGCACCCTGAGTACTGAGCACCCAGGACCCTGAGTACTGAGCACCCAGCACCCTGAGTTCTGAGCACCTAGCACCCTGAGCACTGAGCACACTGAGTACTGAGCAACCAGCACCCTGAGCACTGAGCACCCAGCACCCCGAGCACTGAGCACCCAGCACCCCGAGCATTGAGCACTGAGCACCCTGAGCACTGAGGACCCAGCACCCCGAGCACTGAGCACCCAGCACCCTGAGTACTGAGCACCCAGCACCCTGAGTACTGAGCACCCAGCACCCCGAGCACTGAGCACTGAGCACCCTGAGTACTGAGCACAGAGCACCCTTAGTACTGAGCACCAAGCACCCTGAGTACTGAGCACCCAGCAACCTGAGCACTGAGCACAGAGCACCCCGAGGACTGAGCACCCAGCACCGTGAGCACTGAGCACCCAGCACCTTGAGTACTGAGAACCGAGCACCCCGAGCACTGAGCACCCAGCACCCTGAGTACTGAGCACCCAGCACCCCGAGCACTGAGCACCCAGCACCCTGAGTACTGAGCACCCAGCACCCTGAGTACTGAGCACTGAGCACCCTGAGAACTGAGCACCCAACACACCGAGCACTGAGCATCCAACACCCTGAGTACTGAGCACCCAGCACCCTGAGTACTGAGCACTCAGCACCCTGAGTACTGAGCTCCGAGCACCCCGAGCACTGGGAACCCAGCACCCTGAGCACTGAGCACCCTGAGGACTGAGCACCCAGCACCCTGAGTACTGAGCACCCAGCACCCTGAGTACTGAGCACCCAGCACCCTGAGTACAGAGCAACGATCACCCTGAGCCCTGAGCACCCAGCACCCCGAGCACTGAGCACCCAGCACCCTGAGTACTGAGCACCCTGAGTGCTGAGCACCCAGCACCCTGATTACTGAGCACCCAGCACCCTGAGCACTGAGCACCCAGCACCCTGAGTACTTAGCACCCAGCACCTGAGCACTGAGCACCCAGCACCCCGAGCACTGAGCACCCAGCACCCTGAGCACTGAGCACCCAGCACCCCAAGCACTGAGCACCCAGCACCCTGAGTACTGAGTACTGAGCACCCTGAGTACTGAGCACCCAGCACCCTGGGCACTGAGCACCCAGCACCCTGAGTACTGAGCACCGAGCACCCCGAGCACTGAGCACCCAGCACCCTGAGTACTGAGCACCCAGCACCAAAAGTACTGAGCACCGAGCATCCTGAGCACTGAGCACCGAGCACCCCGAACCCTGAGCACCCATCACCCTGAGTACTGAGCACCCAGCACCAAGAGTACTGAGCAGCAAGCACCCCGAGCACTGAGCACCCAGCACCCTGAGTAATGAGCACCCAGCACCCCTAGGACTGAGCACCCAGCACCCTGAGCACTGAGCACCCAGCACCTTGAGTACTGAGCAGAGAGCACCCCGAGCACTGAGCACCCAGCACCCTGAATACTGAGCACCCAGCACCCTGAGCACTGAGCACACAGCACCCCGAGCACTGAGCACCCAGCACCCCGAGCACTGAGCACCCAGCACCCTGAGTACTGCGCACCCAACACCCAGAGTACTGAGCACCCAGCACCCTGAGCACTGAGCACCCAGCACCCTGAGTACTAAGCACCCAGCACCCTGAGTACTGAGCACGCAGCACCCTGAGCACTGAGCACTAAGCACACAACACCCTGAGCACTGAGCACTGAGCACCCAGCACCCCGAGCACTGAGCACCCAGCACCCCGAGCACTGAGCACCCAGCACCCTGAGCACTGAGCACCCAGCACCCTGAGCACTGAGCACCCAGCCCCCTGAGTACTGAGCACCCAGCACCATGAGTACTGAGCACCCAGCACCCTGAGTACTGAGCACTCAGCACCCTGAGTACTGAGCACCGAGCACCCCGAGCACTGAGCACCCAGCACCCTGAGCACTGAGCACCCTGAGGACTGAGCACCCAGCACCCTGAGCACTGAGCACCCAGCACCCTGAGTACTGAGCACCGATCACCCTGAGCACTGAGCACCCAGGACCCCGAGCACTGAGCACCCAGCGCCCTGAGTACAGAGCACCCAGCACCCCGAGTACTGAGCACCCAGCACCCCGAGCACTGAGCACCCATCACCCTGAGTACTGAGCACCCTGAGTACTGAGCACCGATCACCCTGAGCACTGCGCACCCATCACCCTGAGTACTGAGCACCCAGCACCCTGAGCACTGAGCACCCAGCACCCTGAGCACTGAGCACCCAGCACCCTGAGTACTGTTCACCCAGCACCCTGAGTACTGAGTACCCAGCACCCTGAGCACTGAGCACCCAGCACCCTGAGTACTGAGCACCGAGCACCCTGAGTACTGAGCACCTATCACCCTGAGCACTGAGCACCCAGCACCCTTAGTACTGAGCACCCAGCACCACCCTCAGCACTGAGCACCCAGCACCCCGAGCACTGAGCACCCAGCACCCTGAGCACTGTGCACCCAGCACCCCGAGTACTGAGCACCCAGCACCCCGAGTACTGAGCACCGAGCACCCGAGCACTGAGCACCCAGCACCCTGAGTACTGAGCACCCAGCACCCTGAGTACTGAGCACTGAGCACCCCGAGTACTAAGCACCCAGCACCCCGAGCAATGAGCACCCAGCAACCTGAGTACTGAGAACAGATCACCCTGAGTACTGAGCACCCAGCACCCTGAGTACTGAGCCCCAGCACCCTGAGTACTGAGCACCCAGCACCCCGAGAACTGAGCACCCAGCACGCCGAGAATGAGCACCCAGCACCCTGAGTACTGAGAACCGAGCACCCTGAGTACTGAGCACCCAGAACCCTGAGTACTGAGCCCCCAGCACCCTGAGCCCTGAGCACCCAGCACCCCGAGCACTGAGCACCCAGCACCCCGAGAATGAGCACCCAGCACCCTGAGTAATGAGCACCCAGCACCCTGAGTACTGAGCACTAAGCACCCAGAGCACTGAGCACCCAGCACCCCGAGCACGGATCACCCAGGACCCCGAGCACTGAGTACTGAGCACCCAGCACCCTGAGTAATGAGCACCGAGCTCCCCGAGCACTGAGCACCCTGAGTACTGAGCACCCAGCACCCCGATCACTGAGTACCCAGTACCCTGAGCACTGAGCACCCAGCACCCTGAGCACTGAGCACCCAGCACCCTGAGTACTGAGCACCCAGCACGCTGAGTACTGAGCACCCAGCACCCCGAGCACTGAGCACCCAGCACCCTGAGTACTGAGCACTGAGCACCCAGCAAGGCAAGCACTGAGCA
This sequence comes from Microtus oregoni, assembly GCF_018167655.1. Lineage (NCBI taxonomy): Eukaryota > Metazoa > Chordata > Mammalia > Rodentia > Cricetidae > Microtus > Microtus oregoni. Next base: position 371,427 of record NW_024544558.1, read on the forward strand.
CCCAGCACGCTGTGTACTGAGCACTGAGCACCCTGAGTACTAAGCACCCAGCACCCTGAGTACTGAGCACCCAGGACCCTGAGCACTGAGCACCGAGCACCCCGAGCACTGAGCTCCCAGCACCCTGAGCACTCAGCACCCAGCACCCCGAGCACTGAGCACCCAGCACCCTGAGCACTGAGCACCCAGCACCCTGAGCACGGAGCACCCCGAGGACTGAGCACCCAGCACCCTGAGTACGGGGTCCCCTGCACCCTGAGTACTGAGCACCAAGCACCCTGAGCACTGAGCACCCAGCAACCCGAGAATGAGCACCCAGCACCCTGAGTACGGAGAACCGAGCACCCTGAGTACTGAGCACCCAGCACCCTGAGTACAGAGCAACGATCACCCTGAGCCCTGAGCACCCAGCACCCCGAGCACTGAGCACCCAGCACGCTGAGTACTGAGCACCCTGAGTGCTGAGCACCCAGCACCCTGATTACTGAGCACCCAGCACCCTGAGCACTGAGCACCCAGCACCCTGAGTACTTAGCACCCAGCACCTGAGCACTGAGCACCCAGCACCCCGAGCACTGAGCACCCAGCACCCCGAGCCCTGAGCACCGAGCACCCCGAGTACTGAGCACCCAGCACCCCGAGCACTGAGCACCCAGCACCCTGAGCACTGAGCACCCAGCACCCCAAGCACTGAGCACCCAGCACCCTGAGTACTGAGTACTGAGCACCCTGAGTACTGAGCACCCAGCACCCTGAGCACTGAGCACCCAGCACCCTGAGTACTGAGCACCGAGCACCCCGAGCACTGAGCACCCAGCATCCTGAGTACTGAGCACCCAGCACCAAAAGTCCTGAGCACCGAGCATCCTGAGCACTGAGCACCGAGCACCCCGAACCCTGAGCACCCAGCACCCTGAGTACTGAGCACCCAGCACCAAGAGTACTGAGCAGCAAGCACCCCGAGCACTGAGCACCCAGCACCCTGAGTAATGAGCACCCAGCACCCCGAGTACTGAGCACCCAGCACCGTGAGTACTGAGCACCCACCACAGTGAGTACTGAGCACCCAGCACCCTGAGCACTGAGCACAAAGCACGCTGAGTACTGAGCACCCTGAGTACTGAGCACCGAGGACCCTGAGCACTGAGCACCCAGCACCCCGAGCACTGAGCACCCAGCACCCCGAGAATGGGCACCCTGCACCCTGAGTACTGAGAACCGTGCACCCTGAGTACTGAGCACCCAGCACGCTGAGCACTGAGCACCCAGCACCCCGAGTACTGAGCACCCAGCACCCCGAGCACTGAGCACCCAGCACCCCGAGAATGAGCACCCAGCACCCTGAGTACTGAGCACCCAGCACCCTGAGTACTGAGCACCCAGCACTCTGAGCGCTGAGCACTGAGCACCCTGAGCACTGAGTAATGAGCACTGAGCACCCTGAGCACTGAGCACCCAGCACACCGAGTACTGAACACCCAGCACCCTGAGTACTGAACACCCAGCACCCTGAGCACTGAGTACTGAGCACTTAGCACCCTGAGCACTGAGCACCCAGCACCCTGAGTACAGAGCACCCAGCACCCTGAGTACTGAACACCCAGCACCCTGAGTACTGAGCAGCCAGCACCCCGAGCACTGAGCACCCAGCACCCCGAGCACTGAGCACCCAGCACCCTGAGTACTGAGCACCCAGCACCCTGAGTACTGAGCACCCAGCACCCTGAGCACTGAGCACCCAGCACCCTGAGTACTGAGCACCCAGCACCCTGAGTACTGAGCAACCAGCACCCTGAGCACTGAGCACTGAGCACCCAGCACCCTGAGCACTGAGCACTGAGCACCCAGCACCCCGAGTACTGAGCACCCAGCACCCCGAGCACTGAGCACCCAGCACCCTGAGCACTGAGCACCCTGAGTACTGAGCACCGATCACCCTGAGCACTGAGCACCCAGGACCCCGAGCACTGAGCACCCAGCACCCTGAGTACAGAGCACCCAGCACCCCGAGTACTGAGCACCCAGCACCCCGAGCACTGAGCACCCATCACCCTGAGTACTGAGCACCCTGAGTACTGAGCACCGATCACCCTGAGCACTGCGCACCCATCACCCTGAGTACTGAGCACCCAGCACCCTGAGCACTGAGCACCCAGCACCCTGAGCACTGAGCACCCAGCACCCTGAGTACTGTTCACCCAGCACCCTGAGTACTGAGTACCCAGCACCCTGAGCACTGAGCACCCAGCACACTGAGTACTGAGCACCGAGCACCCTGAGTACTGAGCACCTATCACCCTGAGCACTGAGCACCCAGCACCCTTAGTACTGAGCACCCAGCACCACCCTCAGCACTGAGCACCCAGCACCCCGAGCACTGAGCACCCAGCACCCTGAGCACTGTGCACCCAGCACCCCGAGTACTGAGCACCCAGCACCCCGAGTACTGAGCACCGAGCACCCGAGCACTGAGCACCCAGCACCCTGAGTACTGAGCACCCAGCACCCTGAGTACTGAGCACTGAGCACCCCGAGTACTGAGCACCCAGCACCCCGAGCAATGAGCACCCAGCAACCTGAGTACTGAGAACAGATCACCCTGACTACTGAGCACCCAGCACCCTGAGTACTGAGCCCCAGCACCCTGAGTACTGAGCACCCAGCACCCCGAGAACTGAGCACCCAGCACCCCGAGAATGAGCACCCAGCACCCTGAGTACTGAGAACCGAGCACCCTGAGTACTGAGCACCCAGAACCCTGAGTACTGAGCCCCCAGCACCCTGAGCCCTGAGCACCCAGCACCCCGAGCACTGAGCACCCAGCACCCCGAGAATGAGCACCCAGCACCCTGAGTAATGAGCACCCAGCACCCTGAGTACTGAGCACTAAGCACCCAGAGCACTGAGCACCCAGCCCCCTGAGTACTGAGCACCCAGCACCATGAGTACTGAGCACCCAGCACCCTGAGTACTGAGCACTCAGAACCCTGAGTACTGAGCACCGAGCACCCCGAGCACTGAGCACCCAGCACCCTGAGCACTGAGCACCCTGAGGACTGAGCACCCAGCACCCTGAGCACTGAGCACCCAGCACCCTGAGTACTGAGCACCGATCACCCTGAGCACTGAGCACCCAGGACCCCGAGCACTGAGCACCCAGCACCCTGAGTACAGAGCACCCAGCACCCCGAGTACTGAGCACCCAGCTCCCCGAGCACTGAGCACCCATCAACCTGAGTACTGAGCACCCTGAGTACTGAGCACCGATCACCCTGAGCACTGCGCACCCATCACCCTGAGTACTGAGCACCCAGCACCCTGAGCACTGAGCACCCAGCACCCTGAGCACTGAGCACCCAGCACCCTGAGTACTGTTCACCCAGCACCCTGAGTACTGAGTACCCAGCACCCTGAGCACTGAGCACCCAGCACACTGAGTACTGAGCACCGAGCACCCTGAGTACTGAGCACCTATCACCCTGAGCACTGAGCACCCAGCACCCTTAGTACTGAGCACCCAGCACCACCCTCAGCACTGAGCACCCAGCACCCCGAGCACTGAGCACCCAGCACCCTGAGCACTGTGCACCCAGCACCCCGAGTACTGAGCACCCAGCACCCCGAGTACTGAGCACCGAGCACCCGAGCACTGAGCACCCAGCACCCTGAGTACTGAGCACCCAGCACCCTGAGTACTGAGCACTGAGCACCCCGAGTACTGAGCACCCAGCACCCCGAGCAATGAGCACCCAGCAACCTGAGTACTGAGAACAGATCACCCTGAGTACTGAGCACCCAGCACCCTGAGTACTGAGCCCCAGCAACCTGAGTACTGAGCACCCAGCACCCCGAGAACTGAGCACCCAGCACCCCGAGAATGAGCACCCAGCACCCTGAGTACTGAGAACCGAGCACCCTGAGTACTGAGCACCCAGAACCCTGAGTACTGAGCCCCCAGCACCCTGAGCCCTGAGCACCCAGCACCCCGAGCACTGAGCACCCAGCACCCTGAGTAATGAGCACCCAGCACCCTGAGTACTGAGCACTAAGCACCCAGAGCACTGAGCACCCAGCACCCCGAGCACGGATCACCCAGGACCCCGAGCACTGAGTACTGAGCACCCAGCACCCTGAGTACTGAGCACCGAGCTCCCCGAGCACTGAGCACCCTGAGTACTGAGCACCCAGCACCCCGATCACTGAGTACCCAGTACCCTGAGCACTGAGCACCCAGCACCCTGAGCACTGAGCACCCAGCACCCTGAGTACTGAGCACCCAGCACGCTGAGTACTGAGCACCCAGCACCCCGAGCACTGAGCACCCAGCACCCTGAGTACTGAGCACTGAGCACCCAGCAAGGCAAGCACTGAGCACCCAGCACCCTGTGTACTGAGCACTGAGCACCCTGAGTACTGAGCACCCAGCACCCTTAGTACTGAGCCACCAGCACCCTGAGTACTGAGTACCCAGCACCCCGAGAATGAGCACCCAACACCCTGAGTACTGAGCACCCAGCACCCTGAGTACTGAGCACTAAGCACCCAGAGCACTGAGCACCCAGCACCCCGAGCACGGAGCACCCAGGACCCCGAGCACTGAGTACTGAGCATCCAGCACCCTGAGTACTGAGCACCGAGCTCCCCGAACACTGAGCACCCAGCACCCTGAGCACTGACCACCCAGCACCCTGAGTACTGAGCACACAGACCCCGAGCACTGAGCACCCAGCACCCCTAGCACTGTGCACCCAGCACCCTGAGTACTGAGAACCCAGCATCCTGAGCACTGAGCACCCAGCACCCTTAGTACTGAGCACCCAGCACCACCCTCAGCACTGAGCACCCAGCACCCCGAGCACTGAGCACCCGGCACCCCGAGTACTGAGCACCCTGAGTACTGAGCACTGAGCACCCAGCACCCTGAGCACTGACCACCCAGCAGCCTGAGCACTGAGCACCCAGCATCCTGAGCACTGAGTACTGAGCACCCAGCACCCTGAGCACTGAGCACCCAGCACCCTGAGCACTGAACACAAAGCACCCTGAGTACTGAGCACCCAGCACCCCAAGCACTGAGCACCGAGCAACCTGAGTACTGAGCACCCAGCACGCTGAGCACTGAGCACCCAGCACCGCGAGTACTGAGCACCCAGCACCCTGAGTACTGAGCACCCAGCACCCTGAGTACTGAGCACCCAGCACACCGAGCATTGAGCACCCAGCACCCTGAGCACTGAGCACCCAGCACCCTGAGTACTGAGCATCAAGCACGCTGAGCACTGAGCACCCATCACCCTGAGCACTGAGCACACAGCACCCTGAGTACTGAGCACCGAGCACCCCGAACACTGAGCACCGTGTACCCCGAGCACTGAGCACCCAGCACCCTGAGTACTGAGCACCCAGCACCCTGAGTACTGAGCACTGAGCACTGAGCACCCTGAGCACTGAGCACCCAACACCCTGAGCACTGAGCACCCAGCATCCTGAGCACTGAGTACTGAGCACCCAGCACCCTGAGCACTGAGCACCCAGCACCCTGAGCACTGAGCACCCAGCACCCTGAGTACTGAGCACCCAGCACCCCAAACACTGAGCACCGAGCACCCTGAGAACTGAGCACCGAGCACCCTGAGTACTGAGCACCCAGCACCATGAGTACTGAGCCCCGAGCAACCAGAGTACTGAGCAACCTGAATACTGAGCACCCAGCACCCCGAGAATGAGCACCCAGCACCATGAGTACTGAGCACCGAGCACCCTGAGCACTGAGCACCCAGCAACCTGATTAATGAGCACCAAGCACCCTGAGTACTGAGCACCCACGACCCTGAGTACTGAGCACCCAGCACCCTGAGTTCTGAGCACCTAGCACCCTGAGCACTGAGCACACTGAGTACTGAGCAACCAGCACCCTGAGCACTGAGCACCCAGCACCCCGTGCACTGAGCACCCAGCACCCCGAGCATTGAGCACTGAGCACCCTGAGCACTGAGGACCCAGCACCCCGAGCACTGAGCACCCAGCACCCTGAGAATTGAGCACCCAGCACACTGAGCACTGAGGACCTAGCACCCCGAGCACTGAGCACTGAGCACCCAGCACCCTGAGTACTGAGCACCCAGCACCCTGAGTACTGAGCACCCAGCACCCCGAGCACTGAGCACTGAGCACCCTGAGTACTGAGCACAGAGCACCCTTAGTACTGAGCACCAAGCACCCTGAGTACTGAGCACCCAGCAACCTGAGCACTGAGCACAGAGCACCCCGAGGACTGAGCACCCAGCACCGTGAGCACTGAGCACCCAGCACCTTGAGTACTGAGCACCGAGCACCCCGAGCACTGAGCACCCAGCACCCTGAGTACTGAGCACCCAGCACCCCGAGCACTGAGCACCCAGCACCCTGAGTACTGAGCACCCAGCACCCTGAGTACTGAGCACTGAGCACCCTGAGAACTGAGCACCCAACACACCGAGCACTGAGCATCCAACACCCTGAGTACTGAGCACCCAGCACCCTGAGTACTGAGCACTCAGCACCCTGAGTACTGAGCACCGAGCACCCCGAGCACTGGGAACCCAGCACCCTGAGCACTGAGCACCCTGAGGACTGAGCACCCAGCACCCTGAGTACTGAGCACTCAGCACCCTGAGTACTGAGCACCCAGCACCCTGAGTACAGAGCAACGATCACCCTGAGCCCTGAGCACACAGCACCCCGAGCACTGAGCACCCAGCACCCTGAGTACTGAGCACCCTGAGTGCTGAGCACCCAGCACCCTGATTACTGAGCACCCAGCACCCTGAGCACTGAGCACCCAGCACCCTGAGTACTTAGCACCCAGCTCCTGAGCACTGAGCACCCAGCACCCCGAGCACTGAGCACCCAGCACCCAGAGCACTGAGCACCGAGCACACCGAGTACTGAGCACCCAGCACCCCGAGCACTGAGCACCCAGCACCCTGAGCACTGAGCACCCAGCACCCCAAGCACTGAGCACCCAGCACCCTGAGTACTGAGTACAGAGCACCCTGAGTCCTGAGCACCCAGCACCCTGAGCACTGAGCACCCAGCACCCTGAGTACTGAGCACCGAGCACCCCGAGCACTGAGCACCCAGCACCCTGAGTACTGAGCACCCAGCACCAAAAGTACTGAGCACCGAGCATCCTGAGCACTGAGCACCGAGCACCCCGAACCCTGAGCACCCAGCACCCTGAGTACTGAGCACCCAGCACCAAGAGTACTGAGCAGCAAGCACCCCGAGCACTGAGCACCCAGCACCCTGAGTAATGAGCACCCAGCACCCCGAGTACTGAGCACCAAGCACCGTGAGTACTGAGCACCCACCACCCTGAGTACTGAGCACCCAGCACCCTGAGCACTGAGCACAAAGCACGCTGAGTACTGAGCACCCTGAGTACTGAGCACCGAGGACCCTGAGCACTGAGCACCCAGCACCCCGAGCACTGAGCACCCAGCACCCCGAGAATGGGCACCCTGCACCCTGAGTACTGAGAACCGTGCACCCTGAGTACTGAGCACCCAGCACGCTGAGCACTGAGCACCCAGCACCCCGAGTACTGAGCACCCAGCACCCCGAGCACTGAGCACCCAGCACCCCGAGAATGAGCACCCAGCACCCTGAGTACTGAGCACCCAGCACCCTGAGTACTGAGCACCCAGCACCCCGAGCACTGAGCACCCTGAATACTGAGCACCCAGCACCCTGAGTACAGTGAACTAAACACCCAGAGCGCTGAGCACCCAGGACCCCGAGCACTGAGTACTGAGCACCCAGCACCCTGAGTACTGAGCACCCAGCATCCTGAGTACTGAGCACCGATCACCCTGAGCACTGAGCACCCAGCACCCGAGCACTGAGCACCCAGCACCCTGAGTACTGAGCACACTGAGTACTGAGCACCCAGCACCCCGAGCACTGAGCACCCAGCACCCTGAGTACTGAGCACCCTGAGTGCTGAGCACCCAGCACCCTGAGCACTGAGCACCCAGCACCCTGAGCACTGAGCACCCAGCACCCTGAGTACTGAGCACCCAGCACCCTGAGTACTTAGCACCCAGCACCTGAGCACTGAGCACCCAGCACCCTGAGTACTGAGCACCCAGCACCCTGATTACTGAGCACCGAGAACCCCGAGTACTGAGCACCCAGCAACCTGAGCACTGAGCACCCAGCACCCTGAGCACTGAGCACCCAGCACCCCGAGCACTGAGCACCCAGCACCCTGAGTACTGAGTACTGAGCACCCTGAGTACTGAGCACCCAGCACCCTGAGCACTGTGCACCCAGCACCCTGAGCACTGAGCACCCAGCACCCTGAGTACTGAGCACCCAGCACCAAAAGTACTGAGCACCGAGTATCCTGAGCACAGAGCACCGAGCACCCCGAGCACTGAGCACCCAGCACCCTGAGTACTGAGCACCCAGCACCAAGAGTACTGAGCAGCAAGCACCCCGAGCACTGAGCACCCAGCACCCTGAGTAATGAGCACTCAGCACCCCGAGTACTGAGCACCCAGCACCCTGTGTACTGAGCACTGTGCACCCTGAGTACTAAGCACCCAGCACCCTGAGTACTGAGCACCCCGGACCCTGAGCACTGAGCACCGAGCACCCCGAGCACTGAGCACCCAGCACCCTGAGCACTCAGCACCGAGCACCCCGAGCACTGAGCATCCAGCACCCTGAGCACTGAGCCCCCAGGACGCTGAGTACTGAGCCCCCAGCACCCTGAGTACTGAGCACCCAGCACCCTGAGCACTGAGCACCCAGCACCCCGAGAATGAGCACCCAGCACCCTGAGTACTGAGAACCGAGCACCCTGAGTACTGAGCACCCAGCACCCTGAGTACTGAGCCCCCAGCACCCTGAGTACTGAGCACGCAGCACCCCGAACACTGAGCACCCAGCACCCAGAGAATGAGCACACAGCACCCTGAGTAATGAGCACCCAGCTCCCTGAGTACTGAGCACTAAGCACCCAGAGCACTGAGCAACCAGCACCCCGAGCACGGAGCACTGAGGACCCCGAGCACTGAGTACTGAGCACCCAGCACCCTGAGTACTGAGCACCGAGCTCCCTGAGCACTGAGCACCCACCACCCTGAGTACTGAGCACCCAGCACCCTGAGCACTGAGCACAAACACGCTGAGTACTGAGCACCCTGAGTACTGAGCACCGAGGACCCTGAGCACTGAGCACCCTGCATCCCAAGCACTGAGCACCCAGTACCCCGAGAATGGGCACCCAGCACCCTGAGTACTGAGAACCGAGCACCCTGAGTACTGAGCACCCAGCACCCTGAGTACTGAGCACCCAGCACCAAGAGTACTGAGCAGCAAGCACCCCGAGCACTGAGCACCCAGCACCCTGAGTAATGAGCACCCAGCACCCCGAGTACTGAGCACCCAGCACCGTGAGTACTGAGCACCCACCACCCTGAGTACTGAGCACCCAGCACCCTGAGCACTGAGCACAAAGCATGCTGAGTACTGAGCACCCTGAGTACTGTGCACCGAGGACCCTGAGCACAGAGCACCCAGCACCCCGAGCACTGAGCACCCAGCACCCCGACAATGGGCACCCAGCACCCTGAGTACTAAGAACCGAGCACCCTGAGTACTGCGCACCCAGCACGCTGAGCACTGAGCACCCAGCACCCCGAGTACTGAGCACCCAGCACCCTGAGCACTGAGCACCCAGCACCCCGAGAATGAGCACCCAGCAACCTGAGTACTGAGCACCCAGCACCCTGAGTACTGAGCACCCAGCACCCAGAGCACTGAGCACCCTGAATACTGAGCACCCAGCACCCTGAGTACTGTGCACTAAGCACCCAGAGCGCTGAGCACCCAGGACCCCGAGCACTGAGTACTGAGCACCCAGCACCCTGAGTTCTGAGCACGGAGCTCCCCGAGCACTGATCACCCTGAGTACTGAGCACCCATCAAACTGAGTACTGAGCACCCAGCACCCTGTGCACTGAGCACCCAGCACCCTGAGTACTGAGCACCCAGAACCCCGAGCACTGAGCACCCAGCACCCTGAGTACTGAGCACCCAGCACCCTGAGTACTGAGCAACCCGAGCACTGAGCACCCAGCACCCTGAGTACTGAGCACCCTGAGGACTGAGCACCGATCACCCTGAGCACTGAGCACCCAGCACCCTGAGTACTGAGCATCCAGCACCCTGAGCACTGAGCACCCAGCACCCTGAGTACTGAGCAGCGAGCACCTTGAGTACTGAGCACCCAGCACCCTGAGTACTGAGCACCCAGCACCCTGAGTACTGAGCACCGAGCACCCCGAGTACTGAGCACCCAGCACCCTGAGCACTCAGCACCCAGCACCCCGAGCACAGAGCACCCAGCACCCTGAGTACTGAGCTCCCAGCACCCCAGGCCCTGAGCACCCAGCACCCTGAGTACTGAGCACCCAACGTACTGAGCACCGAGCATACCGAGCACTGAGCTCCCAGCACCCTGAGTACTGAGCACCGAGCACCCTGAGCACTGAGCACCCAGCACCCTGAGTACTGAGCACCGAGCACCCCGAGCACTGAGCACCCAGCGCCCTGAGTACTGAGCACCGAGCACCCTGAGTACTGAGCACCCAGCACCCTGAGTCCTGAGCACCCAGCACCCTGAGTACTGAGCACCGAGCACCCTGAGTACTGAGCACCCAGCACCCTGAGTCCTGAGCACCCAGCATCCTGAGTACTGAGCAACGATCACCCTGAGCACTGAGCACCCAGCACCGGAGCACTGAGCACCCAGCACCCTGAGTACTGAGTACCCTGAGTGCTGAGCACCCAGCACCCTGAGCACTGAGCACCCAGCACCCTGAGCACTGAGCACCCAGCACCCTGAGTACTGAGCACCCAGCACCCTGAGTACTTAGCACCCAGCACCTGAGCACTGAGCACCCAGCACCCTGAGTACTGAGCACCCAGGACCCTGAGTACTGAGCACCGAGCACCCCGAGTACTGAGCACCCAGCAACCTGAGCACTGAGCACCCAGCACCCTGAGTACTGAGCACCCAGCACCCCATGCAATGAGCACCCAGCACCCTGAGTACTGAGTACTGAGCACCCTGCGTACTGAGCACCCAGCACCCTGAGCACTGAGCACCCAGCACCCTGAGCACTGAGCACCCAGCACCCTGAGTACTGAGCACCCAGCACCAAATGTACTGAGCACCGAGCATCCTGAGCACAGAGCACCGAGCACCCCGGGCACTGAGCACCCAGCACCCTGAGTACTGAGTACTGAGCACCCTGCGTACTGAGCACCCAGCACCCTGAGTACTGAGCACCCAGCACCCTGAGTACTGAGCACCCAGCACCCAGAGCACTGAGCACCTTGAATACTGAGCACCCAGCACCCTGAGTACTGTGCACTAAGCACCCAGAGCGCTGAGCACCCAGGACCCCGAGCACTGAGTACTGAGCACCCAGCACCCTGAGTACTGAGCACCGAGCTCCCCGAGCACTGAGCACCCTGACTACTGAGCACCCATCACCCTGAGTACTGAGCACCCATCACCCTGTGCACTGAGCACCCAGCACCCTGAGTACTGAGCACCCAGCACCCCGAGCACTGAGCACCCAGCACCCTGAGTACTGAGCACCCAGCACCCTGAGTACTGAGCAACCCGAGCACTGAGCACCCAGCACCCTGAGTACTGAGCTCCCTGAGGACTGAGCACCGATCACCCTGAACACTGAGCACCCAGCACCCTGAGTACTGAGCACCCAGCACCCTGAGCACTGAGCACCCAGCACCCTGAGTACTGAGCAGCGAGCACCTTGAGTACTGAGCACCCAGCACCCTGAGTACTAAGCACCCAGCACCCTGAGTACTGAGCACCCAGCACCCTGAGTTCTGAGCACCCCGCACCCTGAGCACTGAGCACACTGGGTACTGAGCACCCAGCTCCCTGAGCACTGAGGACCCAGCACACTGAGTACTGAGCACGAAGCCCCCTGAGCACTGAGGACCCAGCACCCCGAGCACTGAGCACCCAGCACCCTGAGTACTGAGCACCCAGCACACCGAGCACTGAGCACCGGGCACCCCGAGCACTGAGTACCCAGCACTCTGAGTACTGAGCACCCAGCACCCTGAGTACTGAGCACTGAGCACCCTGAGCACTGAGCACCCAGCACCCTGAGCACTGAGCACCCAGCATCCTGAGCACTGAGTACTGAGCACCCAGCACCCTGAGGACTGAGCACCCAGCACCCTGAGCACTGAGCACCCAGCACCCAGAGTACTGAGCAACCTGAGTACTGAGCACCCAGCACCCCGAGAATGAACACCCAGCACCATGAGTACTGAGCACCGAGCACTCTGAGCACTGAGCACCAAACACCCTGAGTACTGAGCACCAAGCACCCTGAGTACTGAGCACCCAGCACTCTGAGTACTGAGCACCCAGCACCCTGAGCACTGAGGACCCAGCACCCCGAGCACTGAGCACCCAGCACACTGAGCACTGAGGACCCAGCACCCCGAGCACTGAGCACCCAGCACCCTGAGTACTGAGCACCCAGCACCCTGAGCACTGAGGACCCAGCACCCCGAGCACTGAGCACCCAGCACACTGAGTAGTGAGCACTGAGCACCCAGCACCCTGAGCACTGAGGACCCAGCAGCCCGAGCACTGAGCACCCAGCACACTGAGTACTGAGCACTGAGCACCCAGCACCCTGAGTACTGAGCTCCCAGCACCCCGAGCCCTGAGCACCCAGCACCCTGAGTACTGAGCACCCTGAGTACTGAGCACCGATCACCCTGAGCACTGAGCCCCCAGCACCCTGAGTACTGAGCACCCAGCACCCTGAGCACTGAGCACCCAGCACCCCGAGTACTGAGCACCCAGTACCCTGAGCACTGAGCACCCAGCACCCTGAGCACGGAGCACCCCGAGGACTGAGCACCCAGCACCCTGAGTACTGAGCCCCCAGCACCCTGAGTACTGAGCACCCAGTACCCTGAGCACTGAGCACCCAGCACCCTGAGCACAGAGCACCCCGAGGACTGAGCACCCAGCACCCTGAGTACTGAGCCCCCAGCACCCTGAGTACTGAGCACCCAGCACCCTGAGCACTGAGCACCCAGCACCCCGAGAATGAGCACACAGCACCCTGAGTACTGAGAACCGAGCACCCTGAGTACTGAGCACCCAGCACCCTGAGTACTGAGCCCCCAGCACCCTGAGTACTGAGCACCCAGCACCCCGAGCACTGAGCACCCAGCACCCCGAGAATGAGCAGCCAGCACCCTGAGTACTGAGCACCCAGCACCCTGAGTACTGAGCACTAAGCACACAGAGCACTGAGCAACCAGCACCCCGAGCACGGAGCACCCAGGACCCCGAGCACTGAGTACTGAGCACCCAGCACCCTGAGTACTGAGCACCGAGCTCCCCGAGCACTGAGCACCCAGCACACTGAGCACTGAGCACCCAGCACCCTGAGCACTGAGCACCCAGCACGCTGAGGACTCAGTACCCATCACCCCGATCACTGAGCACCCAGCACCCTGAGCACTGAGCACCCAGCACCCTGAGCACTGAGCACCCAGCACCCAGAGCACTGAGCACGCAGCACCCTGAGCACTGAGCACCCAGCAACCTGAGTACTGAGCACCCAGAACACTGAGTACTGAGCACCCAGACCCCGAGCACTGAGCACCCAGCACCCCTAGCACTGTGCACCCAGCACCCTGAGTACTGAGAACCCAGCACCCTGAGTACTGAGCACCCAGCACCCTGAGCACTGAGCACCCAGCAGCCCGAGCACTGAGCACCCAGCATCCTGAGCACTTAGTAATGAGCACCCAGCACCCTGAGCACTGAGCACCCAGCACCCTGAGCACTCAGCATACAGCACCCTGAGTACTGAGCACCCAGCACCCCAAGCACTGAGCACCGAGCAATCTGAGTACTGAGCACCCAGCACGCTGAGCACTTAGCACCCAGCACCCCGAGTACTGAGCACCCAGCACCCTGAGTACTGAGCACCCAGCACCCTGAGTACTGAGCACCCAGCACCCCGAGCACTGAGCACCCAGCACCCTGAGCACTGAGCACCCAGCACCCTGAGCAATGAGCACCCAGCACCCTGAGTACTGAGCACCGAGCACCCTGAGCACTGAGCACCGGGTACCCCGAGCACTGAGCACCCAGCACCCTGAGTACCGAGCACCCAGCACCCTGAGTAGTGAGCACTGAGCACTGAGCACCCTGAGCACTGAGCACCCAGCACCCTGAGCACTGAGCACCCAGCATCCTGAGCACTGAGTACAGAGCACCCAGCACCCTGAGCACTGAGCACCCAGCACCCTGAGCACTGAGCACCCAGCACCCTGAGTACTGAGCACGCAGCACCCCAAACACTCAGCACCGAGCACCCTGAGAACTGAGCACCGAGCACCCTGAGTACTGAGCACCCAGCACCATGAGTACTGAGCCCCGAGCACCCAGAGTACTGAGCAACCTGAGTACTGAGCACCCAGCACCCCGAGAATGAGCACCCAGCACCATGAGTACTGAGCACCGAGCACCCTGAGCACTGAGCACCCAGCACCCTGAGTACTGAGCACCAAGCACCCTGAGTACTGAGCACTCAGCACCCTGAGTACTGAGCACCCAGCACCCTGAGTTCTGAGCACCCAGCACCCTGAGCACTGAGCACCCAGCACCCCGAGCACTGAGCACCCAGCACCCCGAGCACTGAGCACTGAGCACCCTGAGCACTGAGGACACAGCACCCCGAGCACTGAGCACCCAGCACCCTGAGTACTGAGCACCCAGCTCCCTGAGCACTGAGGACCTAGCACCCCGAGCACTGAGCACACAGCACGCTGAGTACTGAGCACTGAGCACCCAGCACCCTGAGTACTGAGCACCCAGCACCCTGAGTACTGAGCACCCAGCACCCCGAGCACTGAGCACTGAGCACCCTGAGTACTGAGCACTGAGCACCCTTAGTACTGAGCACCAAGCACCCTGAGTACTGAGCACCCAGCACCCTGAGCACTGAGCACGGAGCACGCCGAGGACTGAGCACCCAGCACCGTGAGCACTGAGCACCCTGCACCTTGAGTACTGAGCACCGAGCACCCCGAGCACTGAGCACCCAGCAACCTGAGTACTGAGCACCCAGCACCCCGAGCACTGAGCACCCAGCACCCTGAGTACTGAGCACCCAGCACCGTGAGTACTGAGCACTGAGCACCGTGAGCACTGAGCACCCAACACCCTGAGCACTGAGCACCCAACACCCTGAGTACTGAGCACCCAGCACCCTGAGTACTGCGCACTCAGCACCCTGAGTTCTGAGCACCGAGCACCCCGAGCACTGAGCACCCAGCACCCTGAGCACTGAGCACCCTGAGGACTGAGCACCCAGCACCCTGAGTACTGAGCACCCAGCACCCTGAGTACTGAGCACCCAGCATCCTGAGTACTGAGCACCGATCACCCTGAGCACTGAGCACCCAGCACCCTGAGTACTGAGCACCCAGCACCCCAAGCACTGAGCACCGAGCAATCTGAGTACTGAGCACCCAGCACGCTGAGCACTTAGCACCCAGCACCCCGAGTACTGAGCACCCAGCACCCTGAGTACTGAGCACCCAGCACCCTGAGTACTGAGTACCCAGCACCCCGAGCACTGAGCACCCAGCACCCTGAGCACTGAGCACCCAGCACCCTGAGCAATGAGCACCCAGCACCCTGAGTACTGAGCACCGAGCACCCTGAGCACTGAGCACCGGGTACCCCGAGCACTGAGCACCCAGCACCCTGAGTACCGAGCACCCAGCACCCTGAGTAGTGAGCACTGAGCACTGAGCACCCTGAGCACTGAGCACCCAGCACCCTGAGCACTGAGCACCCAGCATCCTGAGCACTGAGTACAGAGCACCCAGCACCCTGAGCACTGAGCACCCAGCACCCTGAGCACTGAGCACCCAGCACCCTGAGTACTGAGCACGCAGCACCCCAAACACTCAGCACCGAGCACCCTGAGAACTGAGCACCGAGCACCCTGAGTACTGAGCACCCAGCACCATGAGTACTGAGCCCCGAGCACCCAGAGTACTGAGCAACCTGAGTACTGAGCACCCAGCACCCCGAGAATGAGCACCCAGCACCATGAGTACTGAGCACCGAGCACCCTGAGCACTGAGCACCCAGCACCCTGAGTACTGAGCACCAAGCACCCTGAGTACTGAGCACTCAGCACCCTGAGTACTGAGCACCCAGCACCCTGAGTTCTGAGCACCCAGCACCCTGAGCACTGAGGACACTGAGTATTGAGCACCCAGCACCCTGAGCACTGAGCACCCAGCACCCCGAGCACTGAGCACCCAGCACCCCGAGCACTGAGCACTGAGCACCCTGAGCACTGAGGACACATCACCCCGAGCACTGAGCACCCAGCACCCTGAGTACTGAGCACCCAGCTCCCTGAGCACTGAGGACCTAGCACCCCGAGCACTGAGCACACAGCACGCTGAGTACTGAGCACTGAGCACCCAGCACCCTGAGTACTGAGCACCCAGCACCCTGAGTACTGAGCACCCAGCACCCCGAGCACTGAGCACTGAGCACCCTGAGTACTGAGCACTGAGCACCCTTAGTACTGAGCACCAAGCACCCTGAGTACTGAGCACCCAGCACCCTGAGCACTGAGCACGGAGCACGCCGAGGACTGAGCACCCAGCACCGTGAGCACTGAGCACCCTGCACCTTGAGTACTGAGCACCGAGCACCCCGAGCACTGAGCACCCAGCAACCTGAGTACTGAGCACCCAGCACCCCGAGCACTGAGCACCCAGCACCCTGAGTACTGAGCACCCAGCACCGTGAGTACTGAGCACTGAGCACCGTGAGCACTGAGCACCCAACACCCTGAGCACTGAGCACCCAACACCCTGAGTACTGAGCACCCAGCACCCTGAGTACTGCGCACTCAGCACCCTGAGTTCTGAGCACCGAGCACCCCGAGCACTGAGCACCCAGCACCCTGAGCACTGAGCACCCTGAGGACTGAGCACCCAGCACCCTGAGTACTGAGCACCCAGCACCCTGAGTACTGAGCACCCAGCATCCTGAGTACTGAGCACCGATCACCCTGAGCACTGAGCACCCAGCACCCCGAGAACTGAGCACCCAGCACCCTGAGTACTGAGCACCCTGAGTGCTGAGCACCCAGCACCATGAGTACTGAGCACCCAGCACCCTGAGCACTGAGCACCCAGCACCCTGAGTACTGAGCACCCAGCACCCTGAGTACTGAGCACTGAGCACCCTGAGTACTTAGCACCCAGCACTTTGAGTACTGAGCACCCAGCACCCTGAGTACTGAGCACCCAGCAACCTGAGTACTGAGCACCGAGCACCCCGAGTACTGAGCACCCAGCACCCCGAGCACTGAGCACCCAGCACCCTGAGCATTGAGCACCCAGCACCCTAGTACTGAGCACCCTGAGTACTGAGTACACAGCACCCTGAGCACTGAGCACCCAGCACCCCGAGCACTGTGCACCCAGCACCCTGAGCACTGAGCACCCTGAGTACTGAGCACTGAGCACCCTGAGTACTGAGCACTGAGCACCCTTAGTACTGAGCACCCAGCACCCTGAGTACTGAGCACCCAGCACCCTAAGCAATGAGCACCCTGAGTACTGAGCACCCAGCACCCTGAGCACTGAGCACCGAGCACCCCGAGCACTGAGCACTCAGCACCCTGAGTACTAAGCACCGAGCACCCTGAGTACTGAGCACCCAGTACCCTGAGCACTGAACACACAGCACCCTGAGTTCTGAGCTCCCCGAGCACTGAGCACCCAGCACACTGAGCACTGAGGACCCAGCACCCTGAGTACTGAGCACCCAGCACCCTGAGCACTGAGCACCCAGCACCCTGAGTACTGAGCACCCAGCACCCTGAGCACTGAGCACCCAGCACCCTGAGTACTGAGCATCCAGCACCCCGAGCACTGAGCACCCAGCACCCTGAGTACTGAGCACTGAGCACCCAGCACCCCGAGCACTGAGCACTCAGCTCCCTGTGTACTGAGCACTGAGTACCCAGCACCCCGAGCACTGAGCACCCAGCACCCTGAGCACTGAGCACCCTGAGTACTGAGCACCCAGCTCCCCGAGCACTGAGCACCCAGCACCCTGAGCACTGAGCACCCAGCACCCAGAGCACTGAGCACTGCGTACCCTGAGTACTGAGCACTGAGCACCCTGAGCACTGAGCACCGAGCACCCTGTGTACTGAGCACTGAGCACCCTGAGCACTGAGCACCCAGCACACTGAGTACTGAGCACCCAGCACCCTGAGCACTGAGGACCGAGCACCCCAAGTACTGAGCACCCAGGACCCTGAGCACTGAGCACCCAGCACCCCGAGCACTGAGCACCCAGCACCCTGAGTACTGAGCACCCAGCACCCTGAGTACTGAGCACCCAGCACCCTGAGTACTGAGCACCCAGCACCCTGAGTACTGAGCACCCAGCACCCTGAGTACTGACCACCGAGCACCCTGAGCACTTAGCACCCAGCAACCCAAGCACTGAGCACCCAGCACCCTGAGTACTGAGTACTGAGCACCCTGAGTACTGAGCACCCAGGACCCTGAGCACTGAGCACCCAGCAACCCGCGCACTGAGCACCCAGCACCCCAAGCACTAAGCACCCAGCACCCTGAGTACTGAGTACTGAGCACCCTGAGAACTGAGCACCCAGCACCCTGAGTACTGAAAACCGAGCACCCCGAGCACTGAGCACCCAGCACCCTGAGTACTGAGCACCCAGCACCAAGAGTACTGAGCAGCGAGCACCCTGAGCACTGAGCACCCAGCACCCTGAGTAATGAGCACCCAGCACCCCGAGTATTGAGCACCCAGCACCCTGAGTACTGAGCACCCAGCACCCTGAGCACTGAGCACAAAGCACGCTGAGTACTGAGCACCCTGAGTACTGAGCACCGAGGACCCTGAGCACTGAGCACCCAGCACCCCGAGCACTGAGCACCCAGCACCCCGCGTACTGAGCACCCAGCACCCTGAGTACTGAGCACCCAGCAACCTGAGTACTGAGCACGCAGCACCCCGAGCACTGAGCACCCTGAATACTGAGCACCCAGCACTGAGCACCCAGCACAATGAGGACTGAGCACCCAGCACCCCGAGCACTGAGCACCCAGCACCCTGAGCACTGAGCACCCTGAGTACTGAGCACTGAGCACCCTGAGTACTGAGCACTGAGCACCCTGAGTACTGAGCACCCAGCACATAGAGTACTGAGCACCCAGCACCCTGAGCACTGAGCACCGTCCACCCTGAGCACTGAGCACCCAGCACCCTGAGCACTGAGCACCCAGCACCCAGAGCAGTGAGCACCCAGCACCCTGAGCCCTGAGCACCCTGAGTACTGAGCACTGAGCACCCTGAGTACTGAGCACTGAGCACCCTGAGTACTGAGCACCCAGCACCCTGAGGACTGAGCACCCAGCACCCTGAGCAATGAGCACCCTGAGAACTGAGCACCCAGCACCGTGAGCACTGAGCACCGAGCACCCCGAGCACTGAGCACCCAGCAACCGGAGTACTGAGCTCCCAGTACCCTGAGTACTAAGCACCAAGCACCCTGAGTACTGAGCACCCCGAGCACTGAGCACCCAGCAACCTGAGCACTGAGGACCCAGCACCCTGATTACTGAGCACCCAGCACCCTGAGCACTGAGCACCCAGCACCCTGAGTACTGAGCACCCAACACCCTGAGCACTGAGCACCCTGCACCCTGAGTACTGAGCATCCAGCACCCCGAGCACTGAGCACCCAGCACCCTGAGTACTGAGCACTGAGCACCCAGCACCCCGAGCACTGAGCACCCAGCACCCTGTGTACTGAGCACTGAGTACCCAGCACCCCGAGCACTGAGCACCCAGCACCCTGAGCACTGAGCACCCTGATTACTGAGCACCCAGCACCCTGAGCACTGAGCCCCCAGCACCCCGAGCACTGAGCACCCAGCACCCAGAGCACTGTGCACTGAGCACCCTGAGTACTGAGCACTGAGCACCCTGAGCACTGAGCACCGATCACCCTGAGTACTGAGCACTGTGCACCATGAGTACTGAGCACCGAGCACCATGAGCACTGAGCACCCAGCACGCTGAGTACTGAGCACTGAACACCCTGAGCACTGAGCACCCAGCACCCTGAGTACTGAGCACCGAGCACCCTGAGTACTGAGCACCCAGCACTCTGAGCACTCAGCACCCAGCACCCTGAGCACTGAGCACCCAGCACCCCGAGCACTGAGCACCCAGCACCCAGAGCACTGAGCACCCACCACCCCGAGCACTGAGCCTGAGCACCCTGAGTACTGAGCACTGAGCACCCTGAGTACTGAGCACCGAGCACCATGAGTACTGAGCACCCAGCACCCCGAGCACTGAGCACCGAGCACCCTGAGTAGTGAGCACACAGCACCCTGAGCACTGAGCACCCAGCACAACGAGTACTGAGCACCCAGCACCCTGATTACTGAGCACCATGCACACCGAGCACTGAGCACCGAGCACACCGAGCACTGAGCACCCAGCACTCCGAGCACTGAGCACCCAGCACCCTGAGTACTAAGCACCCAGCACCCTAAGTACTGAGCACCCATCACCCTGAGTACTGAGCACCCAGCACCCTGAGTACTGAGCACCCAGCGTACTGAGCACCGAGCACCCCGAGCACTGAGCACCCAGCACCCTGAGCACTGAGCACCCAGCACCCTGAGTACTGAGCACCCAGCACCCTGTGTACTGAGCACCGAGCTCCCTGAGTACTGAGCCCCAGCACCCTGAGCACCGAGCACCCTGAGCACTGAGCACCCAGCACCCCGAGCACTGAGCACGCAGCACCCTGAGTACTGAGCACTGAGCACCCAGCACCCTGAGCACTGAGCACCCAACACCCTGAGTACTGAGCACTGAGCACCCAGCACCCCGAGCACTGAGCACCCAGCACCCTGAGCACTGAGCACCCAGCACCCGAGTACTGAGCACCCAGCACCCTGAGTACTGAGCACCCAGCTCCCTGAGTACTGAGCACCCAGCACCCCGAGTACTGAGCACCCAGCACCCTGAGTACTGAGCACCCAGCACCCTGAGTACTGAGCACCCAGCACCCTGAGTACTGAGCACGCAGCACCCCGAGCACTGAGCACTCTGAATACTGAGCACCCAGCACTGAGCACCCAGCACAATGAGGACTGAGCACCCAGCACCCCGAGCACTGAGCACCCAGCACCCTGAGCACTGAGCACCCTGAGTACTGAGCACTGAGCACCCTGAGTACTGAGCACTGAGCACCCTGAGTACTGAGCACCCAGCACATAGAGTACTGAGCACCCAGCACCCTGAGCACTGAGCACCGTCCACCCTGAGCACTGAGCACCCAGCACCCTGAGCACTGAGCACCCAGCACCCAGAGCAGTGAGCACCCAGCACCCTGAGCCCTGAGCACCCTGAGTACTGAGCACTGAGCACCCTGAGTACTGAGCACTGAGCACCCTGAGTACTGAGCACCCAGCACCCTGAGGACTGAGCACCCAGCACCCTGAGCAATGAGCACCCTGAGTACTGAGCACCCAGCACCCTGAGCACTGAGCACCGAGCACCCCGAGCACTGAGCACCCAGCAACCGGAGTACTGAGCTCCCAGTACCCTGAGTACTAAGCACCAAGCACCCTGAGTACTGAGCACCCTGAGCACTGAGCACCCAGCAACCTGAGCACTGAGGACCCAGCACCCTGAGTACTGAGCACCCAGCACCCTGAGCACTGAGCACCCAGCACCCTGAGTACTGAGCACCCAGCACCCTGAGCACTGAGCACCCTGCACCCTGAGTACTGAGCATCCAGCACCCCGAGCACTGAGCACCCAGCACCCTGAGTACTGAGCACTGAGCACCCAGCACCCCGAGCACTGAGCACCCAGCACCCTGTGTACTGAGCACTGAGTACCCAGCACCCCGAGCACTGAGCACCCAGCACCCTGAGCACTGAGCACCCTGAGTACTGAGCACCCAGCACCCTGAGCACTGAGCCCCCAGCACCCCGAGCACTGAGCACCCAGCACCCAGAGCACTGTGCACTGAGCACCCTGAGTACTGAGCACTGAGCACCCTGAGCACTGAGCACCGATCACCCTGAGTACTGAGCACTGAGCACCCTGAGCACTGAGCACCCTGCAACCTGAGTACTGAGCACCCAGCACCCTGAGCACTGAGGACCGAGCACCCTGAGTACTAAGCACCCAGCACACTGAGTAGTGAGCACAAAGCACCCTGAGCACTGAGTACCCAGCACGCTGAGTACTGAGCACTGTGCACCCTGAGTACTGAGCACCGAGCACCATGAGCACTGAGCACCGAGCACCCTGAGTACTGAGCACCCAGCACTCTGAGCACTGAGCACCCAGCACCCTGAGCACTGAGCACCCAGCACCCCGAGCACTGAGCACCCAGCACCCAGAGCACTGAGCACCCACCACCCCGAGCACTGAGCCTGAGCACCCTGAGTACTGAGCACTGAGCACCCTGAGTACTGAGCACCGAGCACCATGAGTACTGAGCACCCAGCACCCCGAGCACTGAGCACCGAGCACCCTGAGTAGTGAGCACACAGCACCCTGAGCACTGAGCACCCAGCACAACGAGTACTGAGCACCCAGCAGCCTGATTACTGAGCACCATGCACCCCGAGCACTGAGCACCGAGCACACCGAGCACTGAGCACCCAGCATTCCGAGCACTGAGCACCCAGCACCCTGAGTACTAAGCACCCAGCACCCTAAGTACTGAGCACCCATCACCCTGAGTACTGAGCACCCAGCACCCTGAGTACTGAGCACCCAGCGTACTGAGCACCGAGCACCCCGAGCACTGAGCACCCAGCACCCTGAGCACTGAGCACCCAGCACCCTGAGTACTGAGCACCGAGCACCCTGTGTACTGAGCACCGAGCTCCCTGAGTACTGAGCCCCAGCACCCTGAGCACCGAGCACCCTGAGCACTGAGCACCCAGCACCCCGAGCACTGAGCACGCAGCACCCTGAGTACTGAGCACTGAGCACCCAGCACCCTGAGCACTGAGCACCCAACACCCTGAGTACTGAGCACTGAGCACCCAGCACCCCGAGCACTGAGCACCCAGCACCCTGAGCACTGAGCACCCAGCACCCGAGTACTGAGCACCCAGCACCCTGAGTACTGAGCACCCAGCTCCCTGAGTACTGAGCACCCAGCACCCCGAGTACTTAGCACCCAGCACCCTGAGTACTGAGCACCCAGCACAGTGAGCACTGAGCACCCAGCACCCCGAGCACTGAGGAACCAGCACCCTGAGCACTGAGCATCCAGCACCCCGAGCACTGAGCAGCCAGCACCCTGAGTACTGAGCACCCAGCACCCTGAGTACTGAGCACCCAGCACACTGTGTACTGAGCACCCAGCACCCTGAGCACTGGTCACCCAGCACCCTGAGTACTGAGCACCGAGTACCCTGAGTACTGAGCACCCAGCACCCCGAGCACTGAGCACCCAGCACCCTGAGGACTGAGCAATGAGCACCCAGCACCCCGAGCACTGAGCACCCAGCACCCTGTGTACTGAGCACTGAGTACCCAGTACCCCGAGCACTGAGAACCAGCACCCTGAGCACTGAGCACCCAGCACCCTGAGTACTGAGCACCCAGCGCCCCGAGCACTGTGCACCCAGCACCCTGAGCACTGAGCACCCAGCACCCTGAGTACTGAGCACCCAGCACCCTGAGCACTGAGCAACCAGCACCCTGAGCACTGAGCACCCAGCACCCTGAGTACTGAGCACCCAGCACCCTGAGTACTAAGCACCGAGCACCCTGAGCACTGAGCACCCAGCACCCTGAGCACTGAGCAACCAGCACCCTGAGTACTGAGCACCCAGCACCCCGAGCACTGAGCACACAGCACCCGGAGAACTGAGCACCCAGCACCCTGAGCACTGAGCACCGAGCACCCTGAGCACTGAGCACCCATCACCCGGAGGACTGAGCACCCAGCAACCCGAGCACTGAGCACCCAGCAATCTGAGCACTGAGCACCCTGAGTACTGAGCACTGAGCACCCTGAGTACTGAGCACTGAGCACCCTGAGTACTGAGCACCCAGCACCCTGAGAACTGAGCACCCAGCACCCCGAGCACTGAGTACCCAGCACCCTGAGCACTGAGTACCCAGCACCCTGAGCACTGAGCACCCAGCACCCTGAGTACTGAGCACCCAGCACCCTGAGCACTGAGCACCCAGCACCCTGAGTACTGAGCATTGAGCACCCAGCACCCCGAGCACTGAGCACCCAGCACCCTGAGTACTGAGCACTGAGCACCCAGCACCCCGAGCACTGAGCACCCAGCACTCTGAGCATTGAGCACCCAGCACCCGAGTACTGATCACCCAGCACCCTGAGTACTGAGCACCCAGCACCCTGAGTACTGAGCACCCAGCACCCCGAGAACTGAGCACCTAGCACCCTGAGCACTGAGCACCCAGCACCCTGAGCACTGAGCACCCAGTACCCCGAGCACTGCGCACCCAGCACCCTGAGTACTGAGCACCCAGCACTCTGAGCACTGAGCACCCAGCACCCTGAGCACTGAGCACCCAGCACCCTGAGCACTGAGCACCAAGCACCCTGAGTAGTGAGCACCCAACGTACTGAGCACCGAGCACCCCGAGCACTGAGCACCCAGCACCCTGAGTACTGAACACCGAGCACCCCGAGCACTGAGCACCCAGCACCCTGAGTACTGAGCTCCGAGCACCCCGAACACTGAGCACCCAGCGCCCCGAGCACTGAGCACCCAGAACCCTGAGCACTGAGCACCCAGCACCCCGAGCACTGAGCACCCAGCACCACGAGCACTGAGCACCCAGCACCCCGAGCACTGAGCACCCAGCACCCCGAGCACTGAGCACCCAGCACCCTGAGTACTGAGCACCCAGCACCCTGAGCACTGAGCACCCAGCACCCTGAGTACTGAGCACCCAACACCCCAAGCACTGAGCACCCTGAGTACTGAGCACCCAGCACCCCAAGCACTAAGCAACCTGAGTACTGAGCACCCAGCACCCTGAGTAATGAGCACCCAGCACCCCGAGCACTGAGCACCCAGCACCCTGAGTACTGAGCACCGAGCACCCTGAGTACTGAGCAGCCAGCACCCTGAGTACTGAGCACCCAGCATACTGAGCACCGAGCACCCAGCACCCTGAGTACTGAGCACCCAGCACCCTGAGCACTGAGCACCCAGCACCCCGAGCACTGAGCACCCAGCACCCCGAGCACTGAGCACCCTGCACCCCAAGCACTGAGTACCCAGCACCCCGAGCACCGAGCACCCTGAGTACTAAGCAACGAGCACCCTGAGCACTGAGCACCCAGCACCCTGAGCACTGAGCACCCAGCACCCTGAGTACTGAGCACCCAGCACCCCAAGCACTGAGCACACAGCACCCTGAGTACTGAGCACCCAGCACCCTGAGCACTGATCACCGAGCACCCTGAGCACTGAGCACCCAGCACCCTGAGGACTGAGCACCCAGCACACTGAGCACTGAGCACCCACCACCCTGAGCACTGAGCGCCCTGAGTACTGAGCACCCTGAGTACTGAGCACTGAGCACCCTGAGTTCTGAGCACCCAGCACCCTGAATACTGAGCACCCAGCACTCTGAGCCCTGAGCACCCTGAGTACTGAGCACTGAGCACCCTGAGTACTGAGCACCCAGGACCCTGAGTACTGAGCACCCAGGACCCTGAGTACTGAGCACCCAGCACCCTGAGTACTGAGCACCCAGCACCCTGAGTACTGAGCATCCAGCACCCCGAGCACTGAGCACCCAGCACCCTGAGTACTGAGCACTGAGCACCCAGCACCCCGAGCACTGAGCACTCAGCTCCCTGTGTACTGAGCACTGAGTACCCAGCACCCCGAGCACTGAGCACCCAGCACCCTGAGCACTGAGCACCCTGAGTACTGAGCACCCAGCTCCCCGAGCACTGAGCACCCAGCACCCTGAGCACTGAGCACCCAGCACCCAGAGCACTGAGCACTGAGTACCCTGAGTACTGAGCACTGAGCACCCTGAGCACTGAGCACCGAGCACACTGTGTAATGAGCACTGAGCACCCTGAGCACTGAGCACCCAGCACACTGAGTACTGAGCACCCAGCACCCTGAGCACTGAGGACCGAGCACCCCAAGTACTGAGCACCCAGGACCCTGAGCACTGAGCACCCAGCACCCCGAGCACTGAGCACCCAGCACCCTGAGTACTGAGCACCCAGCACCCTGAGTACTGAGCACCCAGCACCCTGAGTACTGAGCACCCAGCACCCTGAGTACTGAGCACCCAGCACCCTGAGTACTGACCACCGAGCACCCTGAGCACTTAGCACCCAGCAACCCAAGCACTGAGCACCCAGCACCCTGAGTACTGAGTACTGAGCACCCTGAGTACTGAGCACCCAGGACCCTGAGCACTGAGCACCCAGCAACCCGCGCACTGAGCACCCAGCACCCCAAGCACTAAGCACCCAGCACCCTGAGTACTGAGTACTGAGCACCCTGAGAACTGAGCACCCAGCACCCTGAGTACTGAGCACCGAGCACCCCGAGCACTGAGCACCCAGCACCCTGAGTACTGAGCACCCAGCACCAAGAGTACTGAGCAGCGAGCACCCCGAGCACTGAGCACCCAGCACCCTGAGTAATGAGCACCCAGCACCCCGAGTATTGAGCACACAGCACCATGAGTACTGAGCACCCATCACCCTGATTACTGAGCACCCAGCACCCTGAGCACTGAGCACAAAGCACGCTGAGTACTGAGCACCCTGTGTACTGAGCACCGAGGACCCTGAGCACTGAGCACCCAGCACCCCGAGCACTGAGCACCCAGCACCCCGCGTACTGAGCACCCAGCACCCTGAGTACTGAGCACCCAGCACCCTGAGTACTGAGCACGCAGCCCCCCGAGCACTGAGCACCCTGAATACTGAGCACCCAGCACTGAGCACCCAGCACAATGAGGACTGAGCACCCAGCACCCCGAGCACTGAGCACCCAGCACCCTGAGCACTGAGCACCCTGAGTACTGAGCACTGAGCACCCTGAGTACTGAGCACTGAGCACCCTGAGTACTGAGCACCCAGCACATTGAGTACTGAGCACCCAGCACCCTGAGCACTGAGCACCCTCCACCCTGAGCACTGAGCACCCAGCACCCTGAGCACTGAGCACCCAGCACCCAGAGCAGTGAGCACCCAGCACCCTGAGCCCTGAGCACCCTGAGTACTGAGCACTGAGCACCCTGAGTACTGAGCACTGAGCACCCTGAGTACTGAGCACCCAGCACCCTGAGGACTGAGCACCCAGCACCCTGAGCAATGAGCACCCTGAGTACTGAGCACCCAGCACCCTGAGCACTGAGCACCGAGCACCCCGAGCACTGAGCACCCAGCAACCGGAGTACTGAGCTCCCAGCACCCTGAGTACTAAGCACCAAGCACACTGAGTACTGAGCACCCCGAGCACTGAGCACCCAGCACCCTGAGCACTGAGGACCCAGCACCCTGAGTACTGAGCACCCAGCACCCTGAGCACTGAGCACCCAGCACCCTGAGTACTGAGCACCCAGCACCCTGAGCACTGAGCACCCTGCACCCTGAGTACTGAGCATCCAGCACCCCGAGCACTGAGCACCCAGCACCCTGAGTACTGAGCACTGAGCACCCAGCACCCCGAGCACTGAGCACAAAGCACCCTGTGTACTGAGCACTGAGTACCCAGCACCCCGAGCACTGAGCACCCAGCACCCTGAGCACTGAGCACCCTGAGTACTGAGCACCCAGCACCCTGAGCACTGAGCCCCCAGCACCCCGAGCACTGAGCACCCAGCACCCAGAGCACTGAGCACTGAGCACCCTGAGTACTGAGCACTGAGCACCCTGAGCACTGAGCACCGAGCACCCTGAGTACTGAGCACTGAGCACCCTGAGCACTGAGCACCCTGCAACCTGAGTACTGAGCACCCAGCACCCTGAGCACTGAGGACCGAGCACCCTGAGTACTAAGCACCCAGCACCCTGAGTAGTGAGCACCCAGCACCCTGAGCACTGAGTACCCAGCACGCTGAGTACTGAGCACTGTGCACCCTGAGTACTGAGCACCGAGCACCATGAGCACTGAGCACCCAGCACGCTGAGTACTGAGCACTGAACACCCTGAGCACTGAGCACCCAGCACCCTGAGTACTGAGCACCGAGCACCCTGAGTACTGAGCACCCAGCACTCTGAGCACTGAGCACCCAGCACCCTGAGCACTGAGCACCCAGCACCCCGAGCACTGAGCACCCAGCACCCAGAGCACTGAGCACCCAGCACCCCGAGCACTGAGCCTGAGCACCCTGAGTACTGAGCACTGAGCACCCTGAGTACTGAGCACCGAGCACCATGAGTACTGAGCACCCAGCACCCCGAGCACTGAGCACCGAGCACCCTGAGTAGTGAGCACACAGCACCCTGAGCACTGAGCACACAGCACAACGAGTACTGAGCACCCAGCACCCTGATTACTGAGCACCATGCACCCCGAGCACTGAGCACCGAGCACACCGAGCACTGAGCACCCAGCACTCCGAGCACTGAGCACCCAGCACCCTGAGTACTAAGCACCCAGCACCCTAAGTACTGAGCACCCATCACCCTGAGTACTGAGCACCCAGCACCCTGAGTACTGAGCACCCAGCGTACTGAGCACCGAGCACCCCGAGCACTGAGCACCCAGCACCCTGAGCACTGAGCACCCAGCATCCTGAGTACTGAGCACCGAGCACCCTGTGTACTGAGCACCGAGCTCCCTGAGTACTTAGCCCCAGCACCCTGAGCACCGAGCACCCTGAGCACTGAGCACCCAGCACCCCGAGCACTGAGCACGCAGCACCCTGAGTACTGAGCACTGAGCACCCAGCACCCTGAGCACTGAGCACCCAACACCCTGAGTACTGAGCACTGAGCACCCAGCACCCCGAGCACTGAGCACCCAGCACCCTGAGCACTGAGCACCCAGCACCCGAGTACTGAGCACCCAGCACCCTGAGTACTGAGCACCCAGCTCCCTGAGTACTGAGCACCCAGCACCCCGAGTACTGAGCACCCAGCACCCTGAGTACTGAGCACCCAGCACAGTGAGCACTGAGCACCCAGCACCCCGAGCACTGAGGAACCAGCACCCTGAGCACTGAGCACCCAGCACCCTGAGTACTGAGCACCCAGCACACTGTGTACTGAGCACCCAGCACCCTGAGCACTGGTCACCCAGCACCCTGAGTACTGAGCACCGAGTACCCTGAGTACTGAGCACCCAGCACCCCGAGCACTGAGCACCCAGCACCCTGAGGACTGAGCAATGAGCACCCAGCACCCCGAGCACTGAGCACCCAGCACCCTGTGTACTGAGCACTGAGTACCCAGTACCCCGAGCACTGAGAACCAGCACCCTGAGCACTGAGCACCCAGCACCCTGAGTACTGAGCACCCAGCGCCCCGAGCACTGTGCACCCAGCATCCTGAGCACTGAGCACCGAGCACCCTGAGTACTGAGCACCCAGCACCCTGAGCACTGAGCAACCAGCACCCTGAGCACTGAGCACCCAGCACCCTGAGTACTGAGCACCCAGCACCCTGAGTACTAAGCACCGAGCACCCTGAACACTGAGCACCCAGCACCCTGAGCACTGAGCAACCAGCACCCTGAGTACTGAGCACCCAGCACCCCGAGCACTGAGCACACAGCACCCGGAGAACTGAGCACCCAGCACCCTGAGCACTGAGCACCGAGCACCCTGAGCACTGAGCACCCATCACCCTGAGGACTGAGCACCCAGCACCCCGAGCACTGAGCACCCAGCAATCTGAGCACTGAGCACCCTGAGTACTGAGCACTGAGCACCCTGAGTACTGAGCACTGAGCACCCTGAGTACTGAGCACCCAGCACCCTGAGAACTGAGCACCCAGCACCCCGAGCACTGAGTACCCAGCACCCTGAGCACTGAGTACCCAGCACCCTGAGCACTGAGCACCCAGCACCCTGAGTACTGAGCACCCAGCACCCTGAGCACTGAGCACCCAGCACCCTGAGTACTGAGCATTGAGCACCCAGCACCCCGAGCACTGAGCACCCAGCACCCTGAGTACTGAGCACTGAGCACCCAGCACCCCGAGCACTGAGCACCCAGCACTCTGAGCATTGAGCACCCAGCACCCGAGTACTGATCACCCAGCACCCTGAGTACTGAGCACCCAGCACCCTGAGTACTGAGCACCCAGCACCCCGAGAACTGAGCACCTAGCACCCTGAGCACTGAGCACCCAGCACCCTGAGCACTGAGCACCCAGTACCCCGAGCACTGCCCACCCAGCACCCTGAGTACTGAGCACCCAGCACCCTGAGCACTGAGGACCGAGCACCCTGAGTACTAAGCACCCAGCACCCTGAGTACTGAGCACCCAGCACCCTGAGCACTGAGCACCCAGCACGCTGAGTACTGAGCACTGAGCACCCTGAGTAATGAGCACCGAGCACCCTGATCACTGAGCACCCAGCACGCTGAGTACTGAGCCCTGAGCACCCTGAGCACTGAGCACCCAGCACCCTGAGTACTGAGCACCGAGCACCCTGAGTACTGAGCACCCAGCACTCTGAGCACTGAGCACCCAGCACCCTGAGCACTGAGACACCCAGCACCCCGAGCACTGAGCACAAAGCACCCCGAGCACTGAGCACCCAGCACCCTGAGCACTGAGCCTGAGCACCCTGAGTACTGAGCACTGAGCACCCTGAGTACTGAGCACCGAGCACCCTGAGTACTGAGCACCCAGAACACCGAGCACTGAGCACCGAGCACCCTGAGCACTGAGCACCCAGCACCCTGAGTACTAAGCACCCAGGACCCTGAGTACTGAGCACCCAGCACCCTGAGTACTGAGCACCCATCACCCTGAGTACTGAGCACCCAGCGTACTGAGCACCGAGCACCCCGAGCACTGAGCACCCAGCACCCTGAGTACTGAGCACCCAGCACCCTGAGCACTGAGCACCCAGCACCCTGAGTACTGAGCACCGAGCACCCTGAGTACTGATCACCCAGCACCCTGAGTACTGAGCACCCAGCACCCTGAGTACTGAGCACCCAGCGTACTGAGCACCGAGCACCCAGCAGCCTGAGTACTGAGCACCCAGCACCCTGAGCACTGAGCACCCAGCACCCTGAGTACTGAGCACTGAGCACCCCGAGTACTGAGCACCGAGCACACCGAGCACTGAGCACCCAGCACCCCGAGCACAGAGCATCCTGTGTACTGAGCACCCAGCACCCTGAGCACTGAGCACCCAGCACCCTGAGCACTGAGCACCCAGCACCCTGAGCACTGAGCACCCAGCACCCTGAGTACTGAGCACCCAGCACCCTGGGCACTGAGCAACCTTAGTACTGAGCACTGAGCACCCTGAGTACTGAGCACTGAGCACCCTGAATACTGAGCACCCAGCACCCTGAGTACTGAGCACCCAGCACCCTGAGCAATGATCACCCTGAGTACTGAGCACCCAGCACCTTGAACACTGAGCACCGAGCACCCTGAGCACTGAGCAACCAGCACCCGGAGAACTGAGCACCCAGCACCCTGAGTACTAAGCACCGAGCACCCTGAGTACTGAGCACTGAGCACCCCGAGCACTGAGCACCCAGAACCCCGAGCACCGAGCACCCTGAGTACTGAGCACCCAGCACCCTGAGCACTGAACACACAGCACCCTGAGTACTGAGCACTGAGCACCCCGAGTACTGAGCACCGAGCACACCGAGCACTGAGCACCCAGCACCCCGAGCACAGAGCATCCTGTGTACTGAGCACCCAGCACCCTGAGCACTGAGCACCCAGCACCCTGAGCACTGAGCACCCAGCACCCTGAGCACTGAGCACCCAGCACCCTGAGTACTGAGCACCCAGCACCCTGGGCACTGAGCAACCTTAGTACTGAGCACTGAGCACCCTGAGTACTGAGCACTGAGCACCCTGAATACTGAGCACCCAGCACCCTGAGTACTGAGCACCCAGCACCCTGAGCAATGATCACCCTGAGTACTGAGCACCCAGCACCTTGAACACTGAGCACCGAGCACCCTGAGCACTGAGCAACCAGCACCCGGAGAACTGAGCACCCAGCACCCTGAGTACTAAGCACCGAGCACCCTGAGTACTGAGCACTGAGCACCCCGAGCACTGAGCACCCAGAACCCCGAGCACCGAGCACCCTGAGTACTGAGCACCCAGCACCCTGAGCACTGAACACACAGCACCCTGAGTACTGAGCACCAAGTACCCTGAGTACTGAGCATCCAGCACCCCGAGCACTGAGCACCCAGCACCCTGAGTACTGAGCACTGAGCACACAGCACCCCGAGCACTGAGCACCCAGCACTCTGAGTACTGAGCACCGAGCACACTGAGCACTGAGCACCCAGCACCCCGAGCACTGAGCACCCAGCACCCTGAGTACTGAGCACCCAGCACCCTGAGTACTGAGCACCCAGCACCCCGAGCACTGAGTACCCAGCACCCTGAGCACTGAGCACCCAGCACCCTGAGCACTGAGCACCCAGCACCCTGAGCACTGAGCACCCAGCACCCTGAGTACTGAGCACTGAGCACCCAGCACCCCGAGCACTGAGCACCCAGCACCCTGAGTACTGAGCACTGAGCACCCAGCACACCGAGCACTGAGCACCCAGCACCCTGAGCACTGAGCACCCAGCACCTGAGTCCTGAGCACCCAGCACCCTGAGCACTGAGCACCCAGCACCCCGAGCAATGAGCACCCAGCACCCTGAGTACTGAGCACCCAGCACCCCGAGCACTGAGCACCCAGCACCCTGAGCACTGAGCACCCAGCACCCCGAGCAATGAGCACCCAGCACCCTGAGTACTGAGCACCCAGCACCCCGAGTACTGAGCACCCAGCAACCTGAGCACTGAGCACCCAGCACCCCCAGCAATGAGCACCCAGCACCCTGAGTACTGAGCACCCAGCACCCCGAGTACTGAGCACCCAGCAACCTGAGAACCGAGCAGCCAGCACCCCCAGCAATGAGCACCCAGCATCCTGAGTACTGAGCACCCAGCACCCCCAGCAATGAGCACCCAGCACCCTGAGTACTGAGCACCCAGCACCCCGAGTACTGAGAACCCAGCAACCTGAGAACCGAGCAGCCAGCACCCCGAGCGCTGAGCACCCAGCACCCTGAGCACTTAGCACCCAGCACCCTGAGTACTGAGCACTGAGCACCCCGAGTACTGAGCACCCAGCACCCCGAGCACTGAGCACCCAGCACCCTGAGTACTGAGCACCCAGCACCCTGAGTACTGAGCACCCAGCACCCTGAGCACTGAGCACCCAGCACCCTGAGTACTAAGCACCCAACACCCCAAGCACTGAGCACCCTGAGTACTGAGCACCCAGCACCCCAAGCACTGAGCACCCCGAGCACTGAGCAGCCAGCACCCTGAGTACTGAGCACCGATCACCCTGAGTACTGAGCAGCCAGCACCCTGAGTACTGAGCACCCAGCATACTGAGCACCGAGCACCCAGCACCCTGAGTACTGAGCACACAGCACCCTGAGCACTGAGCACCCAGCACCCTGAGTACTGAGCACCGAGCACCCTGAGTACTGAGCACCCAGCACCCCGAGCACTGAGCACCCAGCACCCTGAGCACTGAGCACCCAGCATACTGCGTACTGAGCACCCAGCACCCTGAGTACTGAGCACCCAGCACCCTGAGCACTGAGCACCCAGCACCCTGAGTACTGAGCATCCAGCACCCCGAGCACTGAGCACCCAGCACCCTGAGTACTGAGCACTGAGCACCCAGCACCCCGAGCACTGAGCACCCAGCACCCTGTGTACTGAGCACTGAGTACCCAGCACCCCGAGCACTGAGCACCCAGCCCCCTGAGCACTGAGCACCCTGAGTACTGAGCACCCAGCACCCTGAGCACTGAGCACCCAGCACGCCGAGCACTGAGCACCCAGCACCCAGAGCACTGAGCACTGAGCACCCTGAGTACTGAGCACTGAGCACCCTGAGCACTGAGCACCGAGCACCCTGAGTACTGAGCACTGAGCACCCAACACCCCAAGCACTGAGCACCCTGAGCACTGAGCGCCCAGCACCCCAAGCACTGAGCACCCTGAGTACTGAGCACCCAGCACCCTGAGTACTGAGCACTGAGCACCCCGAGTACTGAGCACCAAGCACCCTGAGCACTGAGCACCCAGCACCCTGAGTACTGAGCACCCAGCACCCTGAGCACTGAGCACCCAGCACGCCGAGCACTGAGCACCCAGCACCCAGAGCACTGAGCACTGAGCACCCTGAGTACTGAGCACTGAGCACCCTGAGCACTGAGCACCGAGCACCCTGAGTACTGAGCACTGAGCACCCAGCACCCCAAGCACTGAGCACCCTGAGCACTGAGCACCCAGCACCCTGAGTACTGATCACCGAGCACCCTGAGTACTGAGCACCCAGCACCCTGAGTACTGAGCACTGAGCACCCCGAGTACTGAGCACCCAGCACCCTGAGCACTGAGCACCCAGCACCCTGAGTACTGAGCACCCAGCACGCTGAGTACTGAGCACCCAGCACCCCGAGCACTGAGCACCCAGCACCCTGAGTACTGAGCACTGAGCACCCAGCACCCCGAGCACTGAGCACCAAGCACCCTGTGTACTGAGCACTGAGTACCCAGCACCCCGAGCACTGAGCACCCAGCACCCTGAGCACTGAGCACCCTGAGTACTGAGCACCCAGCACCCTGAGCACTGAGCACCCAGCACCCCGAGCACTGAGCACCCAGCACCCAGAGCAATGAGCACTGAGCACCCTGAGTACTGAGCACTGAGCACCCTGAGCACTGAGCACCGAGTACCCTGAATACTGAGCACTGAGCACCCTGAGCACTGAGCACCCTGAACCCTGAGTACTGAGCACAAAGCACCCTGAGCACTGAGGACCGAGCACCCTGAGTACTAAGCACCCAGCACCCTGAGTACTGAGCACCCAGCACCCTGAGCACTGAGCACCCAGCACGCTGAGTACTGAGCACTGAGCACCCTGAGTAATGAGCACCGAGCACCCTGATAACTGAGCACCCAGCACGCTGAGTACTGAGCACTGAGCACCCTGAGCACTGAGCACCCAGCACCCTGAGTACTGAGCACCGAGCACCCTGAGTACTGAGCACCCAGCACTCTGAGCACTGAGCACCCAGCACCCTGAGCACTGAGACACCCAGCACCCCGAGCACTGAGCACAAAGCACCCCGAGCACTGAGCACCCTGCACCCTGAGCACTGAGCCTGAGCACCCTGAGTACTGAGCACTGAGCACCCTGAGTACTGAGCACCGAGCACCCTGAGTACTGAGCACCCAGAACCCCGAGCACTGAGCACCGAGCACCCTGAGCACTGAGCACCCAGCACCCTGAGTACTAAGCACCCAGGACCCTGAGTACTGAGCACCCAGCACCCTGAGTACTGAGCACCCATCACCCTGAGTACTGAGCACCCAGCGTACTGAGCACCGAGCACCCCGAGCACTGAGCACCCAGCACCCTGAGTACTGAGCACCCAGCACCCTGAGCACTGAGCACCCAGCACCCTGAGTACTGAGCACCGAGCACCCTCAGTACTGATCACCCAGCACCCTGAGTACTGAGCACCCAGCACCCTGAGTACTGAGCACCCAGCGTACTGAGCACCGAGCACCCAGCACCCTGAGTACTGAGCACCCAGCACCCTGAGCACTGAGCACCGAGCACCCTGAGTACTGAGCACTGAGCACCCCGAGCACTGAGCACCCAGAACCCCGAGCACCGAGCACCCTGAGTACTGAGCACCCAGCACCCTGAGCACTGAACACACAGCACCCTGAGTACAGAAAACCCCGAGCACTGAGCACCCAGCACTCTGAGTACTGAGCACCGAGCACACTGAGCACTGAGCACCCAGCACCCCGAGCACTGAGCACCCAGCACCCTGAGTACTGAGCACCCAGCACCCTGAGTACTGAGCACCCAGCACCCCGAGCACTGAGTACCCAGCACCCTGAGCACTGAGCACCCAGCACCCTGAGCACTGAGCACCCAGCACCCTGAGCACTGAGCACCCAGCACCCTGAGTACTGAGCACTGAGCACCCAGCACCCCGAGCACTGAGCACCCAGCACCCTGAGTACTGAGCACCCAGCACCCAGCACACCGAGCACTGAGCACCCAGCACCCTGAGCACTGAGCACCCAGCAACTGAGTCCTGAGCACCCAGCACCCTGAGTACTGAGCACCCAGCTCCCTGAGTACTGAGCACCCAGCACCCCGAGTACTGAGCACCCAGCATCCTGAGTACTGAGCACCCAGCTCCCCGAGCACTAAGCACACAGCACCCAGAGCACTGAGGACCCAGCACCCTGATCACTGAGCACCCAGCACCCTGAGTACTGAGCACCGAGCACCCTGAGTACTGAGCACCCAGCACCCTGAGCACTGATCACCCAGCACCCTGAGTACTGAGCACCAAGTACCCTGAGTACTGAGCACCCAGCACCCCGAGCACTGAGCACCCAGCACCCTGAGTACTGAGCACTGAGCACACAGCACCCCGAGCACTGAGCACCCAGCACCCTGTGTACTGAGCACTGAGTACCCAGTACCCCGAGCACTGCGACCCAGCACCCTGAGCACTGAGCACCCAGCACCCCGAGTACTGAGCACCCAGCACCCTGAGCACTGAGCACCCAGCACCCTGAGCACTGAGCACCCAGCACCCCGAGCAATGAGCACCCAGCACCCTGAGTACTGAGCACCCAGCACCCCGAGTACTGAGCACCCAGCAACCTGAGAACCGAGCAGCCAGCACCCCCAGCAATGAGCACCCAGCATCCTGAGTACTGATCACCCAGCACCCCCAGCAATGAGCACCCAGCACCCTGAGTACTGAGCACCCAGCACCCCGAGTACTGAGAACCCAGCAACCTGAGAACCGAGCAGCCAGCACACCGAGCGCTGAGCACCCAGCACCCTGAGCACTGAGCACCCAGCACCCTGAGTACTGAGCACTGAGCACCCCGAGTACTGAGCAACCAGCACCCCGAGCACTGAGCACCCAGCACCCTGAGTACTGAGCACCCAGCACCCTGAGTACTGAGCACCCAGCACCCTGAGCACTGAGCACCCAGCACCCTGAGTACTGAGCACTGAGCACCCCGATTACTGAGCACCCAGCACCCTGAGCGCTGAGCACCCAGCACCTTGAGCACTGAGCACCCAGCACCATGAGTACTGAGCACCGAGCACCCTGAGCACCGAGCACCCAGCACCCTGAGTACTGAGCACCCAGCACCCTGAGCACTGAGCACCCAGCACCCTGAGTACTGAGCACCGAGCACCCTGAGTACTGAGCACCCAGCACCTCGAGCACTGAGCACCCAGCACCCTGAGCACTGAGCACCCAGCATACTGAGTACTGAGCACCCAGAACCCTGAGTACTGAGCACCCAGCACCCTGAGCACTGAGCACCCAGCACCCTGAGTACTGAGCATCCAGCACCCCGAGCACTAAGCACCCAGCACCCTGAGTACTGAGCACTGAGCACCCAGCACCCCGAGCACTGAGCACCAAGCACCCTGTGTACTGAGCACTGAGTACCCAGCACCCCGAGCACTGAGCACCCAGCACCCTGAGCACTGAGCACCCTGAGTACTGAGCACCCAGCACCCTGAGCACTGAGCACCCAGCACCCCGAGCACTGAGCACCCAGCACCCAGAGCAATGAGCACTGAGCACCCTGAGTACTGAGCACTGAGCACCCTGAGCACTGAGCACCCTGCACCCTGAGTACTGAGCACCCAGCACCCTGAGCACTGAGGACCGAGCACCCTGAGTACTAAGCACCCAGCACCCTGAGTACTGAGCACCCAGCACCCTGAGCACTGAGCACCCAGCACGCTGAGTACTGAGCACTGAGCACCCTGAGTAATGAGCACCGAGCACCCTGATCACTGAGCACCCAGCACGCTGAGTACTGAGCACTGAGCACCCTGAGCACTGAGCACCCAGCACCCTGAGTACTGAGCACCGAGCACCCTGAGTACTGAGCACCCAGCACTCTGAGCACTGAGCACCCAGCACCCTGAGCACTGAGACACCCAGCACCCCGAGCACTGAGCACAAAGCACCCCGAGCACTGAGCACCCTGCACCCTGAGCACTGAGCCTGAGCACCCTGAGTACTGAGCACTGAGCACCCTGAGTACTGAGCACCGAGCACCCTGAGTACTGAGCACCCAGAACCCCGAGCACTGAGCACCGAGCACCCTGAGCACTGAGCACCCAGCACCCTGAGTACTAAGCACCCAGGACCCTGAGTACTGAGCACCCAGCACCCTGAGTACTGAGCACCCATCACCCTGAGTACTGAGCACCCAGCGTACTGAGCACCGAGCACCCCGAGCACTGAGCACCCAGCACCCTGAGTACTGAGCACCCAGCACCCTGAGCACTGAGCACCCAGCACCCTGAGTACTGAGCACCGAGCACCCTGAGTACTGACCACCCAGCACCCTGAGTACTGAGCACCCAGCACCCTGAGTACTGAGCACCCAGCGTACTGAGCACCGAGCACCCAGCACCCTGAGCACTGAGCACCCAGCACCCTGAGTACTGAGCACTGAGCACCCCGAGTACTGAGCACCGAGCACACCGAGCACTGAGCACCCAGCACCCTGAGCACAGAGCATCCTGTGTACTGAGCACCCAGCACCCTGAGCACTGAGCACCCAGCACCCTGAGCACTGAGCACCCAGCACCCTGAGCACTGAGCACCCAGCACCCTGAGTACTGAGCACCCAGCACCCTGGGCACTGAGCAACCTTAGTACTGAGCACTGAGCACCCTGAGTACTGAGCACTGAGCACCCTGAATACTGAGCACCCAGCACCCTGAGTACTGAGCACCCAGCACCCTGAGCAATGATCACCCTGAGTACTGAGCACCCAGCACCTTGAACACTGAGCACCGAGCACCCTGAGCACTGAGCACCCTGAGTACTGAGCACCCAGCACCCTGAGCACTGAGCACCCAGCACCCCGAGCACTGAGCACCCAGCACCCAGAGCACTGAGCACTGAGCACCCTGAGTACTGAGCACTGAGCACCCTGAGCACTGAGCACCGAGCACCCTGAGTACTGAGCACTGAGCACCCAACACCCCAAGCACTGAGCACCCTGAGCACTGAGCGCCCAGCACCCCAAGCACTGAGCACCCTGAGTACTGAGCACCCAGCACCCTGAGTACTGAGCACTGAGCACCCCGAGTACTGAGCACCCAGCACCCTGAGCACTGAGCACCCAGCACCCTGAGTACTGAGCACCCAGCACGCTGAGCACTGAGCACCCAGCACGCCGAGCACTGAGCACCCAGCACCCAGAGCACTGAGCACTGAGCACACTGAGTACTGAGCACTGAGCACCCTGAGCACTGAGCACCGAGCACCCTGAGTACTGAGCACTGAGCACCCAGCACCCCAAGCACTGAGCACCCTGAGCACTGAGCACCCAGCACCCTGAGTACTGATCACCGAGCACCCTGAGTACTGAGCACCCAGCACCCTGAGTACTGAGCACTGAGCACCCCGAGTACTGAGCACCCAGCACCCTGAGCACTGAGCACCCAGCACCCTGAGTACTGAGCACCCAGCACGCTGAGTACTGAGCACCCAGCACCCCGAGCACTGAGCACCCAGCACCCTGAGTACTGAGCACTGAGCACCCAGCACCCCGAGCACTGAGCACCAAGCACCCTGTGTACTGAGCACTGAGTACCCAGCACCCCGAGCACTGAGCACCCAGCACCCTGAGCACTGAGCACCCTGAGTACTGAGCACCCAGCACCCTGAGCACTGAGCACCCAGCACCCCGAGCACTGAGCACCCAGCACCCAGAGCAATGAGCACTGAGCACCCTGAGTACTGAGCACTGAGCACCCTGAGCACTGAGCACCGAGCACCCTGAGTACTGAGCACTGAGCACCCTGAGCACTGAGCACCCTGAACCCTGAGTACTGAGCACCCAGCACCCTGAGCACTGAGGACCGAGCACCCTGAGTACTAAGCACCCAGCACCCTGAGTACTGAGCACCCAGCACCCTGAGCACTGAGCACCCAGCACGCTGAGTACTGAGCACTGAGCACCCTGAGTAATGAGCACCGAGCACCCTGATCACTGAGCACCCAGCACGCTGAGTACTGAGCACTGAGCACCCTGAGCACTGAGCACCCAGCACCCTGAGTACTGAGCACCGAGCACCCTGAGTACTGAGCACCCAGCACTCTGAGCACTGAGCACCCAGCACCCTGAGCACTGAGACACCCAGCACCCCGAGCACTGAGCACAAAGCACCCCGAGCACTGAGCACCCTGCACCCTGAGCACTGAGCCTGAGCACCCTGAGTACTGAGCACTGAGCACCCTGAGTACTGAGCACCGAGCACCCTGAGTACTGAGCACCCAGAACCCCGAGCACTGAGCACCGTGCACCCTGAGCACTGAGCACCCAGCACCCTGAGTACTAAGCACCCAGGACCCTGAGTACTGAGCACCCAGCACCCTGAGTACTGAGCACCCATCACCCTGAGTACTGAGCACCCAGCGTACTGAGCACCGAGCACCCTGAGCACTGAGCACCCAGCACCCTGAGTACTGAGCACCCAGCACCCTGAGCACTGAGCACCCAGCACCCTGAGTACTGAGCACCGAGCACCCTCAGTACTGATCACCCAGCACCCTGAGTACTGAGCACCCAGCGTACTGAGCACCGAGCACCCAGCACCCTGAGTACTGAGCACCCAGCACCCTGAGCACTGAGCACCCAGCACCCTGAGTACTGAGCACTGAGCACCCCGAGTACTGAGCACCGAGCACACCGAGCACTGAGCACCCAGCACCCCGAGCACTGAGCATCCTGTGTACTGAGCACCCAGCACCCTGAGCACTGAGCACCCAGCACCCTGAGCACTGAGCACCCAGCACCCTGAGCACTGAGCACCCAGCACCCTGAGTACTGAGCACCCAGCACCCTGGGCACTGAGCAACCTTAGTACTGAGCACTGAGCACCCTGAGTACTGAGCACTGAGCACCCTGAATACTGAGCACCCAGCACCCTGAGTACTGAGCACCCAGCACCCTGAGCAATGATCACCCTGAGTACTGAGCACCCAGCACCTTGAACACTGAGCACCGAGCACCCTGAGCACTGAGCAACCAGCACCCGGAGTACTGAGCACCCAGCACCCTGAGTACTAAGCACCGAGCACCCTGAGTACTGAGCACTGAGCACCCCGAGCACTGAGCACCCAGCACCCTGAGTACTGAGCACTGAGCACCCCGAGTACTGAGCACCGAGCACACCGAGCACTGAGCACCCAGCACCCCGAGCACAGAGCATCCTGTGTACTGATCACCCAGCACCCTGAGCACTGAGCACCCAGCACCCTGAGCACTGAGCACCCAGCACCCTGAGCACTGAGCACCCAGCACCCTGAGTACTGAGCACCCAGCACCCTGGGCACTGAGCAACCTTAGTACTGAGCACTGAGCACCCTGAGTACTGAGCACTGAGCACCCTGAATACTGAGCACCCAGCACCCTGAGTACTGAGCACCCAGCACCCTGAGCAATGATCACCCTGAGTACTGAGCACCCAGCACCTTGAACACTGAGCACCGAGCACCCTGAGCACTGAGCAACCAGCACCCGGAGTACTGAGCACCCAGCACCCTGAGTACTAAGCACCGAGCACCCTGAGTACTGAGCACTGAGCACCCCGAGCACTGAGCACCCAGAACCCCGAGCACCGAGCACCCTGAGTACTGAGCACCCAGCACCCTGAGCACTGAACACACAGCACCCTGAGTACAGAAAACCCCGAGCACTGAGCACCCAGCACTCTGAGTACTGAGCACCGAGCACACTGAGCACTGAGCACCCAGCACCCCGAGCACTGAGCACCCAGCACCCTGAGTACTGAGCACCCAGCACCCTGAGTACTGAGCACCCAGCACCCCGAGCACTGAGTACCCAGCACCCTGAGCACTGAGCACCCAGCACCCTGAGCACTGAGCACCCAGCACCCTGAGCACTGAGCACCCAGCACCCTGAGTACTGAGCACTGAGCACCCAGCACCCCGAGCACTGAGCACCCAGCACCCTGAGTACTGAGCACCCAGCACCCAGCACACCGAGCACTGAGCACCCAGCACCCTGAGCACTGAGCACCCAGCACCTGAGTCCTGAGCACCCAGCACCCTGAGTACTGAGCACCCAGCTCCCTGAGTACTGAGCACCCAGCACCCCGAGTACTGAGCACCCAGCATCCTGAGTACTGAGCACCCAGCTCCCCGAGCACTAAGCACACAGCACCCAGAGCACTGAGGACCCAGCACCCTGATCACTGAGCACCCAGCACCCTGAGTACTGAGCACCGAGCACCCTGAGTACTGAGCACCCAGCACCCTGAGCACTGATCACCCAGCACCCTGAGTACTGAGCACCAAGTACCCTGAGTACTGAGCACCCAGCACCCCGAGCACTGAGCACCCAGCACCCTGAGTACTGAGCACTGAGCACACAGCACCCCGAGCACTGAGCACCCAGCACCCTGTGTACTGAGCACTGAGTACCCAGTACCCCGAGCACTGCGACCCAGCACCCTGAGCACTGAGCACCCAGCACCCCGAGTACTGTGCACCCAGCACCCCGAGCACTGAGCACCCAGCACCCTGAGCACTGAGCACCCAGCACCCCGAGCAATGAGCACCCAGCACCCTGAGTACTGAGCACCCAGCACCCCGAGTACTGAGCACCCAGCAACCTGAGAACCGAGCAGCCAGCACCCCCAGCAATGAGCACCCAGCATCCTGAGTACTGAGCACCCAGCACCCCCAGCAATGAGCACCCAGCACCCTGAGTACTGAGCACCCAGCACCCCGAGTACTGAGAACCCAGCAACCTGAGAACCGAGCAGCCAGCACACCGAGCGCTGAGCACCCAGCACCCTGAGCACTGAGCACCCTGCACCCTGAGTACTGAGCACTGAGCACCCCGAGTACTGAGCACCCAGCACCCCGAGCACTGAGCACCCAGCACCCTGAGTACTGAGCACCCAGCACCCTGAGTACTGAGCACCCAGCACCCTGAGCACTGAGCACCCAGCACCCTGAGTACTGAGCACTGAGCACCCCGATTACTGAGCACCCAGCACCCTGAGCGCTGAGCACCCAGCACCTTGAGCACTGAGCACCCAGCACCATGAGTACTGAGCACCGAGCACCCTGAGCACCGAGCACCCAGCTCCCTGAGTACTGAGCACCCAGCACCCTGAGCTCTGAGCACCCAGCACCCTGAGTACTGAGCACCGAGCACCCTGAGTACTGAGCACCCAGCACCTCGAGCACTGAGCACCCAGCACCCTGAGCACTGAGCACCCAGCATACTGAGTACTGAGCACCCAGAACCCTAAGTACTGAGCACCCAGCACCCTGAGCACTGAGCACCCAGCACCCTGAGTACTGAGCATCCAGCACCCCGAGCACTAAGCACCCAGCACCCTGAGTACTGAGCACTGAGCACCCAGCACCCCGAGCACTGAGCACCAAGCACCCTGTGTACTGAGCACTGAGTACCCAGCACCCCGAGCACTGAGCACCCAGCACCCTGAGCACTGAGCACCCTGAGTACTGAGCACCCAGCACCCTGAGCACTGAGCACCCAGCACCCCGAGCACTGAGCACCCAGCACCCAGAGCAATGAGCACTGAGCACCCTGAGTACTGAGCACTGAGCACCCTGAGCACTGAGCACCGAGCACCCTGAGTACTGAGCACTGAGCACCCTGAGCACTGAGCACCCTGCACCCTGAGTACTGAGCACCCAGCACCCTGAGCACTGAGGACCGAGCACCCTGAGTACTAAGCACCCAGCACCCTGAGTACTGAGCACCCAGCACCCTGAGCACTGAGCACCCAGCACGCTGAGTACTGAGCACTGAGCACCCTGAGTAATGAGCACCGAGCACCCTGATCACTGAGCACCCAGCACGCTGAGTACTGAGCACTGAGCACCCTGAGCACTGAGCACCCAGCACCCTGAGTACTGAGCACCGAGCACCCTGAGTACTGAGCACCCAGCACTCTGAGC
Source organism: Microtus oregoni (assembly GCF_018167655.1). Lineage (NCBI taxonomy): Eukaryota > Metazoa > Chordata > Mammalia > Rodentia > Cricetidae > Microtus > Microtus oregoni. The sequence goes on from NW_024544558.1 coordinate 415,891, forward strand.
ACTGAGCACCCAGCACCCTGAGCACTGAGACACCCAGCACCCCGAGCACTGAGCACAAAGCACCCCGAGCACTGAGCACCTTGCACCCTGAGCACTGAGCCTGAGCACCCTGAGTACTGAGCACTGAGCACCCTGAGTACTGAGCACCGAGCACCCTGAGTACTGAGCACCCAGAACCCCGAGCACTGAGCACCGAGCACCCTGAGCACTGAGCACCCAGCACCCTGAGTACTAAGCACCCAGGACCCTGAGTACTGAGCACCCAGCACCCTGAGTACTGAGCACCCATCACCCTGAGTACTGAGCACCCAGCGTACTGAGCACCGAGCACCCCGAGCACTGAGCACCCAGCACCCTGAGTACTGAGCACCCAGCACCCTGAGCACTGAGCACCCAGCACCCTGAGTACTGAGCACCGAGCACCCTGAGTACTGATCACCCAGCACCCTGAGTACTGAGCACCCAGCACCCTGAGTACTGAGCACCCAGCGTACTGAGCACCGAGCACCCAGCACGCTGAGCACTGAGCACCCAGCACCCTGAGTACTGAGCACTGAGCACCCCGAGTACTGAGCACCGAGCACACCGAGCACTGAGCACCCAGCACCCTGAGCACAGAGCATCCTGTGTACTGAGCACCCAGCACCCTGAGCACTGAGCACCCAGCACCCTGAGCACTGAGCACCCAGCACCCTGAGCACTGAGCACCCAGCACCCTGAGTACTGAGCACCCAGCACCCTGGGCACTGAGCAACCTTAGTACTGAGCACTGAGCACCCTGAGTACTGAGCACTGAGCACCCTGAATACTGAGCACCCAGCACCCTGAGTACTGAGCACCCAGCACCCTGAGCAATGATCACCCTGAGTACTGAGCACCCAGCACCTTGAACACTGAGCACCGAGCACCCTGAGCACTGAGCACCCTGAGTACTGAGCACCCAGCACCCTGAGCACTGAGCACCCAGCACCCCGAGCACTGAGCACCCAGCACCCAGAGCACTGAGCACTGAGCACCCTGAGTACTGAGCACTGAGCACCCAGAGCACTGAGCACCGAGCACCCTGAGTACTGAGCACTGAGCACCCAACACCCCAAGCACTGAGCACCCTGAGCACTGAGCGCCCAGCACCCCAAGCACTGAGCACCCTGAGTACTGAGCACCCAGCACCCTGAGTACTGAGCACTGAGCATCCCGAGTACTGAGCACCCAGCACCCTGAGCACTGAGCACCCAGCACCCTGAGTACTGAGCACCCAGCACCGTGAGCACTGAGCACCCAGCACGCCGAGCACTGAGCACCCAGCACCCAGAGCACTGAGCACCCAGCACCCTGAGTACTGAGCACCCAGCACCTTGAACACTGAGCACCGAGCACCCTGAGCACTGAGCAACCAGCACCCGGAGTACTGAGCACCCAGCACCCTGAGTACTAAGCACCGAGCACCCTGAGTACTGAGCACTGAGCACCCCGAGCACTGAGCACCCAGCACCCTGAGTACTGAGCACTGAGCACCCCGAGTACTGAGCACCGAGCACACCGAGCACTGAGCACCCAGCACCCCGAGCACAGAGCATCCTGTGTACTGATCACCCAGCACCCTGAGCACTGAGCACCCAGCACCCTGAGCACTGAGCACCCAGCACCCTGAGCACTGAGCACCCAGCACCCTGAGTACTGAGCACCCAGCACCCTGGGCACTGAGCAACCTTAGTACTGAGCACTGAGCACCCTGAGTACTGAGCACTGAGCACCCTGAATACTGAGCACCCAGCACCCTGAGTACTGAGCACCCAGCACCCTGAGCAATGATCACCCTGAGTACTGAGCACCCAGCACCTTGAACACTGAGCACCGAGCACCCTGAGCACTGAGCAACCAGCACCCGGAGTACTGAGCACCCAGCACCCTGAGTACTAAGCACCGAGCACCCTGAGTACTGAGCACTGAGCACCCCGAGCACTGAGCACCCAGAACCCCGAGCACCGAGCACCCTGAGTACTGAGCACCCAGCACCCTGAGCACTGAACACACAGCACCCTGAGTACAGAAAACCCCGAGCACTGAGCACCCAGCACTCTGAGTACTGAGCACCGAGCACACTGAGCACTGAGCACCCAGCACCCCGAGCACTGAGCACCCAGCACCCTGAGTACTGAGCACCCAGCACCCTGAGTACTGAGCACCCAGCACCCCGAGCACTGAGTACCCAGCACCCTGAGCACTGAGCACCCAGCACCCTGAGCACTGAGCACCCAGCACCCTGAGCACTGAGCACCCAGCAACCTGAGTACTGAGCACTGAGCACCCAGCACCCCGAGCACTGAGCACCCAGCACCCTGAGTACTGAGCACCCAGCACCCAGCACACCGAGCACTGAGCACCCAGCACCCTGAGCACTGAGCACCCAGCACCTGAGTCCTGAGCACCCAGCACCCTGAGTACTGAGCACCCAGCTCCCTGAGTACTGAGCACCCAGCACCCCGAGTACTGAGCACCCAGCATCCTGAGTACTGAGCACCCAGCTCCCCGAGCACTAAGCACACAGCACCCAGAGCACTGAGTACCCAGCACCCTGATCACTGAGCACCCAGCACCCTGAGTACTGAGCACCGAGCACCCTGAGTACTGAGCACCCAGCACCCTGAGCACTGATCACCCAGCACCCTGAGTACTGAGCACCAAGTACCCTGAGTACTGAGCACCCAGCACCCCGAGCACTGAGCACCCAGCACCCTGAGTACTGAGCACTGAGCACACAGCACCCCGAGCACTGAGCACCCAGCACCCTGTGTACTGAGCACTGAGTACCCAGTACCCCGAGCACTGCGACCCAGCACCCTGAGCACTGAGCACCCAGCACCCCGAGTACTGAGCACCCAGCACCCCGAGCACTGAGCACCCAGCACCCTGAGCACTGAGCACCCAGCACCCCGAGCAATGAGCACCCAGCACCCTGAGTACTGAGCACCCAGCACCCCGAGTCCTGAGCACCCAGCAACCTGAGAACCGAGCAGCCAGCACCCCCAGCAATGAGCACCCAGCATCCTGAGTACTGAGCACCCAGCACCCCCAGCAATGAGCACCCAGCACCCTGAGTACTGAGCACCCAGCACCCCGAGTACTGAGAACCCAGCAACCTGAGAACCGAGCAGCCAGCACACCGAGCGCTGAGCACCCAGCACCCTGAGCACTGAGCACCCTGCACCCTGAGTACTGAGCACTGAGCACCCCGAGTACTGAGCACCCAGCACCCCGAGCACTGAGCACCCAGCACCCTGAGTACTGAGCACCCAGCACCCTGAGTACTGAGCACCCAGCACCCTGAGCACTGAGCACCCAGCACCCTGAGTACTGAGCACTGAGCACCCCGATTACTGAGCACCCAGCACCCTGAGCGCTGAGCACCCAGCACCTTGAGCACTGAGCACCCAGCACCATGAGTACTGAGCACCGAGCACCCTGAGCACCGAGCACCCAGCTCCCTGAGTACTGAGCACCCAGCACCCTGAGCTCTGAGCACCCAGCACCCTGAGTACTGAGCACCGAGCACCCTGAGTACTGAGCACCCAGCACCTCGAGCACTGAGCACCCAGCACCCTGACCACTGAGCACCCAGCATACTGAGTACTGAGCACCCAGAACCCTAAGTACTGAGCACCCAGCACCCTGAGCACTGAGCACCCAGCACCCTGAGTACTGAGCATCCAGCACCCCGAGCACTAAGCACCCAGCACCCTGAGTACTGAGCACTGAGCACCCAGCACCCCGAGCACTGAGCACCAAGCACCCTGTGTACTGAGCACTGAGTACCCAGCACCCCGAGCACTGAGCACCCAGCACCCTGAGCACTGAGCACCCTGAGTACTGAGCACCCAGCACCCTGAGCACTGAGCACCCAGCACCCCGAGCACTGAGCACCCAGCACCCAGAGCAATGAGCACTGAGCACCCTGAGTACTGAGCACTGAGCACCCTGAGCACTGAGCACCGAGCACCCTGAGTACTGAGCACTGAGCACCCTGAGCACTGAGCACCCTGCACCCTGAGTACTGAGCACCCAGCACCCTGAGCACTGAGGACCGAGCACCCTGAGTACTAAGCACCCAGCACCCTGAGTACTGAGCACCCAGCACCCTGAGCACTGAGCACCCAGCACGCTGAGTACTGAGCACTGAGCACCCTGAGTAATGAGCACCGAGCACCCTGATCACTGAGCACCCAGCACGCTGAGTACTGAGCACTGAGCACCCTGAGCACTGAGCACCCAGCACCCTGAGTACTGAGCACCGAGCACCCTGAGTACTGAGCACCCAGCACTCTGAGCACTGAGCACCCAGCACCCTGAGCACTGAGACACCCAGCACCCCGAGCACTGAGCACAAAGCACCCCGAGCACTGAGCACCCTGCACCCTGAGCACTGAGCCTGAGCACCCTGAGTACTGAGCACTGAGCACCCTGAGTACTGAGCACCGAGCACCCTGAGTACTGAGCACCCAGAACCCCGAGCACTGAGCACCGAGCACCCTGAGCACTGAGCACCCAGCACCCTGAGTACTAAGCACCCAGGACCCTGAGTACTGAGCACCCAGCACCCTGAGTACTGAGCACCCATCACCCTGAGTACTGAGCACCCAGCGTACTGAGCACCGAGCACCCCGAGCACTGAGCACCCAGCACCCTGAGTACTGAGCACCCAGCACCCTGAGCACTGAGCACCCAGCACCCTGAGTACTGAGCACCGAGCACCCTGAGTACTGATCACCCAGCACCCTGAGTACTGAGCACCCAGCACCCTGAGTACTGAGCACCCAGCGTACTGAGCACCGAGCACCCAGCACCCTGAGCACTGAGCACCCAGCACCCTGAGTACTGAGCACTGAGCACCCCGAGTACTGAGCACCGAGCACACCGAGCACTGAGCACCCAGCACCCTGAGCACAGAGCATCCTGTGTACTGAGCACCCAGCACCCTGAGCACTGAGCACCCAGCACCCTGAGCACTGAGCACCCAGCACCCTGAGCACTGAGCACCCAGCACCCTGAGTACTGAGCACCCAGCACCCTGGGCACTGAGCAACCTTAGTACTGAGCACTGAGCACCCTGAGTACTGAGCACTGAGCACCCTGAATACTGAGCACCCAGCACCCTGAGTACTGAGCACCCAGCACCCTGAGCAATGATCACCCTGAGTACTGAGCACCCAGCACCTTGAACACTGAGCACCGAGCACCCTGAGCACTGAGCACCCTGAGTACTGAGCACCCAGCACCCTGAGCACTGAGCACCCAGCACCCCGAGCACTGAGCACCCAGCACCCAGAGCACTGAGCACTGAGCACCCTGAGTACTGAGCACTGAGCACCCAGAGCACTGAGCACCGAGCACCCTGAGTACTGAGCACTGAGCACCCAACACCCCAAGCACTGAGCACCCTGAGCACTGAGCGCCCAGCACCCCAAGCACTGAGCACCCTGAGTACTGAGCACCCAGCACCCTGAGTACTGAGCACTGAGCATCCCGAGTACTGAGCACCCAGCACCCTGAGCACTGAGCACCCAGCACCCTGAGTACTGAGCACCCAGCACCGTGAGCACTGAGCACCCAGCACGCCGAGCACTGAGCACCCAGCACCCAGAGCACTGAGCACTGAGCACCCTGAGTACTGAGCACTGAGCACCCTGAGCACTGAGCACCGAGCACCCTGAGTACTGAGCACTGAGCACCCAGCACCCCAAGCACTGAGCACCCTGAGCACTGAGCACCCAGCACCCTGAGTACTGATCACCGAGCACCCTGAGTACTGAGCACCCAGCACCCTGAGTACTGAGCACTGAGCACCCCGAGTACTGAGCACCCAGCACCCTGAGCACTGAGCACCCAGCACCCTGAGTACTGAGCACCCAGCACGCTGAGTACTGAGCACCCAGCACCCCGAGCACTGAGCACCCAGCACCCTGAGTACTGAGCACTGAGCACCCAGCACCCCGAGCACTGAGCACCAAGCACCCTGTGTACTGAGCACTGAGTACCCAGCACCCCGAGCACTGAGCACCCAGCACCCTGAGCACTGAGCACCCTGAGTACTGAGCACCCAGCACCCTGAGCACTGAGCACCCAGCACCCCGAGCACTGAGCACCCAGCACCCAGAGCAATGAGCACTGAGCACCCTGAGTACTGAGCACTGAGCACCCTGAGCACTGAGCACCGAGCACCCTGAGTACTGAGCACTGAGCACCCTGAGCACTGAGCACCCTGAACCCTGAGTACTGAGCACCCAGCACCCTGAGCACTGAGGACCGAGCACCCTGAGTACTAAGCACCCAGCACCCTGAGTACTGAGCACCCAGCACCCTGAGCACTGAGCACCCAGCACGCTGAGTACTGAGCACTGAGCACCCTGAGTAATGAGCACCGAGCACCCTGATCACTGAGCACCCAGCACGCTGAGTACTGAGCACTGAGCACCCTGAGCACTGAGCACCCAGCACCCTGAGTACTGAGCACCGAGCACCCTGAGTACTGAGCACCCAGCACTCTGAGCACTGAGCACCCAGCACCCTGAGCACTGAGACACCCAGCACCCCGAGCACTGAGCACAAAGCACCCCGAGCACTGAGCACCCTGCACCCTGAGCACTGAGCCTGAGCACCCTGAGTACTGAGCACTGAGCACCCTGAGTACTGAGCAACGAGCACCCTGAGTACTGAGCACCCAGAACCCCGAGCACTGAGCACCGTGCACCCTGAGCACTGAGCACCCAGCACCCTGAGTACTAAGCACCCAGGACCCTGAGTACTGAGCACCCAGCACCCTGAGTACTGAGCACCCATCACCCTGAGTACTGAGCACCCAGCGTACTGAGCACCGAGCACCCTGAGCACTGAGCACCCAGCACCCTGAGTACTGAGCACCCAGCACCCTGAGCACTGAGCACCCAGCACCCTGAGTACTGAGCACCGAGCACCCTCAGTACGGATCACCCAGCACCCTGAGAACTGAGCACCCAGCACCCTGAGTACTGAGCACCCAGCGTACTGAGCACCGAGCACCCAGCACCCTGAGTACTGAGCACCCAGCACCCTGAGCACTGAGCACCCAGCACCCTGAGTACTGAGCACTGAGCACCCCGAGTACTGAGCACCGAGCACACCGAGCACTGAGCACCCAGCACCCCGAGCACTGAGCATCCTGTGTACTGAGCACCCAGCACCCTGAGCACTGAGCACCCAGCACCCTGAGCACTGAGCACCCAGCACCCTGAGCACTGAGCACCCAGCACCCTGAGTACTGAGCACCCAGCACCCTGGGCACTGAGCAACCTTAGTACTGAGCACTGAGCACCCTGAGTACTGAGCACTGAGCACCCTGAATACTGAGCACCCAGCACCCTGAGTACTGAGCACCCAGCACCCTGAGCAATGATCACCCTGAGTACTGAGCACCCAGCACCTTGAACACTGAGCACCGAGCACCCTGAGCACTGAGCAACCAGCACCCGGAGTACTGAGCACCCAGCACCCTGAGTACTAAGCACCGAGCACCCTGAGTACTGAGCACCCAGCACCCTGAGCACTGAACACACAGCACCCTGAGTACAGAAAACCCCGAGCACTGAGCACCCAGCACTCTGAGTACTGAGCACCCAGCACCCTGAGTACTGAGCACCCAGCACTCTGAGTACTGAGCACCCAGCACCCCGAGCACTGAGTACCCAGCACCCTGAGCACTGAGCACCCAGCACCCTGAGCACTGAGCACCCAGCACCCTGAGCACTGAGCACCCAGCACCCTGAGTACTGAGCACTGAGCACCCAGCACCCCGAGCACTGAGCACCCAGCACCCTGAGTACTGAGCACCCAGCACCCAGCACACCGAGCACTGAGCACCCAGCACCCTGAGCACTGAGCACCCAGCACCTGAGTCCTGAGCACCCAGCACCCTGAGTACTGAGCACCCAGCTCCCTGAGTACTGAGCACCCAGCACCCCGAGTACTGAGCACCCAGCATCCTGAGTACTGAGCACCCAGCTCCCCGAGCACTAAGCACACAGCACCCAGAGCACTGAGGACCCAGCACCCTGATCACTGAGCACCCAGCACCCTGAGTACTGAGCACCGAGCACCCTGAGTACTGAGCACCCAGCACCCTGAGCACTGATCACCCAGCACCCTGAGTACTGAGCACCAAGTACCCTGAGTACTGAGCACCCAGCACCCCGAGCACTGAGCACCCAGCACCCTGAGTACTGAGCACTGAGCACACAGCACCCCGAGCACTGAGCACCCAGCACCCTGTGTACTGAGCACTGAGTACCCAGTACCCCGAGCACTGCGACCCAGCACCCTGAGCACTGAGCACCCAGCACCCCGAGTACTGAGCACCCAGCACCCCGAGCACTGAGCACCCAGCACCCTGAGCACTGAGCACCCAGCACCCCGAGCAATGAGCACCCAGCACCCTGAGTACTGAGCACCCAGCACCCCGAGTACTGAGCACCCAGCAACCTGAGAACCGAGCAGCCAGCACCCCCAGCAATGAGCACCCAGCATCCTGAGTACTGAGCACCCAGCACCCCCAGCAATGAGCACCCAGCACCCTGAGTACTGAGCACCCAGCACCCCGAGTACTGAGAACCCAGCAACCTGAGAACCGAGCAGCCAGCACCCCGAGCGCTGAGCACCCAGCACCCTGAGCACTGAGCACCCAGCACCCTGAGTACTGAGCACTGAGCACCCCGAGTACTGAGCACCCAGCACCCCGAGCACTGAGCACCCAGCACCCTGAGTACTGAGCACCCAGCACCCTGAGTACTGAGCACCCAGCACCCTGAGCACTGAGCACCCAGCACCCTGAGTACTGAGCACTGAGCACCCCGATTACTGAGCACCCAGCACCCTGAGCGCTGAGCACCCAGCACCTTGAGCACTGAGCACCCAGCACCATGAGTACTGAGCACCGAGCACCCTGAGCACCGAGCACCCAGCACCCTGAGTACTGAGCACCCAGCACCCTGAGCACTGAGCACCCAGCACCCTGAGTACTGAGCACCGAGCACCCTGAGTACTGAGCACCCAGCACCTCGAGCACTGAGCACCCAGCACCCTGAGCACTGAGCACCCAGCATACTGAGTACTGAGCACCCAGAACACTGAGTACTGAGCACCCAGCACCCTGAGCACTGAGCACCCAGCACCCTGAGTACTGAGCATCCAGCACCCCGAGCACTAAGCACCCAGCACCCTGAGTACTGAGCACTGAGCCCCCAGCACCCCGAGCACTGAGCACCAAGCACCCTGTGTACTGAGCACTGAGTACCCAGCACCCCGAGCACTGAGCACCCAGCACCCTGAGCACTGAGCACCCTGAGTACTGAGCACCCAGCACCCTGAGCACTGAGCACCCAGCACCCCGAGCACTGAGCACCCAGCACCCAGAGCAATGAGCACTGAGCACCCTGAGTACTGAGCACTGAGCACCCTGAGCACTGAGCACCGAGCACCCTGAGTACTGAGCACTGAGCACCCTGAGCACTGAGCACCCTGCACCCTGAGTACTGAGCACCCAGCACCCTGAGCACTGAGGACCGAGCACCCTGAGTACTAAGCACCCAGCACCCTGAGTACTGAGCACCCAGCACCCTGAGCACTGAGCACCCAGCACGCTGAGTACTGAGCACTGAGCACCCTGAGTAATGAGCACCGAGCACCCTGATCACTGAACACCCAGCACGCTGAGTACTGAGCACTGAGCACCCTGAGCACTGAGCACCCAGCACCCTGAGTACTGAGCACCGAGCACCCTGAGTACTGAGCACCCAGCACTCTGAGCACTGAGCACCCAGCACCCTGAGCACTGAGACACCCAGCACCCCGAGCACTGAGCACAAAGCACCCCGAGCACTGAGCACCCTGCACCCTGAGCACTGAGCCTGAGCACCCTGAGTACTGAGCACTGAGCACCCTGAGTACTGAGCACCGAGCACCCTGAGTACTGAGCACCCAGAACCCCGAGCACTGAGCACCGAGCACCCTGAGCACTGAGCACCCAGAACCCTGAGTACTAAGCACCCAGGACCCTGAGTACTGAGCACCCAGCACCCTGAGTACTGAGCACCCATCACCCTGAGTACTGAGCACCCAGCGTACTGAGCACCGAGCACCCCGAGCACTGAGCACCCAGCACCCTGAGTACTGAGCACCCAGCACCCTGAGCACTGAGCACCCAGCACCCTGAGTACTGAGCACCGAGCACCCTGAGTACTGATCACCCAGCACCCAGAGTACTGAGCACCCAGCACCCTGAGTACTGAGCACCCAGCGTACTGAGCACCGAGCACCCAGCACCCTGAGCACTGAGCACCCAGCACCCTGAGTACTGAGCACTGAGCACCCCGAGTACTGAGCACCGAGCACACCGAGCACTGAGCACCCAGCACCCTGAGCACAGAGCATCCTGTGTACTGAGCACCCAGCACCCTGAGCACTGAGCACCCAGCACCCTGAGCACTGAGCACCCACCACCCTGAGCACTGAGCACCCAGCACCCTGAGTACTGAGCACCCAGCACCCTGGGCACTGAGCAACCTTAGTACTGAGCACTGAGCACCCTGAGTACTGAGCACTGAGCACCCTGAATACTGAGCACCCAGCACCCTGAGTACTGAGCACCCAGCACCCTGAGCAATGATCACCCTGAGTACTGAGCACCCAGCACCTTGAACACTGAGCACCGAGCACCCTGAGCACTGAGCAACCAGCACCCGGAGTACTGAGCACCCAGCACCCTGAGTACTAAGCACCGAGCACCCTGAGTACTGAGCACTGAGCACCCCGAGCACTGAGCACCCAGAACCCCGAGCACCGAGCACCCTGAGTACTGAGCACCCAGCACCCTGAGCACTGAACACACAGCACCCTGAGTACAGAAAACCCCGAGCACTGAGCACCCAGCACTCTGAGTACTGAGCACCGAGCACACTGAGCACTGAGCACCCAGCACCCCGAGCACTGAGCACCCAGCACCCTGAGTACTGAGCACCCATCACCCTGAGTACTGAGCACCCAGCACCCCGAGCACTGAGTACCCAGCACCCTGAGCACTGAGCACCCAGCACCCTGAGCACTGAGCACCCAGCACCCTGAGCACTGAGCACCCAGCACCCTGAGTACTGAGCACTGAGCACCCAGCACCCCGAGCACTGAGCACCCAGCACCCTGAGTACTGAGCACTGAGCACCCAGCACACCGAGCACTGAGCACCCAGCACCCTGAGCACTGAGCACCCAGCACCTGTGTCCTGAGCACCCAGCACCCTGAGTACTGAGCACCCAGCTCCCTGAGTACTGAGCACCCAGCACCCCGAGTACTGAGCACCCAGCATCCTGAGTACTGAGCACCCAGCTCCCCGAGCACTAAGCACACAGCACCCAGAGCACTGAGGACCCAGCACCCTGATCACTGAGCACCCAGCACCCTGAGTACTGAGCACCGAGCACCCTGAGTACTGAGCACCCAGCACCCTGAGCACTGATCACCCAGCACCCTGAGTACTGAGCACCAAGTACCCTGAGTACTGAGCACCCAGCACCCCGAGCACTGAGCACCCAGCACCCTGAGTACTGAGCACTGAGCACACAGCACCCCGAGCACTGAGCACCCAGCACCCTGTGTACTGAGCACTGAGTACCCAGTACCCCGAGCACTGCGACCCAGCACCCTGAGCACTGAGCACCCAGCACCCCGAGTACTGAGCACCCAGCACCCCGAGCACTGAGCACCCAGCACCCTGAGCACTGAGCACCCAGCACCCCGAGCAATGAGCACCCAGCACCCTGAGTACTGAGCACCCAGCACCCCGAGTACTGAGCACCCAGCAACCTGAGAACCGAGCAGCCAGCACCCCCAGCAATGAGCACCCAGCATCCTGAGTACTGAGCACCCAGCACCCCCAGCAATGAGCACCCAGCACCCTGAGTACTGAGCACCCAGCACCCCGAGTACTGAGAACCCAGCAACCTGAGAACCGAGCAGCCAGCACCCCGAGCGCTGAGCACCCAGCACCCTGAGCACTGAGCACCCAGCACCCTGAGTACTGAGCACTGAGCACCCCGAGTACTGAGCACCCAGCACCCCGAGCACTGAGCACCCAGCACCCTGAGTACTGAGCACCCAGCACCCTGAGTACTGAGCACCCAGCACCCTGAGCACTGAGCACCCAGCACCCTGAGTACTGAGCACTGAGCACCCCGATTACTGAGCACCCAGCACCCTGAGCGCTGAGCACCCAGCACCTTGAGCACTGAGCACCCAGCACCATGAGTACTGAGCACCGAGCACCCTGAGCACCGAGCACCCAGCACCCTGAGTACTGAGCACCCAGCACCCTGAGCACTGAGCACCCAGCACCCTGAGTACTGAGCACCGAGCACCCTGAGTACTGAGCACCCAGCACCTCGAGCACTGAGCACCCAGCACCCTGAGCACTGAGCACCCAGCATACTGAGTACTGAGCACCCAGAACCCTGAGTACTGAGCACCCAGCACCCTGAGCACTGAGCACCCAGCACCCTGAGTACTGAGCATCCAGCACCCCGAGCACTAAGCACCCAGCACCCTGAGTACTGAGCACTGAGCACCCAGCACCCCGAGCACTGAGCACCAAGCACCCTGTGTACTGAGCACTGAGTACCCAGCACCCCGAGCACTGAGCACCCAGCACCCTGAGCACTGAGCACCCTGAGTACTGAGCACCCAGCACCCTGAGCACTGAGCACCCAGCACCCCGAGCACTGAGCACCCAGCACCCAGAGCAATGAGCACTGAGCACCCTGAGTACTGAGCACTGAGCACCCTGAGCACTGAGCACCGAGCACCCTGAGTACTGAGCACTGAGCACCCTGAGCACTGAGCACCCTGCACCCTGAGTACTGAGCACCCAGCACCCTGAGCACTGAGGACCGAGCACCCTGAGTACTAAGCACCCAGCACCCTGAGTACTGAGCACCCAGCACCCTGAGCACTGAGCACCCAGCACGCTGAGTAATGAGCACTGAGCACCCTGAGTAATGAGCACCGAGCACCCTGATCACTGAACACCCAGCACGCTGAGTACTGAGCACTGAGCACCCTGAGCACTGAGCACCCAGCACCCTGAGTACTGAGCACCGAGCACCCTGAGTACTGAGCACCCAGCACTCTGAGCACTGAGCACCCAGCACCCTGAGCACTGAGACACCCAGCACCCCGAGCACTGAGCACAAAGCACCCCGAGCACTGAGCACCCTGCACCCTGAGCACTGAGCCTGAGCACCCTGAGTACTGAGCACTGAGCACCCTGAGTACTGAGCACGCCGAGCACTGAGCAGCCAGCACCCTGAGTACTGAGCACCGATCACCCTGAGTACTGAGCAGCCAGCACCCTGAGTACTGAGCACCCAGCATACTGAGCACCGAGCACCCAGCACCCTGAGTACTGAGCACACAGCACCCTGAGCACTGAGCACCCAGCACCCTGAGTACTGAGCACCGAGCACCCTGAGTACTGAGCACCCAGCACCCCGAGCACTGAGCACCCAGCACCCTGAGCACTGAGCACCCAGCATACTGCGTACTGAGCACCCAGCACCCTGAGTACTGAGCACCCAGCACCCTGAGCACTGAGCACCCAGCACCCTGAGTACTGAGCATCCAGCACCCCGAGCACTGAGCACCCAGCACCCTGAGTACTGAGCACTGAGCACCCAGCACCCCGAGCACTGAGCACCCAGCACCCTGTGTACTGAGCACTGAGTACCCAGCACCCCGAGCACTGAGCACCCAGCACCCTGAGCACTGAGCAACCAGCACCCGGAGTACTGAGCACCCAGCACCCTGAGTACTAAGCACTGAGCACCCTGAGTACTGAGCACTGAGCACCCCGAGCACTGAGCACCCAGAACCCCGAGCACCGAGCACCCTGAGTACTGAGCACCCAGCACCCTGAGCACTGAACACACAGCACCCTGAGTACAGAAAACCCCGAGCACTGAGCACCCAGCACTCTGAGTACTGAGCACCGAGCACACTGAGCACTGAGCACCCAGCACCCCGAGCACTGAGCACCCAGCACCCTGAGTACTGAGCACCCATCACCCTGAGTACTGAGCACCCAGCACCCCGAGCACTGAGTACCCAGCACCCTGAGCACTGAGCACCCAGCACCCTGAGCACTGAGCACCCAGCACCCTGAGCACTGAGCACCCAGCACCCTGAGTACTGAGCACTGAGCACCCAGCACCCCGAGCACTGAGCACCCAGCACCCTGAGTACTGAGCACTGAGCACCCAGCACACCGAGCACTGAGCACCCAGCACCCTGAGCACTGAGCACCCAGCACCTGAGTCCTGAGCACCCAGCACCCTGAGTACTGAGCACCCAGCTCCCTGAGTACTGAGCACCCAGCACCCCGAGTACTGAGCACCCAGCATCCTGAGTACTGAGCACCCAGCTCCCCGAGCACTAAGCACACAGCACCCAGAGCACTGAGGACCCAGCACCCTGATCACTGAGCACCCAGCACCCTGAGTACTGAGCACCGAGCACCCTGAGTACTGAGCACCCAGCACCCTGAGCACTGATCACCCAGCACAATGAGTAATGAGCACCAAGTACCCTGAGTACTGAGCACCCAGCACCCCGAGCACTGAGCACCCAGCACCCTGAGTACTGAGCACTGAGCACACAGCACCCCGAGCACTGAGCACCCAGCACCCTGTGTACTGAGCACTGAGTACCCAGTACCACGAGCACTGCGACCCAGCACCCTGAGCACTGAGCACCCAGCACCCCGAGTACTGAGCACCCAGCACCCCGAGCACTGAGCACCCAGCACCCTGAGCACTGAGCACCCAGCACCCCGAGCAATGAGCACCCAGCACCCTGAGTACTGAGCACCCAGCACCCCGAGTACTGAGCACCCAGCAACCTGAGCACTGAGCACCCAGCACCCCCAGCAATGAGCACCCAGCACCCTGAGTACTGAGCACCCAGCACCCCGAGTACTGAGCACCCAGCAACCTGAGAACCGAGCAGCCAGCACCCCCAGCAATGAGCACCCAGCATCCTGAGTACTGAGCACCCAGCACCCCCAGCAATGAGCACCCAGCACCCTGAGTACTGAGCACCCAGCACCCCGAGTACTGAGAACCCAGCAACCTGAGAACCGAGCAGCCAGCACCCCGAGCGCTGAGCACCCAGCACCCTGAGCACTGAGCACCCAGCACCCTGAGTACTGAGCACTGAGCACCCCGAGTACTGAGCACCCAGCACCCCGAGCACTGAGCACCCAGCACCCTGAGTACTGAGCACCCAGCACCCTGAGTACTGAGCACCCAGCACCCTGAGCACTGAGCACCCAGCACCCTGAGTACTAAGCACCCAACACCCCAAGCGCTGAGCACCCTGAGTACTGAGCACCCAGCACCCCAAGCACTGAGCACGCCGAGCACTGAGCAGCCAGCACCCTGAGTACTGAGCACCGATCACCCTGAGTACTGAGCAGTAAGCACCCTGAGTACTGAGCACCCAGCATACTGAGCACCGAGCACCCAGCACCCTGAGTACTGAGCACACAGCACCCTGAGCACTGAGCACCCAGCACCCTGAGTACTGAGCACCGAGCACCCTGAGTACTGAGCACCCAGCACCCCGAGCACTGAGCACCCAGCACCCTGAGCACTGAGCACCCAGCATACTGCGTACTGAGCACCCAGCACCCTGAGTACTGAGCACCCAGCACCCTGAGCACTGAGCACCCAGCACCCTGAGTACTGAGCACCCAGCACCCCGAGCACTGAGCACCCAGCACCCTGTGTACTGAGCACTGAGTACCCAGCACCCCGAGCACTGAGCACCCAGCACCCTGAGCACTGAGCACCCTGAGTACTGAGCACCCAGCACCCTGAGCACTGAGCACCCAGCACGCCGAGCACTGAGCACCCAGCACCCAGAGCACTGAGCACTGAGCACCCTGAGTACTGAGCACTGAGCACCCTGAGCACTGAGCACCGAGCACCCTGAGTACTGAGCACTGAGCACCCAACACCCCAAGCACTGAGCACCCTGAGCACTGAGCGCCCAGCACCAAAAGCACTGAGCACCCTGAGTACTGAGCACCCAGCACCCTGAGTAATGAGCACCCAGCACCCTGAGAACTGAGCACCCAGCTCCCTGAGTACTGAGCACCCAGCACCCCGAGCACTGAGCACCCAGCACCCTGAGTACTGAGCACTGAGCACACAGCACCCTGAGCACTGAGCACCCAGCACCCTGTGTACTGAGCACTGAGTACCCAGTACCCCGAGCACTGCGACCCAGCACCCTGAGCACTGAGCACCCAGCACCCCGAGTACTGAGCACCCAGCACCCCGAGCATGGGGCACCCAGCACCCTGAGCACTGAGCACCCAGCACCCCGAGCAATGAGCACCCAGCACCCTGAGGACTGAGCACCGAGCACCCCGAGTACTGAGCACCCAGCAACCTGAGCACTGAGCACCCAGCATACTGAGCACCGAGCACCCAGCACCCTGAGTACTGAGCACACAGCACCCTGAGCACTGAGCACCCAGCACCCTGAGTCCTGAGCACCGAGCACCCTGAGTACTGAGCACCCAGCACCCCGAGCACTGAGCACCCAGCACCCTGAGCACTGAGCACCCAGCATACTGAGTACTGAGCACCCAGCACCCTGAGCACTGAGCACCCAGCACCCTGAGCACTGAGCACCCAGCACCCTGAGTACTGAGCATCCAGCACCCCGAGCAATGAGCACCCAGCACCCTGAGTACTGAGCACTGAGCACCCAGCACCCCGAGCACTGAGCACCCAGCACCCTGTGTACTGAGCACTGAGTACCCAGCACCCCGAGCACTGAGCACCCAGCACCCTGAGCACTGAGCACCCTGAGTACTGAGCACCCAGCACCCTGAGTACTGAGCACCCAGCACCCCGAGCACTGAGCACCCAGCACCCAGAGCACTGAGCACTGAGCACCCTGAGTACTGAGCACTGAGCACCCTGAGCACTGAGCACCGAGCACCCTGAGTACTGAGCACTGAGCACCCAACACCCCAAGCACTGAGCACCCTGAGCACTGAGCACCCAGCACCCCAAGCACTGAGCACCCTGAGTACTGAGCACCCAGCACCCTGAGTAATGAGCACCCAGCACCCCGAGCTCTGAGCACCCAGCACCCTGAGTACAAAGCACCGAGCAACCTGAGTACTGAGCAGCCAGCACCCTGAGTACTGAGCACCCAGCGTACTGAGCACCGAGCACCCAGCACCCTGAGTACTGAGCACCCAGCACCCTGAGTACTAAGCACCCAACACCCCAAGCACTGAGCACCCAGAGTACTGAGCACCCAGCACCCCAAGCACTGAGCACCCCGAGCACTGAGCAGCCAGCACCCTGAGTACTGAGCACCGAGCACCCTGAGTACTGAGCAGCCAGCACCCTGAGTACTGAGCACCCAGCATACTGAGCACCGAGCACCCAGCACACTGAGTACTGAGCACACAGCACCCTGAGCACTGAGCACCCAGCACCCTGAGTACTGAGCACCGAGCACCCTGAGTACTGAGCACCCAGCACACCGAGCACTGAGCACCCAGCACCCTGAGCACTGAGCACCCAGCATACTGCGTACTGAGCACCCAGCACCCTGAGTACTGAGCAAACAGCACCCAGAGCACTGAGCACCGAGCACCCCGAGTACTGAGCACCCAGCAACCTGAGCACTGAGCACCCAGCACCCCCAGCAATGAGCACCCAGCACCCTGAGTACTGAGCACCCAGCACCCCGAGTACTGAGCACCCAGCAACCTGAGAACCGAGCAGCCAGCACCCCCAGCAATGAGCACCCAGCACCCTGAGTACTGAGCACCCAGCACCCCCAGCAATGAGCACCCAGCACCCTGAGTACTGAGCACCCAGTACCCCGAGTACTGAGCACCCAGCAACCTGAGAACCGAGCAGCCAGCACCCCGAGCGCTGAGCACCAAGCACCCTGAGCACTGAGCACCCAGCACCCTGTGTACTGAGCACTGAGCACCCCGAGTACTGAGCACCCAGCACCCCGAGCACTGAGCACCCAGCACCCTGAGTACTGAGCACCCAACACCCTGAGTACTGAGCACCCAGCACCCTGAGCACTGAGCACCCAGCACCCTGAGTACTAAGCACCCAACACCCCAAGCACTGAGCACCCTGAGAACTGAGCACCCAGCACCCCAAGCACTGAGCACCCCGAGCACTGAGCAGCCAGTACCCTGAGGACTGAGCACCGAGCACCCTGAGTACTGAGCACCCAGCACCCCGAGCACTGAGCACCCAGCACCCTGAGCACTGAGCACCCAGCATACTGAGTACTGAGCACCCAGCACCCTGAGCACTGAGCACCCAGCACCCTGAGCACTGAGCACCCAGCACCCTGAGCACTGAGCACCCAGCACCCTGAGTACTAAGCACCCAACACCCCAAGCACTGAGCACCCTGAGAACTGAGCACCCAGCACCCCAAGCACTGAGCACCCCGAGCACTGAGCAGCCAGTACCCTGAGGACTGAGCACCGAGCACCCTGAGTACTGAGCACCCAGCACCCCGAGCACTGAGCACCCAGCACCCTGAGCACTGAGCACCCAGCATACTGAGTACTGAGCACCCAGCACCCTGAGCACTGAGCACCCAGCACCCTGAGCACTGAGCACCCAGCACCCCGAGCACTGAGCACCCAGCACCCTGTGTACTGAGCACTGAGTACCCAGCACCCCGAGCACTGAGCACCCAGCAACCTGAGTACTGAGCATCCAGCACCCCGAGCACTGAGCACCCAGCATCCTGAGTACTGAGCACTGAGCACCCAGCACCCCGAGCACTGAGCACCCAGCACCCTGAGTACTGAGCACTGAGCACACAGCACCCCGAGCACTGAGCACCCAGCACCCTGTGTACTGAGCACTGAGTACCCAGTACCCCGAGCACTGCGACCCAGCACCCTGAGCACTGAGCACCCAGCACCCCGAGTACTGAGCACCCAGCACCCCGAGCATGGGGCACCCAGCACCCTGAGCACTGAGCACCCAGCACCCCGAGCAATGAGCACCCAGCACGCTGAGTACTGAGCACCGAGCACCCCGAGTACTGAGCACCCAGCAACCTGAGCACTGAGCACCCAGCACCCCCAGCAATGAGCACCCAGCACCCTGAGTACTGAGCACCAGGCACCCCGAGTACTGAGCACCCAGCAACCTGAGAACCGAGCAGCCAGCACCCTCAGCAATGGGCACCCAGCACCCTGAGTACTGAGCACCCAGCACCCCCAGCAATGAGCACCCAGCACCCTGAGTACTGAGCACCCCGCACCTCGAGTACTGAGCA
This sequence comes from Microtus oregoni, assembly GCF_018167655.1. NCBI lineage: Eukaryota > Metazoa > Chordata > Mammalia > Rodentia > Cricetidae > Microtus > Microtus oregoni. The sequence goes on from NW_024544558.1 coordinate 435,309, forward strand.
CCCAGCAACCTGAGAACCGAGCAGCCAGCACTCCGAGCGCTGAGCACCAAGCACCCTGAGCACTGAGCACCCAGCACCCTGAGTACTGAGCACTGAGCACCCCGAGTACTGAGCACACAGCACCCCGAGCACTGAGCACCCAGCACCCTGAGTACTGAGCACCCAGCACCCTGAGTACTGAGCACCCAGCACCCTGAGCACTGAGCACCCAGCACCCTGAGTACTAAGCACCCAACACCCCAAGCACTGAGCACCCTGAGTACTGAGCACCCAGCACCCCAAGCACTGAGCACCCCGAGCACTGAGCAGCCAGTACCCTGAGTACTGAGCACCGAGCACCCTGAGTACTGAGCAGCCAGCACCTTGACAACTGAGCACCCAGCATACTGAGCACCGAGCACCCAGCACCCTGAGTACTGAGCACACAGCACCCTGAGCACTGAGCACCCAGCACCCTGAGTACTGAGCACCGAGCACCCTGAGTACTGAGCACCCAGCACCCCGAGCACTGAGCACCCAGCACCCTGAGCACTGAGCACCCAGCATACTGCGTACTGAGCACCCAGCACCCTGAGTACTGAGCAAACAGCACCCAGAGCACTGAGCACCCAGCACCCTGAGTACTGAGCATCCAGCACCCCGAGCACTGAGCACCCAGCACCCTGAGTACTGAGCACTGAGCACCCAGCACCCCGAGCACTGAGCACCCAGCACCCTGTGTACTGAGCACTGAGTACCCAGCACCCCGAGCACTGAGCACCCAGCACCCTGAGCACTGAGCACCCTGAGGACTGAGCACCCAGCACCCTGAGCACTGAGCACCCAGCACCCTGAGCACTGAGCACCCAGCACCCAGAGCACTGAGCCCTGAGCACCCTGAGTACTGAGCACTGAGCACCCTGAGCACTGAGCACCGAGCACCCTGAGTACTGAGCACTGAGCACCCTGAGTACTGAGCACCCAGCATCCCGAGCACTGAGCACCCAGCAGCCTGTGTACTGAGCACTGAGTACCCAGTACCCCGAGCACTGCGACCCAGCACCCCTAGCATGGGGCACCCAGCACCCTGAGCACTGAGCACCCAGCACCCCGAGCATTGAGCACCAAGCACCCTGAGTACTGAGCACCGAGCACCCCGAGTACTGAGCACCCAGCACACCGAGCACTGAGCACCCAGCACCCTGAGCACTGAGCACCCAGCACCTGAGTCCTGAGCACCCAGCACACCGAGCACTGAGCACCCAGCACCCTGAGCACTGAGCACCCAGCACCCCGAGCACTGAGCACCCAGCACCCTGAGTACTGAGCACTGAGCACCCAGCACACCGAGCACTGAGCACCCAGCACCCTGAGCACTGAGCACCCAGCACCTGAGTCCTGAGCACCCAGCACCCTGAGTACTGAGCACCCAGCTCCCTGAGTACTGAGCACCCAGCACCCCGAGTACTGAGCACCCAGCATCCTGAGTACTGAGCACCCAGCTCCCCGAGCACTAAGCACACAGCACCCAGAGCACTGAGGACCCAGCACCCTGATCACTGAGCACCCAGCACCCTGAGTACTGAGCACCGAGCACCCTGAGTACTGAGCACCCAGCACCCTGAGCACTGATCACCCAGCACCCTGAGTAATGAGCACCAAGTACCCTGAGTACTGAGCACCCAGCACCCCGAGCACTGAGCACCCAGCACCCTGAGTACTGAGCACTGAGCACACAGCACCCCGAGCACTGAGCACCCAGCACCCTGTGTACTGAGCACTGAGTACCCAGTACCCCGAGCACTGCGACCCAGCACCCTGAGCACTGAGCACCCAGCACCCCGAGTACTGAGCACCCAGCACCCCGAGCACTGAGCACCCAGCACCCTGAGCACTGAGCACCCAGCACCCCGAGCAATGAGCACCCAGCACCCTGAGTACTGAGCACCCAGCACCCCGAGTACTGAGCACCCAGCAACCTGAGCACTGAGCACCCAGCACCCCCAGCAATGAGCACCCAGCACCCTGAGTACTGAGCACCCAGCACCCCGAGTACTGAGCACCCAGCAACCTGAGAACCGAGCAGCCAGCACCCCCAGCAATGAGCACCCAGCATCCTGAGTACTGAGCACCCAGCACCCCCAGCAATGAGCACCCAGCACCCTGAGTACTGAGCACCCAGCACCCCGAGTACTGAGAACCCAGCAACCTGAGAACCGAGCAGCCAGCACCCCGAGCGCTGAGCACCCAGCACCCTGAGCACTGAGCACCCAGCACCCTGAGTACTGAGCACTGAGCACCCCGAGTACTGAGCACCCAGCACCCCGAGCACTGAGCACCCAGCACCCTGAGTACTGAGCACCCAGCACCCTGAGTACTGAGCACCCAGCACCCTGAGCACTGAGCACCCAGAACCCTGAGTACTAAGCACCCAACACCCCAAGCGCTGAGCACCCTGAGTACTGAGCACCCAGCACCCCAAGCACTGAGCACGCCGAGCACTGAGCAGCCAGCACCCTGAGTACTGAGCACCGATCACCCTGAGTACTGAGCAGCCAGCACCCTGAGTACTGAGCACCCAGCATACTGAGCACCGAGCACCCATCACCCTGAGTACTGAGCACACAGCACCCTGAGCACTGAGCACCCAGCACCCTGAGTACTGAGCACCGAGCACCCTGAGTACTGAGCACCCAGCACCCCGAGCACTGAGCACCCAGCACCCTGAGCACTGAGCACCCAGCATACTGCGTACTGAGCACCCAGCACCCTGAGTACTGAGCACCCAGCACCCTGAGCACTGAGCACCCAGCACCCTGAGTACTGAGCACCCAGCACCCCGAGCACTGAGCACCCAGCACCCTGTGTACTGAGCACTGAGTACCCAGCACCCCGAGCACTGAGCACCCAGCACCCTGAGCACTGAGCACCCTGAGTACTGAGCACCCAGCACCCTGAGCACTGAGCACCCAGCACGCCGAGCACTGAGCACCCAGCACCCAGAGCACTGAGCACTGAGCACCCTGAGTACTGAGCACTGAGCACCCTGAGCACTGAGCACCGAGCACCCTGAGTACTGAGCACTGAGCACCCAACACCCCAAGCACTGAGCACCCTGAGCACTGAGCGCCCAGCACCAAAAGCACTGAGCACCCTGAGTACTGAGCACCCAGCACCCTGAGTAATGAGCACCCAGCACCCTGAGAACTGAGCACCCAGCTCCCTGAGTACTGAGCACCCAGCACCCCGAGCACTGAGCACCCAGCACCCTGAGTACTGAGCACTGAGCACACAGCACCCTGAGCACTGAGCACCCAGCACCCTGTGTACTGAGCACTGAGTACCCAGTACCCCGAGCACTGCGACCCAGCACCCTGAGCACTGAGCACCCAGCACCCCGAGTACTGAGCACCCAGCACCCCGAGCATGGGGCACCCAGCACCCTGAGCACTGAGCACCCAGCACCCCGAGCAATGAGCACCCAGCACCCTGAGGACTGAGCACCGAGCACCCCGAGTACTGAGCACCCAGCAACCTGAGCACTGAGCACCCAGCATACTGAGCACCGAGCACCCAGCACCCTGAGTACTGAGCACACAGCACCCTGAGCACTGAGCACCCAGCACCCTGAGTCCTGAGCACCGAGCACCCTGAGTACTGAGCACCCAGCACCCCGAGCACTGAGCACCCAGCACCCTGAGCACTGAGCACCCAGCATACTGAGTACTGAGCACCCAGCACCCTGAGCACTGAGCACCCAGCACCCTGAGCACTGAGCACCCAGCACCCTGAGTACTGAGCATCCAGCACCCCGAGCAATGAGCACCCAGCACCCTGAGTACTGAGCACTGAGCACCCAGCACCCCGAGCACTGAGCACCCAGCACCCTGTGTACTTAGCACTGAGTACCCAGCACCCCGAGCACTGAGCACCCAGCACCCTGAGCACTGAGCACCCTGAGTACTGAGCACCCAGCACCCTGAGTACTGAGCACCCAGCACCCCGAGCACTGAGCACCCAGCACCCAGAGCACTGAGCACTGAGCACCCTGAGTACTGAGCACTGAGCACCCTGAGCACTGAGCACCGAGCACCCTGAGTACTGAGCACTGAGCACCCAACACCCCAAGCACTGAGCACCGTGAGCACTGAGCACCCAGCACCCCAAGCACTGAGCACCCTGAGTACTGAGCACCCAGCACCCTGAGTAATGAGCACCCAGCACCCCGAGCTCTGAGCACCCAGCACCCTGAGTACAAAGCACCGAGCAACCTGAGTACTGAGCAGCCAGCACCCTGAGTACTGAGCACCCAGCGTACTGAGCACCGAGCACCCAGCACCCTGAGTACTGAGCACCCAGCACCCTGAGTACTAAGCACCCAACACCCCAAGCACTGAGCACCCAGAGTACTGAGCACCCAGCACCCCAAGCACTGAGCACCCCGAGCACTGAGCAGCCAGCACCCTGAGTACTGAGCACCGAGCACCCTGAGTACTGAGCAGCCAGCACCCTGAGTACTGAGCACCCAGCATACTGAGCACCGAGCACCCAGCACACTGAGTACTGAGCACACAGCACCCTGAGCACTGAGCACCCAGCACCCTGAGTACTGAGCACCGAGCACCCTGAGTACTGAGCACCCAGCACACCGAGCACTGAGCACCCAGCACCCTGAGCACTGAGCACCCAGCATACTGCGTACTGAGCACCCAGCACCCTGAGTACTGAGCAAACAGCACCCAGAGCACTGAGCACCGAGCACCCCGAGTACTGAGCACCCAGCAACCTGAGCACTGAGCACCCAGCACCCCCAGCAATGAGCACCCAGCACCCTGAGTACTGAGCACCCAGCACCCCGAGTACTGAGCACCCAGCAACCTGAGAACCGAGCAGCCAGCACCCCCAGCAATGAGCACCCAGCACCCTGAGTACTGAGCACCCAGCACCCCCAGCAATGAGCACCCAGCACCCTGAGTACTGAGCACCCAGTACCCCGAGTACTGAGCACCCAGCAACCTGAGAACCGAGCAGCCAGCACCCCGAGCGCTGAGCACCAAGCACCCTGAGCACTGAGCACCCAGCACCCTGAGTACTGAGCACTGAGCACCCCGAGTACTGAGCACCCAGCACCCCGAGCACTGAGCACCCAGCACCCTGAGTACTGAGCACCCAACACCCTGAGTACTGAGCACCCAGCACCCTGAGCACTGAGCACCCAGCACCCTGAGTACTAAGCACCCAACACCCCAAGCACTGAGCACCCTGAGAACTGAGCACCCAGCACCCCAAGCACTGAGCACCCCGAGCACTGAGCAGCCAGTACCCTGAGGACTGAGCACCGAGCACCCTGAGTACTGAGCAGACAGCACCCTGAGAACTGAGCACCCAGCATACTGAGCACCGAGCACCCAGCACCCTGAGTACTGAGTACACAGCACCCTGAGCACTGAGCACCCAGCACCCTGAGTACTGAGCACCGAGCACCCTGAGTACTGAGCACCCAGCACCCCGAGCACTGAGCACCCAGCACCCTGAGCACTGAGCACCCAGCATACTGAGTACTGAGCACCCAGCACCCTGAGCACTGAGCACCCAGCACCCTGAGCACTGAGCACCCAGCACCCTGAGTACTGAGCACTGAGCACCCAGCACCCCGAGCACTGAGCACCCAGCACCCTGTGTACTGAGCACTGAGTACCCAGCACCCCGAGCACTGAGCACCCAGCAACCTGAGTACTGAGCATCCAGCACCCCGAGCACTGAGCACCCAGCATCCTGAGTACTGAGCACTGAGCACCCAGCACCCCGAGCACTGAGCACCCAGCACCCTGAGTACTGAGCACTGAGCACACAGCAACCCGAGCACTGAGCACCCAGCACCCTGTGTACTGAGCACTGAGTACCCAGTACCCCGAGCACTGCGACCCAGCACCCTGAGCACTGAGCACCCAGCACCCCGAGTACTGAGCACCCAGCACCCCGAGCATGGGGCACCCAGCACCCTGAGCACTGAGCACCCAGCACCCCGAGCAATGAGCACCCAGCACCCTGAGTACTGAGCACCGAGCACCCCGAGTACTGAGCACCCAGCAACCTGAGCACTGAGCACCCAGCACCCCCAGCAATGAGCACCCAGCACCCTGAGTACTGAGCACCAGGCACCCCGAGTACTGAGCACCCAGCAACCTGAGAACCGAGCAGCCAGCACCCTCAGCAATGAGCACCCAGCACCCTGAGTACTGAGCACCCAGCACCCCCAGCAATGAGCACCCAGCACCCTGAGTACTGAGCACCCCGCACCTCGAGTACTGAGCACCCAGCAACCTGAGAACCGAGCAGCCAGCACTCCGAGCGCTGAGCACCCAGCACCCTGAGCACTGAGCACCCAGCACCCTGAGTACTGAGCACTGAGCACCCCGAGTACTGAGCACACAGCACCCCGAGCACTGAGCACCCAGCACCCTGAGTACTGAGCACCCAGCACCCTGAGTACTGAGCACCCAGCACCCTGAGCACTGAGCACCCAGCACCCTGAGTACTAAGCACCCAACACCCCAAGCACTGAGCACCCTGAGTACTGAGCACCCAGCACCCCAAGCACTGAGCACCCCGAGCACTGAGCAGCCAGTACCCTGAGTACTGAGCACCGAGCACCCTGAGTACTGAGCAGCCAGCACCTTGACAACTGAGCACCCAGCATACTGAGCACCGAGCACCCAGCACCCTGAGTACTGAGCACACAGCACGCTGATCACTGAGCACCCAGCACCCTGAGTACTGAGCACCGAGCACCCTGAGTACTGAGCAGCCAGCACCCTGAGTACTGAGCACCCAGCATACTGAGCACCGAGCACCCAGCACCCTGAGTACTGAGCACACAGCACCCTGAGCACTGAGCACCCAGCACCCTGAGTACTGAGCACCGAGCACCCTGAGTACTGAGCACCCAGCACCCCGAGCACTGAGCACCCAGCACCCTGAGCACTGAGCACCCAGCACCCTGAGTACTAAGCACCCAACACCCCAAGCACTGAGCACCCTGAGAACTGAGCACCCAGCACCCCAAGCACTGAGCACCCCGAGCACTGAGCAGCCAGTACCCTGAGGACTGAGCACCGAGCACCCTGAGTACTGAGCAGACAGCACCCTGAGAACTGAGCACCCAGCATACTGAGCACCGAGCACCCAGCACCCTGAGTACTGAGTACACAGCACCCTGAGCACTGAGCACCCAGCACCCTGAGTACTGAGCACCGAGCACCCTGAGTACTGAGCACCCAGCACCCCGAGCACTGAGCACCCAGCACCCTGAGCACTGAGCACCCAGCATACTGAGTACTGAGCACCCAGCACCCTGAGCACTGAGCACCCAGCACCCTGAGCACTGAGCACCCAGCACCCTGAGTACTGAGCACTGAGCACCCAGCACCCCGAGCACTGAGCACCCAGCACCCTGTGTACTGAGCACTGAGTACCCAGCACCCCGAGCACTGAGCACCCAGCAACCTGAGTACTGAGCATCCAGCACCCCGAGCACTGAGCACCCAGCATCCTGAGTACTGAGCACTGAGCACCCAGCACCCCGAGCACTGAGCACCCAGCACCCTGAGTACTGAGCACTGAGCACACAGCAACCCGAGCACTGAGCACCCAGCACCCTGTGTACTGAGCACTGAGTACCCAGTACCCCGAGCACTGCGACCCAGCACCCTGAGCACTGAGCACCCAGCACCCCGAGTACTGAGCACCCAGCACCCCGAGCATGGGGCACCCAGCACCCTGAGCACTGAGCACCCAGCACCCCGAGCAATGAGCACCCAGCACCCTGAGTACTGAGCACCGAGCACCCCGAGTACTGAGCACCCAGCAACCTGAGCACTGAGCACCCAGCACCCCCAGCAATGAGCACCCAGCACCCTGAGTACTGAGCACCAGGCACCCCGAGTACTGAGCACCCAGCAACCTGAGAACCGAGCAGCCAGCACCCTCAGCAATGAGCACCCAGCACCCTGAGTACTGAGCACCCAGCACCCCCAGCAATGAGCACCCAGCACCCTGAGTACTGAGCACCCCGCACCTCGAGTACTGAGCACCCAGCAACCTGAGAACCGAGCAGCCAGCACTCCGAGCGCTGAGCACCCAGCACCCTGAGCACTGAGCACCCAGCACCCTGAGTACTGAGCACTGAGCACCCCGAGTACTGAGCACACAGCACCCCGAGCACTGAGCACCCAGCACCCTGAGTACTGAGCACCCAGCACCCTGAGTACTGAGCACCCAGCACCCTGAGCACTGAGCACCCAGCACCCTGAGTACTAAGCACCCAACACCCCAAGCACTGAGCACCCTGAGTACTGAGCACCCAGCACCCCAAGCACTGAGCACCCCGAGCACTGAGCAGCCAGTACCCTGAGTACTGAGCACCGAGCACCCTGAGTACTGAGCAGCCAGCACCTTGACAACTGAGCACCCAGCATACTGAGCACCGAGCACCCAGCACCCTGAGTACTGAGCACACAGCACCCTGATCACTGAGCACCCAGCACCCTGAGTACTGAGCACCGAGCACCCTGAGTACTGAGCAGCCAGCACCCTGAGTACTGAGCACCCAGCATACTGAGCACCGAGCACCCAGCACCCTGAGTACTGAGCACACAGCACCCTGAGCACTGAGCACCCAGCACCCTGAGTACTGAGCACCGAGCACCCTGAGTACTGAGCACCCAGCACCCCGAGCACTGAGCACCCAGCACCCTGAGCACTGAGCACCCAGCATACTGCGTACTGAGCACCCAGCACCCTGAGTACTGAGCAAACAGCACCCAGAGCACTGAGCACCCAGCACCCTGAGTACTGAGCATCCAGCACCCCGAGCACTGAGCACCCAGCACCCTGAGTACTGAGCACTGAGCACCCAGCACCCCGAGCACTGAGCACCCAGCACCCTGTGTACTGAGCACTGAGTACCCAGCACCCCGAGCACTGAGCACCCAGCACCCTGAGCACTGAGCACCCTGAGGACTGAGCACCCAGCACCCTGAGCACTGAGCACCCAGCACCCTGAGCACTGAGCACCCAGCACCCAGAGCACTGAGCCCTGAGCACCCTGAGTACTGAGCACTGAGCACCCTGAGCACTGAGCACCGAGCACCCTGAGTACTGAGCACTGAGCACCCTGAGTACTGAGCACCCAGCATCCCGAGCACTGAGCACCCAGCACCCTGTGTACTGAGCACTGAGTACCCAGTACCCCGAGCACTGCGACCCAGCACCCTGAGCACTGAGCACCCAGCACCCCGAGTCCTGAGCACCCAGCACCCCTAGCATGGGGCACCCAGCACCCTGAGCACTGAGCACCCAGCACCCCGAGCATTGAGCACCCAGCACCCTGAGTACTGAGCACCGAGCACCCCGAGTACTGAGCACCCAGCAACCTGAGCACTGAGCACCCAGCACCCCCAGCAATGAGCACCCAGCACCCTGAGTACTGAGCACCCAGCACCCCGAGTACTGAGCACCCAGCAACCTGAGAACCGAGCAGCCAGCACCCCCAGCAATGAGCACCCAGCACCCTGAGTACTGAGCACCCAGCACCCCCAGCAATGAGCACCCAGCACCCTGAGTACTGAGCACCCAGTACCCCGAGTACTGAGCACCCAGCAACCTGAGAACCGAGCAGCCAGCACCCCGAGCGCTGAGCACCAAGCACCCTGAGCACTGAGCACCCAGCACCCTGAGTACTGAGCACTGAGCACCCCGAGTACTGAGCACCCAGCACCCCCAGCACTGAGCACCCAGCACCCTGATTACTGAGCACCCAACACCCTGAGTACTGAGCACCCAGCACCCTGCGCACTGAGCACCCAGCACCCTGAGTACTAAGCACCCAACACCCCAAGCACTGAGCACCCTGAGAACTGAGCACCCAGCACCCCAAGCACTGAGCACCCCGAGCACTGAGCAGCCAGTACCCTGAGGACTGAGCACCGAGCACCCTGAGTACTGAGCAGACAGCACCCTGAGAACTGAGCACCCAGCATACTGAGCACCGAGCACCCAGCACCCTGAGTACTGAGTACACAGCACCCTGAGCACTGAGCACCCAGCACCCTGAGTACTGAGCACCGAGCACCCTGAGTACTGAGCACCCAGCACCCCGAGCACTGAGCACCCAGCACCCTGAGCACTGAGCACCCGCATACTGAGTACTGAGCACCCAGCACCCTGAGCACTGAGCACCCAGCACCCTGAGCACTGAGCACCCAGCAACCTGAGTACTGAGCATCCAGCACCCCGAGCACTGAGCACCCAGCACCCTGAGTACTGAGCACTGAGCACCCAGCACCCCGAGCACTGAGCACCCAGCACCCTGTGTACTGAGCACTGAGTACCCAGCACCCCGAGCACTGAGCACCCAGCACCCTGAGCACTGAGCACCCTGAGTACTGAGCACCCAGCACCCTGAGCACTGAACACCCAGCACCCCGAGCACTGAGCACCCAGCACCCAGAGCACTGAGCACTGAGCACCCTGAGCACTGAGCACCGAGCACCCTGAGTACTGAGCACTGAGCACCCAACACCCCATGCACTGAGCACCCTGAGTAATGAGCACCCAGCACCCCAAGCACTGAGCACCCTGAGTACTGAGCACCCAGCACCCTGAGTAATGAGCACCCAGCACCCTGAGTACTGAGCACCCAGCTCCCTGAGTACTGAGCACCCAGCACCCCGAGCACTGAGCACCCAGCACCCTGAGTACTGAGCACTGAGCACACAGCACCCGAGCACTGAGCACCCAGCACCCTGTGTACTGAGCACTGAGTACCCAGTACCCCGAGCACTGCGACCCAGCACCCTGAGCACTGAGCACCCAGCACCCCGAGTACTGAGCACCCAGCACCCCGAGCATGGGGCACCCAGCACCCTGAGCACTGAGCACCCAGCACCCCGAGCAATGAGCACCCAGCACCCTGAGTACTGAGCACCGAGCACCCCGAGTACTGAGCACCCAGCAACCTGAGCACTGAGCACCCAGCACCCCCAGCAATGAGCACCCAGCACCCTGAGTACTGAGCACCCAGCACCCTGAGTACTGAGCACCCAGCACCCTGAGCACTGAGCACCCAGCACCCTGAGTACTAAGCACCCAACACCCCAAGCACTGAGCACCCTGAGTACTGAGCACCCAGCACCCCAAGCACTGAGCACCCCGAGCACTGAGCAGCCAGTACCCTGAGTACTGAGCACCGAGCACCCTGAGTACTGAGCAGCCAGCACCCTGAGTACTGAGCACCCAGCATACTGAGCACCGAGCACCCAGCACCCTGAGTACTGAGCACACAGCACCCTGAGCACTGAGCACCCAGCACCCTGAGTACTGAGCACCGAGCACCCTGAGTACTGAGCACCCAGCACCCCGAGCACTGAGCACCCAGCACCCTGAGCACTGAGCACCCAGCATACTGCGTACTGAGCACCCAGCACCCTGAGTACTGAGCAAACAGCACCCAGAGCACTGAGCACCCAGCACCCTGAGTACTGAGCATCCAGCACCCCGAGCACTGAGCACCCAGCACCCTGAGTACTGAGCACTGAGCACCCAGCACCCCGAGCACTGAGCACCCAGCACCCTGTGTACTGAGCACTGAGTACCCAGCACCCCGAGCACTGAGCACCCAGCACCCTGAGCACTGAGCACCCTGAGGACTGAGCACCCAGCACCCTGAGCACTGAGCACCCAGCACCCTGAGCACTGAGCACCCAGCACCCAGAGCACTGAGCCCTGAGCACCCTGAGTACTGAGCACTGAGCACCCTGAGCACTGAGCACCGAGCACCCTGAGTACTGAGCACTGAGCACCCTGAGTACTGAGCACCCAGCATCCCGAGCACTGAGCACCCAGCACCCTGTGTACTGAGCACTGAGTACCCAGTACCCCGAGCATTGCGACCCAGCACCCTGAGCACTGAGCACCCAGCACCCCGAGTCCTGAGCACCCAGCACCCCTAGCATGGGGCACCCTGCACCCTGAGCACTGAGCACCCAGCACCCCGAGCAATGAGCACCCAGCACCCTGAGTACTGAGCACCGAGCACCCCGAGTACTGAGCACCCAGCAACCTGAGCACTGAGCACCCAGCACCCCCAGCAATGAGCACCCAGCACCCTGAGTACTGAGCACCCAGCACCCCGAGTACTGAGCACCCAGCAACCTGAGAACCGAGCAGCCAGCACCCCCAGCAATGAGCACCCAGCACCCTGAGTACTGAGCACCCAGCACCCCCAGCAATGAGCACCCAGCACCCTGAGTACTGAGCACCCAGTACCCCGAGTACTGAGCACCCAGCAACCTGAGAACCGAGCAGCCAGCACCCCGAGCGCTGAGCACCAAGCACCCTGAGCACTGAGCACCCAGCACCCTGAGTACTGAGCACTGAGCACCCCGAGTACTGAGCACCCAGCACCCCGAGCACTGAGCACCCAGCACCCTGAGTACTGAGCACCCAACACCCTGAGTACTGAGCACCCAGCACCCTGAGCACTGAGCACCCAGCACCCTGAGTACTAAGCACCCAACACCCCAAGCACTGAGCACCCTGAGAACTGAGCACCCAGCACCCCAAGCACTGAGCACCCCGAGCACTGAGCAGCCAGTACCCTGAGGACTGAGCACCGAGCACCCTGAGTACTGAGCAGACAGCACCCTGAGAACTGAGCACCCAGCATACTGAGCACCGAGCACCCAGCACCCTGAGTACTGAGTACACAGCACCCTGAGCACTGAGCACCCAGCACCCTGAGTACTGAGCACCGAGCACCCTGAGTACTGAGCACCCAGCACCCCGAGCACTGAGCACCCAGCACCCTGAGCACTGAGCACCCAGCATACTGAGTACTGAGCACCCAGCACCCTGAGCACTGAGCACCCAGCACCCTGAGCACTGAGCACCCAGCAACCTGAGTACTGAGCATCCAGCACACCGAGCACTGAGCACCCAGCACCCTGAGTACTGAGCACTGAGCACCCAGCACCCCGAGCACTGAGCACCCAGCACCCTGTGTACTGAGCACTGAGTACCCAGCACCCCGAGCACTGAGCACCCAGCACCCTGAGCACTGAGCACCCTGAGTACTGAGCACCCAGCACCCTGAGCACTGAACACCCAGCACCCCGAGCACTGAGCACCCAGCACCCAGAGCACTGAGCACTGAGCACCCTGAGCACTGAGCTCCGAGCACCCTGAGTACTGAGCACTGAGCACGCAACACCCCAAGCACTGAGCACCCTGAGCACTGAGCACCCAGCACCCCAAGCACTGAGCACCCTGAGTACTGAGCACCCAGCACCCTGAGTAATGAGCACCCAGCACCCTGAGTACTGAGCACCCAGCTCCCTGAGTACTGAGCACCCAGCACCCCGAGCACTGAGCACCCAGCACCCTGAGTACTGAGCACTGAGCACACAGCACCCCGAGCACTGAGCACCCAGCACCCTGTGTACTGAGCACTGAGTACCCAGTACCCCGAGCACTGCGACCCAGCACCCTGAGCACTGAGCACCCAGCACCCCGAGTACTGAGCACCCAGCACCCCGAGCATGGGGCACCCAGCACCCTGAGCACTGAGCACCCAGCACCCCGAGCAATGAGCACCCAGCACCCTGAGTACTGAGCACCGAGCACCCCGAGTACTGAGCACCCAGCAACCTGAGCACTGAGCACCCAGCACCCCCAGCAATGAGCACCCAGCACCCTGAGTACTGAGCACCAGGCACCCCGAGTACTGAGCACCCAGCAACCTGAGAACCGAGCAGCCAGCACCCTCAGCAATGAGCACCCAGCACCCTGAGTACTGAGCACCCAGCACCCCCAGCAATGAGCACCCAGCACCCTGAGTACTGAGCACCCCGCACCTCGAGTACTGAGCACCCAGCAACCTGAGAACCGAGCAGCCAGCACTCCGAGCGCTGAGCACCCAGCACCCTGAGCACTGAGCACACAGCACCCTGAGTACTGAGCACTGACCACCCCGAGTACTGAGCACCCAGCACCCCGAGCACTGAGCACCCAGCACCCTGAGTACTGAGCACCCAGCACCCTGAGTACTGAGCACCCAGCACCCTGAGCACTGAGCACCCAGCACCCTGAGTACTAAGCACCCAACACCCCAAGCACTGAGCACCCTGAGTACTGAGCACCCAGCACCCCAAGCACTGAGCACCCCGAGCACTGAGCAGCCAGTACCCTGAGTACTGAGCACCGAGCACCCTGAGTACTGAGCAGCCAGCACCCTGAGAACTGAGCACCCAGCATACTGAGCACCGAGCACCCAGCACCCTGAGTATTGAGCACACAGCACCCTGAGCACTGAGCACCCAGCACCCTGAGTACTGAGCACCGAGCACCCTGAGTACTGAGCACCCAGCACCCTGAGCACTGAGCACCCAGCACCCTGAGCACTGAGCACCCAGCATACTGAGTACTGAGCACCCAGCACCCTGAGCACTGAGCACCCAGCACCCTGAGCACTGAGCACCCAGCACCCTGAGTACTGAGCATCCAGCACCCCGAGCACTGAGCACCCAGCACCCTGAGTACTGAGCACTGAGCACCCAGCACCCCGAGCACTGAGCACCCAGCACCCTGTGTACTGAGCACTGAGTACCCAGCACCCCGAGCACTGAGCACCCAGCACCCTGAGCACTGAGCACCCTGAGTACTGAGCACCCAGCACCCTGAGTACTGAGCACGCAGCACCCCGAGCACTGAGCACCCAGCACCCAGAGCACTGAGCACTGAGCACCCTGAGTACTGAGCACTGAGCACCCTGAGCACTGAGCACCGAGCACCCTGAGTACTGAGCACTGAGCACCCAACACCCCAAGCACTGAGCACCCTGAGCACTGAGCACCCAGCACCCCAAGCACTGAGCACCCTGAGTACTGAGCACCCAGCACCCCGAGCTCGGAGCACCCAGCACCCTGAGTACTAAGCACCGAGCAACCTGAGTACTGAGCAGCCAGCACCCTGAGTACTGAGCACCCAGCGTACTGAGCACCGAGCACCCAGCACCCTGAGAACTGAGCACCCAGCACCCCAAGCACTGAGCACCCCGAGCACTGAGCAGCCAGTACCCTGAGGACTGAGCACCTAGCACCCTGAGTACTGAGCAGACAGCACCCTGAGAACTGAGCACCCAGCATACTGAGCACAGAGCACCCAGCACCCTGAGTACTGAGTACACAGCACCCTGAGCACTGAGCACCCAGCACCCTGAGTACTGAGCACCGAGCACCCTGAGTACTGAGCACCCAGCACCCCGAGCACTGAGCACCCAGCACCCTGAGCACTGAGCACCCAGCATACTGAGTACTGAGCACCCAGCACCCTGAGCACTGAGCACCCAGCACCCTGAGCACTGAGCACCCAGCAACCTGAGTACTGAGCATCCAGCACCCCGAGCACTGAGCACCCAGCACCCTGAGTACTGAGCACTGAGCACCCAGCACCCCGAGCACTGAGCACCCAGCACCCTGTGTACTGAGCACTGAGTACCCAGCACCCCGAGCACTGAGCACCCAGCACCCTGAGCACTGAGCACCCTGAGTACTGAGCACCCAGCACCCTGAGCACTGAACACCCAGCACCCCGAGCACTGAGCACCCAGCACCCAGAGCACTGAGCAGTGAGCACCCTGAGCACTGAGCACCGAGCACCCTGAGTACTGAGCACTGAGCACCCAACACCCCAAGCACTGAGCACCCTGAGTACTGAGCACCCAGCACCCCAAGCACTGAGCACCGTGAGTACTGAGCACCCAGCACCCTGAGTAATGAGCACCCAGCACCCTGAGTACTGAGCACCCAGCTCCCTGAGTACTGAGCACCCAGCACCCCGAGCACTGAGCACCCAGCACCCTGAGTACTGACCACTGAGCACACAGCACCCCGAGCACTGAGCACCCAGCACCCTGTGTACTGAGAACTGAGCACCCAGCACCCCGAGTACTGAGCACCCAGCACCCCGAGCATGGGGCACCCAGCACCTTGAGCACTGAGCACCCAGCACCCCGAGCAATGAGCACCCAGCACCCTGAGTACTGAGCACCAGGCACCCCGAGTACTGAGCACCCAGCAACCTGAGAACCGAGCAGCCAGCACCCTCAGCAATGAGCACCCAGCACCCTGAGTACTGAGCACCCCGCACCTCGAGTACTGAGCACCCAGCAACCTGAGAACCGAGCAGCCAGCACTCCGAGCGCTGAGCACCTAGCACCCTGAGCACTGAGCACCCAGCACCCTGAGTACTGAGCACTGAGCACCCCGAGTACTGAGCACCCAGCACCCCGAGCACTGAGCACCCAGCACCCTGAGTACTGAGCACCCAGCACCCTGAGTACTGAGCACCCAGCACCCTGAGCACTGAGCACCCAGCACCCTGAGTACTAAGCACCCAACACCCCAAGCACTGAGCACCCTGAGTACTGAGCACCCAGCACCCCAAGCACTGAGCACCCCGAGCACTGAGCAGCCAGTACCCTGAGTACTGAGCACCGAGCACCCTGAGTACTGAGCAGCCAGCACCCTGAGTACTGAGCACCCAGCATACTGAGCACCGAGCACCCAGCACCCTGAGTACTGAGCACACAGCACCCTGAGCACTGAGCACCCAGCACCCTGAGTACTGAGCACCGAGCACCCTGAGTACTGAGCACCCAGCACCCCGAGCACTGAGCACCCAGCACCCTGAGCACTGAGCACCCAGCATACTGCGTACTGAGCACCCAGCACCCTGAGTACTGAGCAAACAGCACCCAGAGCACTGAGCACCCAGCACCCTGTGTACTGAGCATCCAGCACCCCGAGCACTGAGCACCCAGCACCCTGAGTACTGAGCACTGAGCACCCAGCACCCCGAGCACTGAGCACCCAGCACCCTGTGTACTGAGCACTGAGTACCCAGCACCCCGAGCACTGAGCACCCAGCACCCTGAGCACTGAGCACCCTGAGGACTGAGCACCCAGCACCCTGAGCACTGAGCACCCAGCACCCTGAGCACTGAGCACCCAGAACCCAGAACACTGAGCCCTGAGCACCCTGAGTACTGAGCACTGAGCACCCTGAGCACTGAGCACCGAGCACCCTGAGTACTGAGCACTGAGCACCCTGAGTACTGAGCACCCAGCATCCCGAGCACTGAGCACCCAGCACCCTGTGTACTGAGCACTGAGTACCCAGTACCCCGAGCACTGCGACCCAGCACCCTGAGCACTGAGCACCCAGCACCCCGAGTCCTGAGCACCCAGCACCCCTAGCATGGGGCACCCTGCACCCTGAGCACTGAGCACCCAGCACCCCGAGCAATGAGCACCCAGCACCCTGAGTACTGAGCACCGAGCACCCCGAGTACTGAGCACCCAGCAACCTGAGCACTGAGCACCCAGCACCCCCAGCAATGAGCACCCAGCACCCTGAGTACTGAGCACCCAGCACCCCGAGTACTGAGCACCCAGCAACCTGAGAACCGAGCAGCCAGCACCCCCAGCAATGAGCACCCAGCACCCTGAGTACTGAGCACCCAGCACCCCCAGCAATGAGCACCCAGCACCCTGAGTACTGAGCACCCAGTACCCCGAGTACTGAGCACCCAGCAACCTGAGAACCGAGCAGCCAGCACCCCGAGCGCTGAGCACCAAGCACCCTGAGCACTGAGCACCCAGCACCCTGAGTACTGAGCACTGAGCACACCGAGTACTGAGCACCCAGCACCCCGAGAACTGAGCACCCAGCACCCTGAGTACTGAGCACCCAACACCCTGAGTACTGAGCACCCAGCACCCTGAGCACTGAGCACCCAGCACCCTGAGTACTAAGCACCCAACACCCCAAGCACTGAGCACCCTGAGAACTGAGCACCCAGCACCCCAAGCACTGAGCACCCCGAGCACTGAGCAGCCAGTACCCTGAGGACTGAGCACCGAGCACCCTGAGTACTGAGCAGACAGCACCCTGAGAACTGAGCACCCAGCATACTGAGCACCGAGCACCCAGCACCCTGAGTACTGAGTACACAGCACCCTGAGCACTGAGCACCCAGCACCCTGAGTACTGAGCACCGAGCACCCTGAGTACTGAGCACCCAGCACCCCGAGCACTGAGCACCCAGCACCCTGAGCACTGAGCACCCAGCATACTGAGTACTGAGCACCCAGCACCCTGAGCACTGAGCACCCAGCACCCTGAGCACTGAGCACCCAGCAACCTGAGTACTGAGCATCCAGCACACCGAGCACTGAGCACCCAGCACCCTGAGTACTGAGCACTGAGCACCCAGCACCCCGAGCACTGAGCACCCAGCACCCTGTGTACTGAGCAATGAGTACCCAGCACCCCGAGCACTGAGCACCCAGCACCCTGAGCACTGAGCACCCTGAGTACTGAGCACCCAGCACCCTGAGCACTGAACACCCAGCACCCCGAGCACTGAGCACCCAGCACCCAGAGCACTGAGCACTGAGCACCCTGAGCACTGAGCACCGAGCACCCTGAGTACTGAGCACTGAGCACGCAACACCCCAAGCACTGAGCACCCTGAGCACTGAGCACCCAGCACCCCAAGCACTGAGCACCCTGAGTACTGAGCACCCAGCACCCTGAGTAATGAGCACCCAGCACCCTGAGTACTGAGCACCCAGCTCCCTGAGTACTGAGCACCCAGCACCCCGAGCACTGAGCACCCAGCACCCTGAGTACTGAGCACTGAGCACACAGCACCCCGAGCACTGAGCACCCAGCACCCTGTGTACTGAGCACTGAGTACCCAGTACCCCGAGCACTGCGACCCAGCACCCTGAGCACTGAGCACCCAGCACCCCGAGTACTGAGCACCCAGCACCCCGAGCATGGGGCACCCAGCACCCTGAGCACTGAGCACCCAGCACCCCGAGCAATGAGCACCCAGCACCCTGAGTACTGAGCACCGAGCACCCCGAGTACTGAGCACCCAGCAACCTGAGCACTGAGCACCCAGCACCCCCAGCAATGAGCACCCAGCACCCTGAGTACTGAGCACCAGGCACCCCGAGTACTGAGCACCCAGCAACCTGAGAACCGAGCAGCCAGCACCCTCAGCAATGAGCACCCAGCACCCTGAGTACTGAGCACCCAGCACCCCCAGCAATGAGCACCCAGCACCCTGAGTACTGAGCACCCCGCACCTCGAGTACTGAGCACCCAGCAACCTGAGAACCGAGCAGCCAGCACTCCGAGCGCTGAGCACCCAGCACCCTGAGCACTGAGCACACAGCACCCTGAGTACTGAGCCCTGACCACCCCGAGTACTGAGCACCCAGCACCCCGAGCACTGAGCACCCAGCACCCTGAGTACTGAGCACCCAGCACCCTGAGTACTGAGCACCCAGCACCCTGAGCACTGAGCACCCAGCACCCTGAGTACTAAGCACCCAACACCCCAAGCACTGAGCACCCTGAGTACTGAGCACCCAGCACCCCAAGCACTGAGCACCCCGAGCACTGAGCAGCCAGTACCCTGAGTACTGAGCACCGAGCACCCTGAGTACTGAGCAGCCAGCACCCTGAGAACTGAGCACCCAGCATACTGAGCACCGAGCACCCAGCACCCTGAGTACTGAGCACACAGCACCCTGAGCACTGAGCACCCAGCACCCTGAGTACTGAGCACCGAGCACCCTGAGTACTGAGCACCCAGCACCCTGAGCACTGAGCACCCAGCACCCTGAGCACTGAGCACCCAGCATACTGAGTACTGAGCACCCAGCACCCTGAGCACTGAGCACCCAGCACCCTGAGCACTGAGCACCCAGCACCCTGAGTACTGAGCATCCAGCACCCCGAGCATTGAGCACCCAGCACCCTGAGTACTGAGCACTGAGCACCCAGAACCCCGAGCACTGAGCACCCAGCACCCTGTGTACTGAGCACTGAGTACCCAGCACCCCGAGCACTGAGCACCCAGCACCCTGAGCACTGAGCACCCTGAGTACTGAGCACCCAGCACCCTGAGTACTGAGCACCCAGCACCCCGAGCACTGAGCACCCAGCACCCAGAGCACTGAGCACTGAGCACCCTGAGTACTGAGCACTGAGCACCCTGAGCACTGAGCACCGAGCACCCTGAGTACTGAGCACTGAGCACCCAACACCCCAAGCACTGAGCACCCTGAGCACTGAGCACCCAGCACCCCAAGCACTGAGCACCCTGAGTACTGAGCACCCAGCACCCCGAGCTCGGAGCACCCATCACCCTGAGTACTAAGCACCGAGCAACCTGAGTACTGAGCAGCCAGCACCCTGAGTACTGAGCACCCAGCGTACTGAGCACCGAGCACCCAGCACCCTGAGTACTGAGCACCCAGCACCCTGAGCACTGAGCACCCAGCACCCTGAGTACTGAGCACCGAGCACCCCGAGCACTGAGCACCCAGCACCCCGAGCACTGAGCACCCAGCACCCCGAGCACTGAGCACCCAGCACCCCGAGCACTGAGCACCCAGCACCCCGAGCACTGAGCACCCAGCACCCCGAGCACTGCGCACACAGCACCCCGAGCACCGAGCACCCTGAGTACTAAGCACCGAGCACCCTGAGCACTGAGCACCCAGCACCCTTAGCACTGAGAACACAGTACCCTGAGTACTGAGCACCCAGCACCCCGAGCACTGAGCACACAGCACCCTGAGCACTGAGCACCCATCTCCCCGAGCAGTGAGCACCCAGCACCCTGAGCCCTGAGCAACCTGAGTCCTGAGCACTGAGCACCCTGAGTACTGAGCACTGAGCACCCTAAGTACTGAGCACCCAGCACCCTGAGCAATGAGCACCCAGAGTACTGAGCACCCAGCACCCTGAGCACTGAGCACAGAGCACCTAGAGCACTGAGCACCCAGCACCCGGAGTACTGAGCACCCAGCACCCTGAGTACTAAGCACCAAGCACCCTGAGTACTGAGCACCCAATACCCTGAGCACTGAACACACAGCACCCTGAGTACTGAGCACCCCGAGCACTGAGCACCCAGCATACTGAGTACTGAGCACCCAGCACCCTGAGTACTGAGCACCCAGCACCCAGAGCACTGAGCACTGAGCACCCTGAGTACTGAGCACTGAGCACCCTTAGCACTGAGCACCCTGAGTACTGAGCACTGAGCACCCTGAGCACTGAGCACCATGCACCCCAAGCACTGAGCACCCTGCACCCTGAGCACTGAGCACCCAGCACCCTGAGCACTGAGGACCGAGCACCCTGATTACTGAGCACCCAGCACCCAGAGCACTGAGCACTGAGCACCCTGAGTACTGAGCACTGAGCACCCTTAGCACTGAGCACCCTGAGCACTGAGGACCGAGCACCCTGAGCACTGAGCACCATGCACCCTGAGTACTGAGCACCCAGCACCCTGAGCACTGAGCACCCAGCACCCTGAGCACTGAGGACCGAGCACCCTGAGTACTGAGCACCCAGCACCCCAAGCACTGAGCACCCCGAGCACTGAGCAGCCAGCACCCTGAGTACTGAGCACCGAGCACCCTGAGTACTGAGCTGCCAGCACCCTGAGTACTGAGCACCCAGCATACTGAGCACCGAGCACCCAGCACCCTGAGTACTGAGCACACAGCACCCTGAGTACTGAGCACCCAGCACCCTGAGTACTGAGCACCGAGCACCCTGAGTACTGAGCACCCAGCACCCCGAGCACTGAGCACCCAGCACCCTGAGCACTGAGCACCCAGCATACTGCGTACTGAGCACCCAGCACCTTGAGTACTGAGCACCCAGCACCCTGAGCACTGAGCACCCAGCACCCTGAGTACAGAGCATCCAGCACCCCGAGCACTGAGCACCCAGCACCCTGAGTACTGAGCACTGAGCACCCAGCACCCCGAGCACTGAGCACCCAGCACCCTGTGTACTGAGCACTGAGTACCCAGCACCCCGAGCACTGAGCACCCAGCACCCTGAGCACTGAGCACCGTGAGTACTGAGCACCCAGCACCCTGAGCACTGAGCACCCAGCACCCCGAGCACTGAGCACCCAGCACCCAGAGCACTGTGCACTGAGCACCCTGAGTACTGAGCACTGAGCACCCAACACCCCAAGCACTGAGCACCCTGAGCACTGAGCACCCAGCACCCCAAGCACTGAGCACCCAGCACCCTGTGTACTGAGCACTGAGTACCCAGTACCCCGAGCACTGCGACCCAGCACCCTGAGCACTGAGCACCCAGCACCCCGAGTACTGAGCACCCAGCACCCCGAGCATGGGGCACCCAGCACCCTGAGCACTGAGCACCCAGCACCCCGAGCAATGAGCACCCAGCACCCTGAGTACTGAGGACCGAGCACCCCGAGTACTGAGCACCCAGCAACCTGAGCAATGAGCACCCAGCACCCCCAGCAATGAGCACCCAGCACCCTGAGTACTGAGCACCCAGCACCCCGAGTACTGAGCACCCAGCAACCTGAGAACCGAGCAGCCAGCACCCCGAGCGCTGAGCACCCAGCACCCTGAGCACTGAGCACCCAGCACCCTGAGTACTGAGCACTGAGCACCCCGAGTACTGAGCACCCAGCACCCTGAGTACTTAGCACCCAGCACCCTGAGTACTGAGCACCCAGCACCCTGAGCACTGAGCACCCAGCACCCTGAGTACTAAGCACCCAACACCCCAAGCACTGAGCACCCTGAGTACTGATCACCCAGCACCCCAAGCACTGAGCACCCCGAGCACTGAGCAGCCAGTACCCTGAGTACTGAGCACCGAGCACCCTGAGTACTGAGCAGCCAGCACCCTGAGAACTGAGCAGCCAGCATACTGAGCACTGAGCACCCAGCACCCTGAGTACTGAGCACCGAGCACCCTGAGTACTGAGCACCCAGCACCCCGAGCACTGAGCACCCAGCACCCTGAGCACTGAGCACCCAGCATAATGAGTACTGAGCACCCAGCACCCTGAGCACTGAGCACCCAGCACCCTCAGCACTGAGCACCCAGCACCCTGATTACTGAGCATCCAGCACCGCGAGCACTGAGCACCCAGCACCCTGAGTACTGAGCACTGAGCACCCAGCACCCCGAGCACTGACCACCCAGCACCCTGTGTACTGAGCACTGAGTACCCAGCACCCCGAGCACTGAGCACCCAGCACCCTGAGTACTGAGCACTGAGCACCCAGCACCCCGAGCACTGACCACCCAGCACCCTGTGTACTGAGCACTGAGTACCCAGCACCCCGAGCACTGAGCACCCAGCACCCTGAGTACTGAGCACTGAGCACACAGCACCCCGAGCACTGAGAACCCAGCACCCTGTGTACTGAGCACTGAGTACCCAGCACCCCGAGCACTGAGCACCCAGCACCCCGAGTACTGAGCACCCAGCACCCCGAGCACTGAGCACCCAGCACCCCGAGCACTGAGCACCCAGCACCCCGAGCAATGAGCACCCAGCACCCTGAGTACTGAGCACCCAGCACCCCGAGTACTGAGCACCCAGCAACCTGAGAACGGAGCAGCCAGCACCCCGAGCGCTGAGCACCCAGCACCCTGAGCACTGAGCACGCAGCACCCTGAGTACTGAGCACTGAGCACACCGAGTACTGAGCACCCAGCACCCTGAGCACTGAGTACTGAGCACCCAGCACGCTGAGCACTGAGCACACAGCACCCTGAGTACTGAGCACTGAGCACCCCGATTATTGAGCACCCAGCACCCCGAGCGCTGGTCACCCAGCACCCTGAGCACTGAGCACCCAGCACCCTGAGTACTGAGCACTGAGCACCCCGAGCACTGAGCACCCAGCACCCCGAGCACTGAGCACCGAGCACCCCGAGCACTGAGCAACCAGCACCCCGAGCACTGAGCACCGAGCACCCCGAGCACTGAGCACCCAGCACCCCGAGCACTGAGCACTGAGCACCCAGCACCCCGAGCACTGAGCACCCAGCACCCTGAGCACTGAGCACCCAGCACCCGAGTACTGATCACCCAGCACCCTGAGTACTGAGCACCCAGCACCCTGAGTACTGAGCACACAGCACCCCGAGCACTGAGCACTGAGCACCCAGCACCCTGAGCACTGAGCACCCAGCACCCGAGTACTGATCACCCAGCACCCTGAGTACTGAGCACCCAGCACCCTGAGTACTGAGCACACAGCACCCCGAGCACTGAGCACTGAGCACCCAGCACCCTGAGTACTAAGCACCCAACACCCCAAGCACTGAGCACCCCGAGCACTGAGCAGCCAGCACCCTGAGTACTGAGCACCTAGCACCCTGAGTACTGAGCACCCAGCACCCTGAGTACTGAGCACCGAGCACCCTGAGCACCGAGCACCCAGCACCCTGAGTACTGAGCACCCAGCACCCTGAGCACTGAGCACCCAGCACCCTGAGTACTGACCACCGAGCACCCTGACTACTGAGCACGAAGCACCCCGAGCACTGAGCACCCAGCACCCTGAGCACTGAGCACCCAGCATACTGAGTACTGAGCACACAGCACCCTGAGTACTGTGCACCCAGCACCCTGAGCACTGAGCACCCAGCACCCTGAGTACTGAGCATCCAGCACCCCGAGCACTGAGCACCCAGCACCCTGAGTACTGAGCACTGAGCACCCAGCACCCCGAGCACTGAGCACCCAGGACCCTGTGTACTGAGCACTGAGTACACAGCACCCCGACCACTGAGCACCCAGCACCCTGAGCACTGAGCACCCTGAGTACTGAGCACCCAGCACCCTGAGCACTGAGCACCCAGCACCCCGAGCACTGAGCACCCAGCACCCAGAGCACTGAGCACTGAGCACCCTGAGTACTGAGCACTGAGCACCCTGAGCACTGAGCACCGAGCACCCTGAGTACTGAGCACTGAGCACCCTGAGCACTGAGCACCCTGCACCCTGAGTACTGAGCAACCAGCACCCTGAGCACTGAGGACCGAGCACCCTGAGTACTAAGCACCCAGCACCCTGAGTACTGAGCACCCAGCACCCTGAGCACTGAGCACCCAGCACGCTGAGTACTGAGCACTGAGCACCCTGAGTACTGAGCACCGAGCACCCTGAGCACTGAGCACCCAGCACGCTGAGTACTGAGCACTGAGCACCCTGAGCACTGAGCACCCAGCACCCTGAGTACTGAGCACCGAGCACCATGAGTACTGAGCACCCAGCAATCTGAGCACTGAGCACCCAGCACCCTGAGCACTGAGACACCCAGCACCCCGAGCACTGAGCACCCAGCACCCCGAGCACTGAGCACCCTGCACCCTGAGCACTGAGCCTGAGCACCCTGAGTACTGAGCACTGAGCACCCTGAGTACTGAGCACTGAGCACCCTGAGTACTGAGCACCCAGCACCCCGAGCACTGAGCACCGAGCACCCTGAGCACTGAGCACCCAGCACCCTGAGTACTAAGCACCCAGCACCCTGAGTACTGAGCACCCAGCACCCTGAGTACTGAGCACCCAGCGTACTGAGCACCGAGCACCCCGAGCACTGAGCACCCAGCACCCTGAGTACTGAGCACCCAGCACCCTGAGCACTGAGCACACAGCACCCTGAGTACTGAGCACCGAGCACCCTGAGTACTGAGCACCCAGCACCCTGAGTACTGAGCACCCAGCACCCTGAGTACTGAGCACCCAGCGTACTGAGCACCGAGCACCCAGCACCCTGAGTACTGAGCACCCAGCACCCTGAGCACTGAGCACCCAGCACCCTGAGTACTGAGCACTGAGCACCCCGAGTACTGAGCACCGAGCACACCGAGCACTGAGCACCCAGCATCCCGAGCACCGAGCACCCTGTGTACTGAGCACCCAGCACCCTGAGCACTGAGCACCCAGCACCCTGAGCACTTAGCACCCAGCACCCTGAGCACTGAGCACCCAGCACCCTGAGTACTGAGCACCGAGCACCCCGAGCACTGAGCACCCAGCACCCTGAGCACTGAGCAACCTTAGTACTGAGTACTGAGCACCCCGAGCACTGAGCACCGAGCACCCCGAGCACTGAGCACCCAGCACCCCGAGCACTGAGCACTGAGCACCCAGCACCCCGAGCACTGAGCACCCAGCACCCTGAGCACTGAGCACCCAGCACCCGAGTACTGATCACCCAGCACCCTGAGTACTGAGCACCCAGCACCCTGAGTACTGAGCACACAGCACCCCGAGCACTGAGCACTGAGCACCCAGCACCCTGAGCACTGAGCACCCAGCACCCGAGTACTGATCACCCAGCACCCTGAGTACTGAGCACCCAGCACCCTGAGTACTGAGCACACAGCACCCCGAGCACTGAGCACTGAGCACCCAGCACCCTGAGTACTAAGCACCCAACACCCCAAGCACTGAGCACCCCGAGCACTGAGCAGCCAGCACCCTGAGTACTGAGCACCGAGCA
Organism: Microtus oregoni; assembly: GCF_018167655.1. NCBI lineage: Eukaryota > Metazoa > Chordata > Mammalia > Rodentia > Cricetidae > Microtus > Microtus oregoni. The sequence goes on from NW_024544558.1 coordinate 461,744, forward strand.
CCCTGAGTACTGAGCACCCAGCACCCTGAGTACTGAGCACCGAGCACCCTGAGCACCGAGCACCCAGCACCCTGAGTACTGAGCACCCAGCACCCTGAGCACTGAGCACCCAGCACCCTGAGTACTGAGCACCGAGCACCCTGACTACTGAGCACGAAGCACCCCGAGCACTGAGCACCCAGCACCCTGAGCACTGAGCACCCAGCATACTGAGTACTGAGCACACAGCACCCTGAGTACTGTGCACCCAGCACCCTGAGCACTGAGCACCCAGCACACTGAGTACTGAGCATCCAGCACCCCGAGCACTGAGCACCCAGCACCCTGAGTACTGAGCACTGAGCACCCAGCACCCCGAGCACTGAGCACCCAGCACCCTGTGTACTGAGCACTGAGTACACAGCACCCCGACCACTGAGCACCCAGCACCCTGAGCACTGAGCACCCTGAGTACTGAGCACCCAGCACCCTGAGCACTGAGCACCCAGCACCCCGAGCACTGAGCACCCAGCACCCAGAGCACTGAGCACTGAGCACCCTGAGTACTGAGCACTGAGCACCCTGAGCACTGAGCACCGAGCACCCTGAGTACTGAGCACTGAGCACCCTGAGCACTGAGCACCCTGCACCCTGAGTACTGAGCAACCAGCACCCTGAGCACTGAGGACCGAGCACCCTGAGTACTAAGCACCCAGCACCCTGAGTACTGAGCACCCAGCACCCTGAGCACTGAGCACCCAGCACGCTGAGTACTGAGCACTGAGCACCCTGAGTACTGAGCACCGAGCACCCTGAGCACTGAGCACCCAGCACGCTGAGTACTGAGCACTGAGCACCCTGAGCACTGAGCACCCAGCACCCTGAGTACTGAGCACCGAGCACCATGAGTACTGAGCACCCAGCAATCTGAGCACTGAGCACCCAGCACCCTGAGCACTGAGACACCCAGCACCCCGAGCACTGAGCACCCAGCACCCCGAGCACTGAGCACCCTGCACCCTGAGCACTGAGCCTGAGCGCCCTGAGTACTGAGCACTGAGCACCCTGAGTACTGAGCACTGAGCACCCTGAGTACTGAGCACCCAGCACCCCGAGCACTGAGCACCGAGCACCCTGAGCACTGAGCACCCAGCACCCTGAGTACTAAGCACCCAGCACCCTGAGTACTGAGCACCCAGCACCCTGAGTACTGAGCACCCAGCGTACTGAGCACCGAGCACCCCGAGCACTGAGCACCCAGCACCCTGAGTACTGAGCACCCAGCACCCTGAGCACTGAGCACCCAGCACCCTGAGTACTGATCACCGAGCACCCTGAGTACTGAGCACCCAGCACCCTGAGTACTGAGCACCCAGCACCCTGAGTACTGAGCACCCAGCGTACTGAGCACCGAGCACCCAGCACCCTGAGTACTGAGCACCCAGCACCCTGAGCACTGAGCACCCAGCACCCTGAGTACTGAGCACTGAGCACCCCGAGTACTGAGCACCGAGCACACCGAGCACTGAGCACCCAGCATCCCGAGCACCGAGCACCCTGTGTACTGAGCACCCAGCACCCTGAGCACTGAGCACCCAGCACCCTGAGCACTTAGCACCCAGCACCCTGAGCACTGAGCACCCAGCACCCTGAGTACTGAGCACCGAGCACCCCGAGCACTGAGCACCCAGCACCCTGAGCACTGAGCAACCTTAGTACTGAGTACTGAGCACCCTGAGTACTGAGCACTGAGGACCCTGAGTACTGAGCCCACAGCACCCTGAGTACTGAGCACCCAGCTCCCTGAGCAATGATCACCCTGAGTACTGAGCACCCAGCACCCTGAGTACTAAGCACCGAGCACCCTGAGTACTGAGCAATGAGCACCCCGAGTACTGAGCACCGAGCACCCCGAGCACTGAGCACCCAGAACCCCGAGCACCAAGCACCCTGAGTACTGAGCACCCAGCACCCTGAGCACTGAAGACACAGCAACCTGAGTACAGAAAACCCCTAGCACTGAGAACCCAGCACCCTGAGTACTGAGCACCGAGCACACTGAGCACTAAGCACCCAGCACCCTGAGTTCTGAGCACTGAGCACCCAGCACCCCGAGCACTGAGCACCCAGCACCCTGAGTACTGAGCACTGAGCACCCAGCACCCCGAGCACTGAGCACCCAGCACCCTGAGCACTGAGAACCCAACACCCGAGTACTGAGCACCCAGCACCCTGAGTAGTGAGCACCCAGCTCCCTGAGTACTGAGCACCCAACACCCCGAGTACTGAGCACCCAGCACCCTGAGTACTGAGCACCCAGCACCCCGAGCACTAAGCACACAGCACCCAGAGCACTGAGGACCCAGCACCCTGAGCACTGAGCAGCCAGCACCCTGAGTACTGAGCACCGAGCACCCTGAGTACTGAGCACCCAGCACCCTGAGCACTGATCACCCAGCACCCTGAGTACTGAGCACCAAGTACCCTGAGTACTGAGCACCCAGCACCCCGAGCACTGAGCACCCAGCACCCTGAGTACTGAGCACTGAGAACACAGCACCCTGAGCAATGAGCAACCAGCACCCTGTGTACTGAGCACTGAGCACCCAGCACCCCGAGCACTGAGCACCCAGCACCCCGAGCAATGAGCACCCAGCACCCTGAGTACTGAGCACCCAGCACCCCGAGTACTGAGCACCCAGCAACCTGAGAACCGAGAAGCCAGCACCCCGAGCACTGAGCACCCAGCACACTGAGCACTGAGCACCCAGCACCCTGAGTACTGAGCACTGAGCACCCTGAGTACTGAGCACCCAGCACCCCGAGCACTGAGCACCGAGCACCCCGAGCACTGAGCACCCAGCGCCCCGAGCACTGAGCACCCAGCACCCCGAGCACGGATCACCCAGCACCCTGAGCACTGAGCACCCAGCACCCTGAGCACTGAGCACCCAGCACCCCGAGCACTGAGCACACAGCACCCCGAGCACTGAGCACCCAGCACCCTGAGTACTGAGCACCCAGCACCCTGAGTACTGAGCACCCAGCACCCTGAGCACTGAGCACCCAGCACCCTGAGTACTAAGCACCCAACACCCCAAGCACTGAGCACCCTGAGTACTGAGCACCCAGCACACCGAGCACTGAGTAACCAGCACCCTGAGCACTGAGCACCCAGCACCCTGAGCACTGAGCACCCAGCACCCTGAGCACTGAGCACCCAGCACCCTGAGTACTGAGCACTGAGCACCCAGCACCCCGAGCACTGAGCACCCAGCACCCTGAGTAATGAGCACCCAGCACCCCGAGCACTGAGCACCCAGCACCCCGAGCACTGAGCACCCAGCACCCTGAGTACTGAGCACCCAGCACCCTGAGTACTGAGCACCCAGCACCCCGAGCACTGAGTACCCAGCACCCTGAGCACTGAGCACCCAGCACCCTGAGCACTGAGCACCCAGCACCCTGAGCACTGAGCACCCAGCACCCTGAGTACTGAGCACTGAGCACCCAGCACCCCGAGCACTGAGCACCCAGCACCCTGAGTACTGAGCACTGAGCACCCAGCACCCCGAGCACTGAGCACCCAGCACCCTGAGCACTGAGCACCCAGCACCCGAGTACTGAGCACCCAGCACCTTGAGTACTGAGCACCCAGCTCCCTGAGTACTGAGCACCCAGCACCCCGAGTACTGAGCACCCAGCACCCTGAGTACTGAGCACCCAGCACCCCGAGCACTAAGCACCCAGCACCCCGAGCACTGAGCACCCAGAACCCTGTGTACTGAGCACTGAGTACCCAGTACCCCGAGCACTGAGATCCAGCACCCTGAGCACTGAGCACCCAGCACCCCGAGTACTGAGCACCCAGCACCCCGAGCACTGAGCACCCAGCACCCCGAGCACTGAGCACCCAGCACCCCAGCAATGAGCACCCAGCACCCTGAGTATTGAGCACCCAGCACCCCGAGTACTGAGCACCCAGTAACCTGAGAACGGAGCAGCCAGCACCCCGAGCGCTGAGCACCCAGCACCCTGAGCACTGAGCACCCAGCACCCTGAGTACTGAGCACTGAGCACCCCGAGTACTGAGCACCCAGCACCCCGAGCACTGAGCACCGAGCACCCCGAGAACTGAGCACCCAGCACCCCGAGCACTGAGCACCCAGCACCCCGAGCACTGAGCACCCAGCACCCTGAGCACTGAGCACTGAGCACCCTGAGCACTGAGCACCCAGAACCCTGAGCACTGAGCACCCAGCATCCTGAGCACTGAGTACTGAGCACCCAGCACGCTGAGCACTGAGCACCCAGCACCCTGAGTACTGAGCACTGAGCACCCCGATTACTGAGCACCCAGCACCCTGAGCGCTGAGCACCCAGCACCCTGAGCACTGAGCACCCAGCACCATGAGTACTGAGCACCGAGCACCCTGAGCACCGAGCACCCAGCACCCTGAGTACTGAGCACCCAGCACCCTGAGCACTGAGCACCCAGCACCCTGAGTACTGAGCACCGAGCACCCTGAGTACTGAGCACCCAGCACCTCGAGCACTGAGAACCCAGCACCCTGAGCACTGAGCACCCAGCATACTGAGTACTGAGCACCCAGCACCCTGAGTACTGAGCACCCAGCACCCTGAGTACTGAACACCCAGCACCCTGAGTACTGAGCATCCAGCGCCCCGAGCACTGAGCTCCCAGCACCCTGAGTACTGAGCACTGAGCACCCAGCACCCCGAGCACTGAGCACCCAGCACCCTGTGTACTGAGCACTGAGTACCCAGCACACCGAGCGCTGAGCACCCAGCACCCTGAGCACTGAGCACCCTGAGTACTGAGCACCCAGCACCCTGAGCACTGAGCACCCAGCACCCCGATCACTGAGCACCCAGCACCCAGAGCACTGAGCACTGAGCACCCTGAGTACTGAGCACTGAGCACCCTGAGCACTGAGCACCGGGCACCCTGAGTACTGAGCACTGAGCACCCTGAGCACTGAGCACCCTGCACCCTGAGTACTGAGCACCCAGCACCCTGAGCACTTAGGACCGAGCACCCTGAGTACTAAGCACCCAGCACCCTGAGTACTGAGCACCCTGCACCCTGAGCACTGAGCACCCAGCACGCTGAGTACTGAGCACTGAGCACCCTGAGTACTGAGCACCGAGCACCCTGAGCACTGAGCACCCAGCACGCTGAGTACTGAGCACTGAGCACCCTGAGCACTGAGCACCCAGCACCCTGAGTACTGAGCACCGAGCACCCTGAGTACTGAGCACCCAGCACTCTGAGCACTGAGCACCCAGCACCCTGAGCACTGAGACACCCAGCACCCCGAGCACTGAGCACCCAGCACCCCGAGCACTGAGCACCCTGCACCCTGAGCACTGAGCCTGAGCACCCTGAGTACTGAGCACTGAGCACCCTGAGTACTGAGCACCGAGCACCCTGAATACTGAGCACCCAGAACCCCGAGCACTGAGCACCGAGCACCCTGAGCACTGAGCACCCAGCACCCTGAGTACTAAGCACCCAGGACCCTGAGTACTGAGCACACAGCACCCTGAGTACTGAGCACCCAGCACCCTGAGCACTGAGCAACCTTAGTACTGAGCACTGAGCAGCCTGAGTACTGAGCACTGAGCACCCTGAGTACTGAGCACCCAGCACCCTGAGTACTGAGCACCCAGCACCCTGAGCAATGATCACCCTGAGTACTGAGCACCCAGCACCATGAGCACTGAGCACCGAGCACCCTGAGCACTGAGCAACCAGCACCCGGAGTACTGAGAACCCAGCACCCTGAGTACTAAGCACCGAGCACCCTGAGTACTGAGCACTGAGCACCCCGAGCACTGAGCACCCAGAACCCCGAGCACCGAGCACCCTGAGTACTGAGCACCCAGCACCCTGAGCACTGAACACACAGCACCCTGAGTACAGAAAACCCCGAGCACTGAGCACCCAGCACTCTGAGTACTGAGCACCGAGCACACTGAGCACTGAGCACCCAGCACCCCGAGCACTGAGCACCCAGCACCCTGAGTACTGAGCACCCAGCACCCTGAGTACTGAGCACCCAGCACCCCGAGCACTGAGTACCCAGCACCCTGAGCACTGAGCACCGAGCACACTGAGCACTGAGCACCCAGCACCCCGAGCACTGAGCACCCAGCACCCTGAGTACTGAGCACCCAGCACCCTGAGTACTGAGCACCCAGCACCCCGAGCACTGAGCACCCAGCACCCCGAGCACTAAGCACCCAGCACCCCGAGCACTGAGCACCCAGAACCCTGTGTACTGAGCACTGAGTACCCAGTACCCCGAGCACTGAGATCCAGCACCCTGAGCACTGAGCACCCAGCACCCCGAGTACTGAGCACCCAGCACCCCGAGCACTGAGCACCCAGCACCCCGAGCACTGAGCACCCAGCACCCCAGCAATGAGCACCCAGCACCCTGAGTATTGAGCACCCAGCACCCCGAGTACTGAGCACCCAGTAACCTGAGAACGGAGCAGCCAGCACCCCGAGCGCTGAGCACCCAGCACCCTGAGCACTGAGCACCCAGCACCCTGAGTACTGAGCACTGAGCACCCCGAGTACTGAGCACCCAGCACCCCGAGCACTGAGCACCGAGCACCCCGAGAACTGAGCACCCAGCACCCCGAGCACTGAGCACCCAGCACCCCGAGCACTGAGCACCCAGCACCCTGAGCACTGAGCACTGAGCACCCTGAGCACTGAGCACCCAGAACCCTGAGCACTGAGCACCCAGCATCCTGAGCACTGAGTACTGAGCACCCAGCACGCTGAGCACTGAGCACCCAGCACCCTGAGTACTGAGCACTGAGCACCCCGATTACTGAGCACCCAGCACCCTGAGCGCTGAGCACCCAGCACCCTGAGCACTGAGCACCCAGCACCATGAGTACTGAGCACCGAGCACCCTGAGCACCGAGCACCCAGCACCCTGAGTACTGAGCACCCAGCACCCTGAGCACTGAGCACCCAGCACCCTGAGTACTGAGCACCGAGCACCCTGAGTACTGAGCACCCAGCACCTCGAGCACTGAGAACCCAGCACCCTGAGCACTGAGCACCCAGCATACTGAGTACTGAGCACCCAGCACCCTGAGTACTGAGCACCCAGCACCCTGAGTACTGAACACCCAGCACCCTGAGTACTGAGCATCCAGCGCCCCGAGCACTGAGCTCCCAGCACCCTGAGTACTGAGCACTGAGCACCCAGCACCCCGAGCACTGAGCACCCAGCACCCTGTGTACTGAGCACTGAGTACCCAGCACACCGAGCGCTGAGCACCCAGCACCCTGAGCACTGAGCACCCTGAGTACTGAGCACCCAGCACCCTGAGCACTGAGCACCCAGCACCCCGATCACTGAGCACCCAGCACCCAGAGCACTGAGCACTGAGCACCCTGAGTACTGAGCACTGAGCACCCTGAGCACTGAGCACCGGGCACCCTGAGTACTGAGCACTGAGCACCCTGAGCACTGAGCACCCTGCACCCTGAGTACTGAGCACCCAGCACCCTGAGCACTTAGGACCGAGCACCCTGAGTACTAAGCACCCAGCACCCTGAGTACTGAGCACCCTGCACCCTGAGCACTGAGCACCCAGCACGCTGAGTACTGAGCACTGAGCACCCTGAGTACTGAGCACCGAGCACCCTGAGCACTGAGCACCCAGCACGCTGAGTACTGAGCACTGAGCACCCTGAGCACTGAGCACCCAGCACCCTGAGTACTGAGCACCGAGCACCCTGAGTACTGAGCACCCAGCACTCTGAGCACTGAGCACCCAGCACCCTGAGCACTGAGACACCCAGCACCCCGAGCACTGAGCACCCAGCACCCCGAGCACTGAGCACCCTGCACCCTGAGCACTGAGCCTGAGCACCCTGAGTACTGAGCACTGAGCACCCTGAGTACTGAGCACCGAGCACCCTGAATACTGAGCACCCAGAACCCCGAGCACTGAGCACCGAGCACCCTGAGCACTGAGCACCCAGCACCCTGAGTACTAAGCACCCAGGACCCTGAGTACTGAGCACACAGCACCCTGAGTACTGAGCACCCAGCACCCTGAGCACTGAGCAACCTTAGTACTGAGCACTGAGCAGCCTGAGTACTGAGCACTGAGCACCCTGAGTACTGAGCACCCAGCACCCTGAGTACTGAGCACCCAGCACCCTGAGCAATGATCACCCTGAGTACTGAGCACCCAGCACCATGAGCACTGAGCACCGAGCACCCTGAGCACTGAGCAACCAGCACCCGGAGTACTGAGAACCCAGCACCCTGAGTACTAAGCACCGAGCACCCTGAGTACTGAGCACTGAGCACCCCGAGCACTGAGCACCCAGAACCCCGAGCACCGAGCACCCTGAGTACTGAGCACCCAGCACCCTGAGCACTGAACACACAGCACCCTGAGTACAGAAAACCCCGAGCACTGAGCACCCAGCACTCTGAGTACTGAGCACCGAGCACACTGAGCACTGAGCACCCAGCACCCCGAGCACTGAGCACCCAGCACCCTGAGTACTGAGCACCCAGCACCCTGAGTACTGAGCACCCAGCACCCCGAGCACTGAGTACCCAGCACCCTGAGCACTGAGCACCCAGCACCCTGAGCACTGAGCACCCAGCACCCTGAGCACTGAGCACCCAGCACCCTGAGTACTGAGCACTGAGCACCCAGCACCCCGAGCACTGAGCACCCAGCACCCTGAGTACTGAGCACTGAGCACCCAGCACCCCGAGCACTGAGCACCCAGCACCCTGAGCACTGAGCACCCAGCACCTGAGTCCTGAGCACCCAGCACCCTGAGGACTGAGCACCCAGCTCCCTGAGTACTGAGCACCCAGCACCCCGAGTACTGAGCACCCAGCATCCTGAGTACTGAGCACCCAGCTCCCCGAGCACTAAGCACACAGCACCCAGAGCACTGAGGACCCAGCACCCTGAGCACTGAGCACCCAGCACCCTGAGTACTGAGCACCGAGCACCCTGAGTACTGAGCACCCAGCACCCTGAGCACTGATCACCCAGCACCCTGAGTACTGAGCACCAAGTACCCTGAGTACTGAGCACCCAGCACCCCGAGCACTGAGCACCCAGCACCCTGAGTACTGAGCACTGAGCACACAGCACCCCGAGCACTGAGCACCCAGCACCCTGTGTACTGAGCACTGAGTACCCAGTACCCCGAGCACTGCGACCCAGCACCCTGAGCACTGAGCACCCAGCACCCCGAGTACTGAGCACCCAGCACCCCGAGCACTGAGCACCCAGCACCCTGAGCACTGAGCACCCAGCACCCCGAGCAATGAGCACCCAGCACCCTGAGTACTGAGCACCCAGCACCCCGAGTACTGAGCACCCAGCAACCTGAGCACTGAGCACCCAGCACCCCCAGCAATGAGCACCCAGCACCCTGAGTACTGAGCACCCAGCACCCCGAGTACTGAGCACCCAGCAACCTGAGAACCGAGCAGCCAGCACCCCCAGCAATGAGCACCCAGCATCCTGAGTACTGAGCACCCAGCACCCCCAGCAATGAGCACCCAGCACCCTGAGTACTGAGCACCCAGCACCCCGAGTACTGAGAACCCAGCAACCTGAGAACCGAGCAGCCAGCACCCCGAGCGCTGAGCACCCAGCACCCTGAGCACTGAGCACCCAGCACCCTGAGTACTAAGCACCCAACACCTCAAGCACTGAGCACCCTGAGTACTGAGCACCCAGCACCCCAAGCACTGAGCACCCCGAGCACTGAGCAGCCAGCACCCTGAGTACTGAGCACCGAGCACCCTGAGTACTGAGCAGCCAGCACCCTGAGTACTGAGCACCCAGCATACTGAGCACCAAGCACCCAGCACCCTGAGTACTGAGCACACAGCACCCTGAGCACTGAGCACCCAGCACCCTGAGTACTGAGCACCGAGCACCCTGAGTACTGAGCACCCAGCACCCCGAGCACTGAGCACCCAGCACCCTGAGCACTGAGCACCCAGCATACTGCGTACTGAGCACCCAGCACCCTGAGTACTGAGCACCCAGCACCCTGAGCACTGAGCACCCAGCACCCTGAGTACTGAGCATCCAGCACCCCGAGCAGTGAGCACCCAGCACCCTGAGTACTGAGCACTGAGCACCCAGCACCCCGAGCACTGAGCACCCAGCACCCTGTGTACTGAGCACTGAGTACCCAGCACCCCGAGCACTGAGCACCCAGCACCCAGAGCACTGAGCACCCAGCACCCTGAGTACTGAGCACCCAGCACCCCGAGCACTGAGCACCCAGCACCCTGAGTACTGAGCACTGAGCACACAGCACCCCGAGCACTGAGCACCCAGCACCCTCTGTACTGAGCACTGAGTACCCAGTACCCCGAGCACTGCGACCCAGCACCCTGAGCATTGAGCACCCAGCACCCCGAGTACTGAGCACCCAGCACCCCGAGCATGGGGCACCCAGGACCCTGAGCACTGAGCACCCAGCACCCCGAGCAATGAGCACCCAGCACCCTGAGTACTGAGCACCGAGCACCCCGAGTACTGAGCACCCAGCAACCTGAGCACTGAGCACCCAGCACCCCCAGCAATGAGCACCCAGCACCCCGAGCACTGAGCACCCAGCACCCCGAGCACTGAGCACCCAGCACCCCGAGCACTGAGCACCCAGCACCCTGAGCACTGAGCACTGAGCACTGAGCACCCTGAGCACTGAGCACCCAGAACCCTGAGCACTGAGCACCCAGCATCCTGAGCACTGAGTACTGAGCACCCAGCACGCTGAGCACTGAGCACCCAGCACCCTGAGTACTGAGCACTGAGCACCCCGATTACTGAGCACCCAGCACCCTGAGCGCTGAGCACCCAGCACCCTGAGCACTGAGCACCCAGCACCATGAGTACTGAGCACCGAGCACCCTGAGCACCGAGCACCCAGCACCCTGAGTACTGAGCACCCAGCACCCTGAGCACTGAGCACCCAGCACCCTGAGTACTGAGCACCGAGCACCCTGAGTAATGAGCACTGAGCACCCTGAGCACTGAGCACCGAGCACCCTGAGTACTGAGCACTGAGCACCCAACACCCCAAGCACTGAGCACCCTGAGCACTGAGCACCCAGCACCCCAAGCTCTGAGCACCCTGAGTACTGAGCACCCAGCACCCTGAGTAATGACCACCCAGCACCCTGAGTACTGAGCACCCAGCTCCCTGAGTACTGAGCACCCAGCAAACCGAGCACTGAGCACCCAGCACCCTGAGTACTGAGCACTGAGCACACAGCAGCCCGAGCACTGAGCACCCAGCACACTCTGTACTGAGCACTGAGTACCCAGTACCCCGAGCACTGCGACCCAGCATCCTGAGCATTGAGCACCCAGCACCCCGAGTACTGAGCACCCAGCACCCCGAGCATGGGGCACCCAGCACCCTGAGCACTGAGCACCCAGCACCCCGAGCAATGAGCACCCAGCACCCTGACTACTGAGCACCGAGCACCCCGAGTACTGAGCACCCAGCAACCTGAGCACTGAGCACCCAGCACCCCCAGCAATGAGCACCCAGCACCCTGAGCACTGAGCACCCAGCACCCCGAGCACTGAGCACCCAGCACCCCGAGCACTGAGCACCCAGCACCCTGAGCACTGGGCACTGAGCACTGAGCACCCTGAGCACTGAGCACCCAGAACCCTGAGCACTGAGCACCCAGCATCCTGAGCACTGAGTACTGAGCACCCAGCACGCTGAGCACTGAGCACCCAGCACCCCGAGCACTGAGCACCCAGCACCCGGAGTACTGAGAACCCAGCACCCTGAGTACTAAGCACCGAGCACCCTGAGTACTGAGCACTGAGCACCCCGAGCACTGAGCACCCAGAACCCCGAGCACCGAGCACCCTGAGTACTGAGCACCCAGCACCCTGAGCACTGAACACACAGCACCCTGAGTACAGAAAACCCCGAGCACTGAGCACCCAGCACTCTGAGTACTGAGCACCGAGCACACTGAGCACTGAGCACCCAGCACCCCGAGCACTGAGCACCCAGCACCCTGAGTACTGAGCACCCAGCAACCTGAGTACTGAGCACCCAGCACCCCGAGCACTGAGTACCCAGCACCCTGAGCACTGAGCACCCAGCACCCTGAGCACTGAGCACCCAGCACCCTGAGCACTGAGCACCCAGCACCCTGAGTACTGAGCACTGAGCACCCAGCACCCCGAGCACTGAGCACCCAGCACCCTGAGTTCTGAGCACTGAGCACCCAGCACCCCGAGCACTGAGCACCCAGCACCCTGAGCACTGAGCACCCAGCACCTGAGTCCTGAGCACCCAGCACCCTGAGGACTGAGCACCCAGCTCCCTGAGTACTGAGCACCCAGCACCCCGAGTACTGAGCACCCAGCATCCTGAGTACTGAGCACCCAGCTCCCCGAGCACTAAGCACACAGCACCCAGAGCACTGAGGACCCAGCACCCTGAGCACTGAGCACACAGCACCCTGAGTACTGAGCACCGAGCACCCTGAGTACTGACCACCCAGCACCCTGAGCACTGATCACCCAGCACCCTGAGTACTGAGCACTGAGCACACAGCACCCCGAGCACTGAGCACCCAGCACCCTGTGTACTGAGCACTGAGTACCCAGTACCCCGAGCACTGCGACCCAGCACCCTGAGCACTGAGCACCCAGCACCCCGAGCACTGAGCACCCAGCACCCTGAGCACTGAGCACCCAGCACCCCGAGCAATGAGCACCCAGCACCCTGAGTACTGAGCACCCAGCACCCCGAGTACTGAGCACCCAGCAACTTGAGCACTGAGCACCCAGCACCCCAGCAATGAGCACCCAGCACCCTGAGTACTGAGCACCCAGCACCCCGAGTACTGAGCACCCAGCAACCTGAGAACCGAGCAGCCAGCACCCCCAGCAATGAGCACCCAGCATCCTGAGTACTGAGCACCCAGCACCCCCAGCAATGAGCACCCAGCACCCTGAGTACTGAGCACCCAGCACCCCGAGTACTGAGAACCCAGCAACCTGAGAACCGAGCAGCCAGCACCCCGAGCGCTGAGCACCCAGCACCCTGAGCACTGAGCGCCCAGCACCCTGAGTACTGAGCACTGAGCACCCCGAGTACTGAGCACCCAGCACCCCGAGCACTGAGCACCCAGCACCCTGAGTACTGAGCACCCAGCACCCTGAGTACTGAGCACCCAGCACCCTGAGCACTGAGCACCCAGCACCCTGAGTACTAAGCACCCAACACCCCAAGCACTGAGCACCCTGAGTACTGAGCACCCAGCGCCCCAAGCACTGAGCACCCCGAGCACTGAGCAGCCAGCACCCTGAGTACTGAGCACCGAGCACCCTGAGTACTGAGCAGCCAGCACCCTGAGTACTGAGCACCCAGCATACTGAGCACCGAGCACCCAGCACCCTGAGTACTGAGCACACAGCACCCTGAGCACTGAGCACCCAGCACCCTGAGTACTGAGCACCGAGCACCCTGAGTACTGAGCACCCAGCACCCCGAGCACTGAGCACCCAGCACCCTGAGCACTGAGCACCCAGCATACTTCGTACTGAGCACCCAGCACCCTGAGTACTGAGCACCCAGCACCCTGAGCACTGAGCACCCAGCACCCTGAGTACTGAGCATCCAGCACCCCGAGCACTGAGCACCCAGCACCCTGAGTACTGAGCACTGAGCACCCAGCACCCTGAGCACTGAGGACCCAGCACCCTGTGTACTGAGCACTGAGTACCCAGCACCCCAAGCACTGAGCACCCAGCACCCTGAGCACTGAGCACCCTGAGTACTGAGCACCCAGCACCCTGAGCACTGAGCACCCAGCACCCCGAGCACTGAGCACCCAGCACCCAGAGCACTGAGCACTGAGCACCCTGAGTACTGAGCACTGAGCACCCTGAGCACTGAGAACCGAGCACCCTGAGTACTGAGCACTGAGCACCCAACACCCCAAGCACTGAGCACCCTGAGCACTGAGCACCCAGCACCCCAAGCACTGAGCACCCTGAGTACTGAGCACCCAGCACCCTGAGTAATGAGCACCCAGCACCCTGAGTACTGAGCACCCAGCTCCCTGAGTACTGAGCACCCAGCACCCCGAGCACTGAGCACCCAGCACCCTGAGTACTGAGCACTGAGCACACAGCACCCCGAGCACTGAGCACCCAGCACCCTGTGTACTGAGCACTGAGTACCCAGTACCCCGAGCACTGCGACCCAGCACCCTGAGCACTGAGCACCCAGCACCCTGAGTACTGAGCACCCAGCACCCCGAGAATGGGGCACCCAGCACCCTGAGCACTAAGCACCCAGCACCCCGAGCAATGAGCACCCAGCACCCTGAGTACTGAGCACCGAGCACCCCGAGTACTGAGCACCCAGCAACCTGAGCACTGAGCACCCAGCACCCCCAGCAATGAGCACCCAGCACCCTGAGTACTGAGCACCCAGCACCCCGAGTACTGAGCACCCAGCAACCTGAGAACCGAGCAGCCAGCACCCCCAGCAATGAGCACCCAGCACCCTGAGTACTGAGCACCCAGCACCCCCAGCAATGAGCACCCAGCACCCTGAGTACTGAGCACCCAGCATCCCGAGTACTGAGCACCCAGCAACCTGAGAACCGAGCAGCCAGCACCCCGAGCGCTGAGCACCCAGCACCCTGAGCACTGAGCACCCAGCACCCTGAGTACTGAGCACTGAGCACCCCGAGTACTGAGCACCCAGCACCCCGAGCACTGAGCACCCAGCACCCTGAGTACTGAGTACCCAGCACCCTGAGTACTGAGCACCCAGCACCCTGAGCACTGAGCACCCAGCACCCTGAGTACTAAGCACCCAACACCCCAAGCACTGAGCACCCTGAGTACTGAGCACCCAGCACCCCAAGCACTGAGCACCCCGAGCACTGAGCAGCCAGCACCCTGAGTACTGAGCACCGAGCACCCTGAGTACTGAGCAGCCAGCACCCTGAGTACTGAGCACCCAGCATACTGAGCACCGAGCACCCAGCACCCTGAGTACTGAGCACACAGCACCCTGAGCACTGAGCACCCAGCACCCTGAGTACTGAGCACCGAGCACGCTGAGTACTGATCACCCAGCACCCCGAGCACTGAGCACCCAGCACCCTGAGGACTGAGCACCCAGCATACTGCGTACTGAGCACCCAGCACCCTGAGTACTGAGCACCCAGCACCCTGAGCACTGAGCACCCAGCACCCTGAGTACTAAGCACCCAACACCTCAAGCACTGAGCACCCTGAGTACTGAGCACCCAGCACGCCAAGCACTGAGCACCCCGAGCACTGAGCAGCCAGCACCCTGAGTACTGAGCACCGAGCACCCTGAGTACTGAGCAGCCAGCACCCTGAGTACTGAGCACCCAGCATACTGAGCACCAAGCACCCAGCACCCTGAGTACTGAGCACACAGCACCCTGAGCACTGAGCACCCAGCACCCTGAGTACTGAGCACCGAGCACCCTGAGTACTGAGCACCCAGCACCCCGAGCACTGAGCACCCAGCACCCTGAGCACTGAGCACCCAGCATACTGCGTACTGAGCACCCAGCACCCTGAGTACTGAGCACCCAGCACCCTGAGCACTGAGCACCCAGCACCCTGAGTACTGAGCATCCAGCACCCCGAGCAGTGAGCACCCAGCACCCTGAGTACTGAGCACTGAGCACCCAGCACCCCGAGCACTGAGCACCCAGCACCCTGTGTACTGAGCACTGAGTACCCAGCACCCCGAGCACTGAGCACCCAGCACCCAGAGCACTGAGCACCCAGCACCCTGAGTACTGAGCACCCAGCACCCCGAGCACTGAGCAACCAGCACCCTGAGTACTGAGCACTGAGCACACAGCACCCCGAGCACTGAGCACCCAGCACCCTCTGTACTGAGCACTGAGTACCCAGTACCCCGAGCACTGCGACCCAGCACCCTGAGCATTGAGCACCCAGCACCCCGAGTACTGAGCACCCAGCACCCCGAGCATGGGGCACCCAGGACCCTGAGCACTGAGCACCCAGCACCCCGAGCAATGAGCACCCAGCACCCTGAGTACTGAGCACCGAGCACCCCGAGTACTGAGCACCCAGCAACCTGAGCACTGAGCACCCAGCACCCCCAGCAATGAGCACCCAGCACCCCGAGCACTGAGCACCCAGCACCCCGAGCACTGAGCACCCAGCACCCCGAGCACTGAGCACCCAGCACCCTGAGCACTGAGCACTGAGCACTGAGCACCCTGAGCACTGAGCACCCAGAACCCTGAGCACTGAGCACCCAGCATCCTGAGCACTGAGTACTGAGCACCCAGCACGCTGAGCACTGAGCACCCAGCACCCTGAGTACTGAGCACTGAGCACCCCGATTACTGAGCACCCAGCACCCTGAGCGCTGAGCACCCAGCACCCTGAGCACTGAGCACCCAGCACCATGAGTACTGAGCACCGAGCACCCTGAGCACCGAGCACCCAGCACCCTGAGTACTGAGCACCCAGCACCCTGAGCACTGAGCACCCAGCACCCTGAGTACTGAGCACCGAGCACCCTGAGTAATGAGCACTGAGCACCCTGAGCACTGAGCACCGAGCACCCTGAGTACTGAGCACTGAGCACCCAACACCCCAAGCACTGAGCACCCTGAGCACTGAGCACCCAGCACCCCAAGCTCTGAGCACCCTGAGTACTGAGCACCCAGCACCCTGAGTAATGAGCACCCAGCACCCTGAGTACTGAGCACCCAGCTCCCTGAGTACTGAGCACCCAGCAAACCGAGCACTGAGCACGGAGCACCCTGAGTACTGAGCACTGAGCACACAGCAGCCCGAGCACTGAGCACCCAGCACACTCTGTACTGAGCACTGAGTACCCAGTACCCCGAGCACTGCGACCCAGCATCCTGAGCATTGAGCACCCAGCACCCCGAGTACTGAGCACCCAGCACCCCGAGCATGGGGCACCCAGCACCCTGAGCACTGAGCACCCAGCACCCCGAGCAATGAGCACCCAGCACCCTGACTACTGAGCACCGAGCACCCCGAGTACTGAGCACCCAGCAACCTGAGCACTGAGCACCCAGCACCCCCAGCAATGAGCACCCAGCACCCTGAGCACTGAGCACCCAGCACCCCGAGCACTGAGCACCCAGCACCCCGAGCACTGAGCACCCAGCACCCTGAGCACTGGGCACTGAGCACTGAGCACCCTGAGCACTGAGCACCCAGAACCCTGAGCACTGAGCACCCAGCATCCTGAGCACTGAGTACTGAGCAGCCAGCACGCTGAGCACTGAGCACCCAGCACCCCGAGCACTGAGCACCCAGCACCCGGAGTACTGAGAACCCAGCACCCTGAGTACTAAGCACCGAGCACCCTGAGTACTGAGCACTGAGCACCCCGAGCACTGAGCACCCAGAACCCCGAGCACCGAGCACCCTGAGTACTGAGCACCCAGCACCCTGAGCACTGAACACACAGCACCCTGAGTACAGAAAACCCCGAGCACTGAGCACCCAGCACTCTGAGTACTGAGCACCGAGCACACTGAGCACTGAGCACCCAGCACCCCGAGCACTGAGCACCCAGCACCCTGAGTACTGAGCACTCAGCAACCTGAGTACTGAGCACCCAGCACCCCGAGCACTGAGTACCCAGCACCCTGAGCACTGAGCACCCAGCACCCTGAGCACTGAGCACCCAGCACCCTGAGCACTGAGCACCCAGCACCCTGAGTACTGAGCACTGAGCACCCAGCACCCCGAGCACTGAGCACCCAGCACCCTGAGTACTGAGCACTGAGCACTGAGCACCCAGCACCCCGAGCACTGAGCACCCAGCACCCTGAGCACTGAGCACCCAGCACCTGAGTCCTGAGCACCCAGCACCCTGAGGACTGAGCACCCAGCTCCCTGAGTACTGAGCACCCAGCACCCCGAGTACTGAGCACCCAGCATCCTGAGTACTGAGCACCCAGCTCCCCGAGCACTAAGCACACAGCACCCAGAGCACTGAGGACCCAGCACCCTGAGCACTGAGCACCCAGCACCCTGAGTACTGAGCACCGAGCACCCTGAGTACTGACCACCCAGCACCCTGAGCACTGATCACCCAGCACCCTGAGTACTGAGCACTGAGCACACAGCACCCCGAGCACTGAGCACCCAGCACCCTGTGTACTGAGCACTGAGTACCCAGTACCCCGAGCACTGCGACCCAGCACCCTGAGCACTGAGCACCCAGCACCCCGAGTACTGAGCACCCAGCACCCCGAGCACTGAGCACCCAGCACCCTGAGCACTGAGCACCCAGCACCCCGAGCAATGAGCACCCAGCACCCTGAGCACTGAGCACCCAGCAACCTGAGCACTGAGCACCCAGCACCCCAGCAATGAGCACCCAGCACCCTGAGTACTGAGCACCCAGCACCCCGAGTACTGAGCACCCAGCAACATGAGAACCGAGCAGTCTGCACCCCCAGCAATGAGCACCCAGCATCCTGAGTACTGAGCACCCAGCACCCCCAGCAATGAGCACCCAGCACCCTGAGTACTGAGCACCCAGCACCCCGAGTACTGAGAACCCAGCAACCTGAGAACCGAGCAGCCAGCACCCCGAGCGCTGAGCACCCAGCACCCTGAGCACTGAGCACCCAGCACCCTGAGTACTGAGCACTGAGCACCCCGAGTACTGAGCACCCAGCACCCCGAGCACTGAGCACCCAGCACCCCGAGCACTGAGCAGCCAGCACCCTGAGTACTGAGCACCGAGCACCCTGAGTACTGAGCAGCCAGCACCCTGAGTACTGAGCACCCAGCATACTGAGCACCGAGCACCCAGCACCCTGAGTACTGAGCACACAGCACCCTGAGCACTGAGCACCCAGCACCCTGAGTACTGAGCACCGAGCACCCTGAGTACTGAGCACCCAGCACCCCGAGCACTGAGCACCCAGCACCCTGAGCACTGAGCACCCAGCATACTTCGTACTGAGCACCCAGCACCCTGAGTACTGAGCACCCAGCACCCTGAGCACTGAGCACCCAGCACCCTGAGTACTGAGCATCCAGCACCCCGAGCACTGAGCACCCAGCACCCTGAGTACTGAGCACTGAGCACCCAGCACCCCGAGCACTGAGGACCCAGCACCCTGTGTACTGAGCACTGAGTACCCAGCACCCCAAGCACTGAGCACCCAGCACCCTGAGCACTGAGCACCCTGAGTACTGAGCACCCAGCACCCTGAGCACTGAGCACCCAGCACCCCGAGCACTGAGCACCCAGCACCCAGAGCACTGAGCACTGAGCACCCTGAGTACTGAGCACTGAGCACCCTGAGCACTGAGCACCGAGCACCCTGAGTACTGAGCACTGAGCACCCAACACCCCAAGCACTGAGCACCCTGAGCACTGAGCACCCAGCACCCCAAGCACTGAGCACCCTGAGTACTGAGCACCCAGCACCCTGAGTAATGAGCACCCAGCACCCTGAGTACTGAGCACCCAGCTCCCTGAGTACTGAGCACCCAGCACCCCGAGCACTGAGCACCCAGCACCCTGAGTACTGAGCACTGAGCACACAGCACCCCGAGCACTGAGCACCCAGCACCCTGTGTACTGAGCACTGAGTACCCAGTACCCCGAGCACTGCGACCCAGCACCCTGAGCACTGAGCACCCAGCACCCCGAGTACTGAGCACCCAGCACCCCGAGAATGGGGCACCCAGCACCCTGAGCACTGAGCACCCAGCACCCCGAGCAATGAGCACCCAGCACCCTGAGTACTGAGCACCGAGCACCCCGAGTACTGAGCACCCAGCAACCTGAGCACTGAGCACCCAGCACCCCCAGCAATGAGCACCCAGCACCCTGAGTACTGAGCACCCAGCACCCCGAGTACTGAGCACCCAGCAACCTGAGAACCGAGCAGCCAGCACCCCCAGAAATGAGCACCCAGCACCCTGAGTACTGAGCACCCAGCACCCCCAGCAATGAGCACCCAGCACCCTGAGTACTGAGCACCCAGCATCCCGAGTACTGAGCACCCAGCAACCTGAGAACCGAGCAGCCAGCACCCCGAGCGCTGAGCATCCAGCACCCTGAGCACTGAGCACCCAGCACCCTGAGTACTGAGCACTGAGCACCCCGAGTACTGAGCACCCAGCACCCCGAGCACTGAGCACCCAGCACCCTGAGTACTGAGTACCCAGCACCCTGAGTACTGAGCACCCAGCACCCTGAGCACTGAGCACCCAGCACCCTGAGTACTAAGCACCCAACACCCCAAGCACTGAGCACCCTGAGTACTGAGCACCCAGCACCCCAAGCACTGAGCACCCCGAGCACTGAGCAGCCAGCACCCTGAGTACTGAGCACCGAGCACCCTGAGTACTGAGCAGCCAGCACCCTGAGTACTGAGCACCCAGCATACTGAGCACCGAGCACCCAGCACCCTGAGTACTGAGCACACAGCACCCTGAGCACTGAGCACCCAGCACCCTGAGTACTGAGCACCGAGCACGCTGAGTACTGAGCACCCAGAACCCCGAGCACTGAGCACCCAGCACCCTGAGCACTGAGCACCCAGCATACTGCGTACTGAGCACCCAGCACCCTGAGTACTGAGCACCCAGCACCCTGAGCACTGAGCACCCAGCACCCTGAGTACTGAGCATCCAGCACCCCGAGCAGTGAGCACCCAGCACCCTGAGTACTGAGCACTGAGCACCCAGCACCCCGAGCACTGAGCACCCAGCACCCTGTGTACTGAGCACTGAGTACCCAGCACCCCGAGCACTGAGCACCCAGCACCCAGAGCACTGAGCACCCAGCACCCTGAGTACTGAGCACCCAGCACCCCGAGCACTGAGCACCCAGCACCCTGAGTACTGAGCACTGAGCACACAGCACCCCGAGCACTGAGCACCCAGCACCCTCTGTACTGAGCACTGAGTACCCAGTACCCCGAGCACTGCGACCCAGCACCCTGAGCATTGAGCACCCAGCACCCCGAGTACTGAGCACCCAGCACCCCGAGCATGGGGCACCCAGGACCCTGAGCACTGAGCACCCAGCACCCCGAGCAATGAGCACCCAGCACCCTGAGTACTGAGCACTGAGAACCCCGAGTACTGAGCACCCAGCAACCTGAGCACTGAGCACCCAGCACCCCCAGCAATGAGCACCCAGCACCCCGAGCACTGAGCACCCAGCACCCCGAGCACTGAGCACCCAGCACCCCGAGCACTGAGCACCCAGCACCCTGAGCACTGAGCACTGAGCACTGAGCACCCTGAGCACTGAGCACCCAGAACCCTGAGCACTGAGCACCCAGCATCCTGAGCACTGAGTACTGAGCACCAAGCACGCTGAGCACTGAGCACCCAGCACCCTGAGTACTGAGCACTGAGCACCCCGATTACTGAGCACCCAGCACCCTGAGCGCTGAGCACCCAGCACCCTGAGCACTGAGCACCCAGCACCCTGAGTACTGAGCACCGAGCACCCTGAGCACCGAGCACCCAGCACCCTGAGTACTGAGCACCCAGCACCCTGAGCACTGAGCACCCAGCACCCTGAGTACTGAGCAGCCAGCACCCTGAGTACTGAGCACCCAGCATACTGAGCACCGAGCACCCAGCACCCTGAGTACTGAGCACACAGCACCCTGAGCACTGAGCACCCAGCACCCTGAGTACTGAGCACCGAGCACCCTGAGTACTGAGCACCCAGCACCCCGAGCACTGAGCACCCAGCACCCTGAGCACTGAGAACCCAGCATACTGCGTATTGAGCACCCAGCACCCTGAGTACTGAGCACCCAGCACCCTGAGCACTGAGCACCCAGCACCCTGAGTACTGAGCATCCAGCACCCCGAGCACTGAGCACCCAGCACCCTGAGTACTGAGCACTGAGCACCCAGCACCCCGAGCACTGAGCACCCAGCACCCTGTGTACTGAGAACTGAGTACCCAGCACCCCGAGCACTGAGCACCCAGCACCCTGAGCACTGAGCACCCTGAGTACTGAGCACCCAGCACCCTGAGCACTGAGCACCCAGCACCCCGAGCACTGAGCACCCAGCACCCAGAACACTGAGCACTGAGCACCCTGAGTACTGAGCACTGAGCACCCTGAGCACTGAGCACCGAGCACCCTGAGTACTGAGCACTGAGCACCCAACACCCAAAGCACTGAGCACCCTGAGCACTGAGCACCCAGCACCCCAAGCACTGAGCACCCTGAGTACTGAGCACCCAGCACCCTGAGTAATGAGCACCCAGCACCCTGAGTACTGAGCACCCAGCTCCCTGAGTACTGAGCACCCAGCACCCAGAGCACTGAGCACCCAGCACCCTGAGCACTGAGCACCCAGCACCCTGAGTACTGAGCACCCAGCACCCTGAGTACTGAGCACCCAGCACCCTGAGCACTGAGCACCCAGCACCCTGAGTACTAAGCACCCAACACCCCAAGCACTGCGCACCCTGAGTACTGAGCACCCAGCACCCCAAGCACTGAGCACCCCGAGCACTGAGCAGCCAGCACCCTGAGTATTGAGCACCGAGCACCCTGAGTACTGAGCAGCCAGCACCCTGAGTACTGAGCACCCAGCATACTGAGCACCGAGCACCCAGCACCCTGAGTACTGAGCACACAGCACCCTGAGCACTGAGCACCCAGCACCCTGAGCACTGAGCACCCAGCATACTTCGTACTGAGCACCCAGCACCCTGAGTACTGAGCACCCAGCACCCTGAGCACTGAGCACCCAGCACCCTGAGTACTGAGCATCCAGCACCCCGAGCACTGAGCACCCAGCACCCTGAGTACTGAGCACTGAGCACCCAGCACCCCGAGCACTGAGCACCCAACACCCTGTGTACTGAGCACTGAGTACCCAGCACCCCGAGCACTGAGCACCCAGCACCCTGAGCACTGAGCACCCTGAGTTCTGAGCACCCAGCACCCTGAGCACTGAGCACCCAGCACCCCGAGCACTGAGCACCCAGCGCCCAGAGCACTGAGCACTGAGCACCCTGAGTACTGAGCACTGAGCACCCTGAGCACTGAGCACCGAGCACCCTGAGTACTGAGCACTGAGCACCCAACACCCCAAGCACTGAGCACCCTGAGCACTGAGCACCCAGCACCCCAAGCACTGAGCACCCTGAGTACTGAGCACCCAGCACCCTGAGTAATGAGCACCCAGCACCCTGAGTACTGAGCACCCAGCTCCCTGAGTACTGAGCACCCAGCACCCCGAGCACTGAGCACCCAGCTCCCTGAGTACTGAGCACTGAGCACACAGCACCCCGAGCACTGAGCACCCAGCACCCTGTGTACTGAGCACTGAGTACCCAGTACCCCGAGCACTGCGACCCAGCACCCTGAGCACTGAGCACCCAGCACCCCGAGTACTGAGCACCCAGCACCCCGAGCATGGGGCACCCAGCACCCTGAGCACTGAGCACCCAGCACCCCGAGCAATGAGCACCCAGCACCCTGAGTACTGAGCACCGAGCACCCCGAGTACTGAGCATCCAGCAACCTGAGCACTGAGCACCCAGCACCCCCAGCAATGAGCACGCAGCACCCTGAGTACTGAGCACCCAGCACCCCGAGTACTGAGCACCCAGCAACCTGAGAACCGAGCAGCCAGCACCCCGAGCGCTGAGCACCCAGCACCCTGAGCACTGAGCACCCAGCACCCTGAGTTCTGAGCACTGAGCACCCCGAGTACTGAGCACCCAGCACCCCGAGCACTGAGCACCCAGCACCCTGAGTACTGAGCACCCAGCACCCTGAGTACTGAGCACCCAGCACCCTGAGCACTGAGCACCCAGCACCCTGAGTACTAAGCACCCAACACCCCAAGCACTGAGCACCCTGAGTACTGAGCACCCAGCACCCCAAGCACTGAGCACCCCGAGCACTGAACAGCCAGCACCCTGAGTACTGAGCACCGAGCACCCTGAGTACTGAGCAGCCAGCACCCTGAGTACTGAGCACCCAGCATACTGAGCACCGAGCACCCAGCACCCTGAGTACTGAGCACACAGCACCCTGAGCACTGAGCACCCAGCACCCTGAGTACTGAGCACCGAGCACCCTGAGTACTGAGCACCCAGCACCCCGAGCACTGAGCACCCAGCACCCTGAGCACTGAGAACCCAGCATACTGCGTATTGAGCACCCAGCACCCTGAGTACTGAGCACCCAGCACCCTGAGCACTGAGCACCCAGCACCCTGAGTACTGAGCATCCAGAACCCCGAGCACTGAGCACCCAGCACCCTGAGTACTGAGCACTGAGCACCCAGCACCCCGAGCACTGAGCACCCAGCACCCTGTGTACTGTGCACTGAGTACCCAGCACCCCGAGCACTGAGCACCCAGCAGCCTGAGCACTGAGCACCCTGAGTACTGAGCACCCAGCACCCTGAGCACTGAGCACCCAGCACCCCGAGCACTGAGCACCCAGCACCCAGAGCACTGAGCACTGAGCACCCTGAGTACTGAGCACTGAGCACCCTGAGCACTGAGCACCGAGCACCCTGAGTACTGAGCACTGAGCACCCAACACCCCAAGCAATGAGCACCCTGAGCACTGAGCACCCAGCACCCCAAGCACTGAGCACCCTGAGTACTGAGCACCCAGCTCCCTGAGTACTGAGCACCCAGCACCCCGAGCACTGAGCACCCAGCACCCTGAGTACTGAGCACTGAGCACACCGCACCCCGAGCACTGAGCACCCAGCACCCTGTGTACTGAGCACTGAGTACCCAGTACCCCGAGCACTGCGACCCAGCACCCTGAGCACTGAGCACCCAGCACCCCGAGTACTGAGCACCCAGCATCCCGAGCATGGGGCACCCAGCACCCTGAGCACTGAGCACCCAGCACCCCGAGCAATGAGCACCCAGCACCCTGAGTACTGAGCACCCAGCACCCCGAGTACTGAGCACCCAGCAACCTGAGAACCGAGCAGCCAGCACCCCCAGCAATGAGCACCCAGCACCCTGAGTACTGAGCACCCAGCACCCCCAGCAATGAGCACCCAGCACCCTGAGTACTGAGCACCCAGCATCCCGAGTACTGAGCACCCAGCAACCTGAGAACCGAGCAGCCAGCACCCCGAGCGCTGAGCACCCAGCACCCTGAGCACTAAGCACCCAGCACCCTGAGTACTGAGCACTGAGCACCCCGAGTACTGAGCACCCAGCACCCCGAGCACTGAGCACCCAGCACCCTGAGTACTGAGCACCCAGCACCCTGAGTACTGAGCACCCAGCACCCTGAGCACTGAGCACCCAGCACCCTGAGTACTAAGCACCCAACACCCCAAGCACTGAGCACCCTGAGTACTGAGCACCCAGCACCCCAAGCACTGAGCACCCCGAGCACTGAGCAGCCAGCACCCTGAGTACTGAGCACCGAGCACCCTGAGTACTGAGCAGCCAGCACCCTGAGTACTGAGCACCCAGCATACTGAGCACCGAGCACCCAGCACCCTGAGTACTGAGCACACAGCACCCTGAGCACTGAGCACCCAGCACCCTGTGTACTGAGCACCGAGCACCCTGAGTACTGAGCACCCAGCACCCCGAGCACTGAGCACCCAGCACCCTGAGCACTGAGCACCCAGCACCCTGAGTACTGAGCATCCAGCACCCCGAGCACTGAGCACCCAGCACCCTGAGTACTGAGCACTGAGCACCCAGCACCCCGAGCACTGAGCACCCAGCACCCTGTGTACTGAGCACTGAGTACCCAGCACCCCGAGCACTGAGCACCCAGCACCCTGAGCACTGAGCACCCTGAGTACTGAGCACCCAGCACCCTGAGCACTGAGCACCCAGCACCCCGAGCACTGAGCACCCAGCACCCAGAGCACTGAGCACTGAGCACCCTGAGCACTGAGCACCCAACACCCCAAGCACTGAGCACCCTGAGTACTGAGCACCCAGCACCCCGAGCACTGAGCACCCAGCACCCTGAGTACTGAGCACTGAGCACACAGCACCCCGAGCACTGAGCACCCAGCACCCTGTGTACTGAGCACTGATTACCCAGTACCCCGAGCACTGCGACCCAGCTCCCTGAGCATTGAGCACCCAGCACCCCGAGTACTGAGCACCCAGCACCCCGAGCATGGGGCACCCAGCACCCTGAGCACTGAGCACCCAGCACCCCGAGCAATGAGCACCCAGCCCCCTGAGTACTGAGCACCGAGCACCCCGATTACTGAGCACCCAGCAACCTGAGCACTGAGCACCCAGCACCCCCAGCAATGAGCACCCAGCACCCTGAGTACTGAGCACCCAGCACCCCGAGTACTGAGCACCCAGCAACCTGAGAACCGAGCAGCCAGCACCCCCAGCAATGAGCACCCAGCACCCTGAGTACTGAGCACCCAGCACCCCCAGCAATGAGCACCCAGCACCCTGAGTACTGAGCACCCAGCACACCGAGTACTGAGCACCCAACAACCTGAGAACCGAGCAGCCAGCACCCCGAGCGCTGAGCACCCAGCACCCTGAGCACTGAGCACCCAGCACCCTGAGTAGTGAGCACTGAGCACCCCGAGTACTGAGCACCCAGCATCCCGAGCACTGAGCACCCAGCACCCTGAGTACTGAGCACCCAACACCCTGAGTACTGAGCACCCAGCACCCTGAGCACTGAGCACCCAGCACCCTGAGTACTAAGCACCCAACACCCCAAGCACTGAGCACCCTGAGAACTGAGCACCCAGCACCCCAAGCACTGAGCACCCCGAGCACTGAGCAGCCAGTACCCTGAGTACTGAGCACCGAGCACCCTGAGTACTGAGCAGCCAGCACCCTGAGAACTGAGCACCCAGCATATTGAGCACCGAGCACCCAGCACCCTGAGTACTGAGTACACAGCACCTTGAGCACTGAGCACCCAGCACCCTGAGTACTGAGCACCGAGCACCCTGATTACTGAGCACCCAAAACCCCGAGCACTGAGCACCCAGCACCCTGAGCACTGAGCACCCAGCATACTGAGTACTGAGAACCCAGCACCCTGAGCACTGAGCACCCAGCGCCCTGAGCACTGAGCACTGAGCACCCTGAGTACTGAGCACTGAGCACCCTGAGCACTGAGCACCCAGCACCCTGAGTACTGAGCACCCTGAGTACTGAGCACCCAGCACCCTGAGCACTGAACACCCAGCACCCCGAGCACTGAGCACCCAGCACCCAGAGCACTGAGCACTGAGCACCCTGAGTACTGAGCACTGAGCACCCTGAGCACTGAGCACAGAGCACCCTGAGTACTGAGCACTGAGCACCCAACACCCCAAGCACTGAGCTACCTGAGCACTGAGCACCCAGCACCCCAAGCACTGAGCACCCTGAGAACTGAGCACCCAGCACCCTGAGTAATGAGCACCCAGCACCCTGAGTACTGAGCACCCAGCTCCCTGAGTACTGAGCACCCAGCACCCCGAGCACTGAGCACCCAGCACCCTGAGTACTGAGCACTGAGCACACAGCACCCCGAGCACTGAGCACCCAGCACCCTGTGTACTGAGCACTGAGTACCCAGTACCCCGAGCACTGCGACCCAGCACCCTGAGCACTGAGCACCCAGCACCCCGAGTACTGAGCACCCAGCACCCCGAGCATGGGGCACCCAGCACCCTGAGCACTGAGCACCCAGCACCCCGAGCAATGAGCACCCAGCACCCTGAGTACTGAGCACCGAGGACCCCGAGTACTGAGCACCCAGCAACCTGAGCACTGAGCACCCAGCATCCCCAGCAATGAGCACCCAGCACCCTGAGTACTGAGCACCCAGCACCCCGAGTACTGAGCACCCAGCAACCTGAGAACCGAGCAGCCAGCACCCCCAGCAATGAGCACCCAGCACCCTGAGTACTGAGCACCCAGCACCCCCAGCAATGAGCACCCAGCACCCTGAGTACTGAGCACCCAGCACCCCGAGTACTGAGCACCCAGCAACCTGAGAACCGAGCAGCCAGCACCCCGAGCGCTGAGCACCCAGCACCCTGAGCACTGAGCACCCAGCACCCTGAGTACTGAGCACTGAGCACCCCGAGTACTGAGCATCCAGCACCCCGAGCACTGAGCACCCAGCACCCTGAGTACTGAGCACCCAGCACCCTGAGTACTGAGCACCCAGCACCCTGAGCACTGAGCACCCAGCACCCTGAGTACTAAGCACCCAACACCCCAAGCACTGAGCACCCTGAGTACTGAGCACCCAGCACCCCAAGCACTGAGCACCCCGAGCACTGAGCAGCCAGTACCCTGAGTACTGAGCACCGAGCACCCTGAGTACTGAGCAGCCAGCACCCTGAGAACTGAGCACCCAGCATACTGAGCACCGAGCACCCAGCACCCTGAGTACTGAGCACACAGCACCCTGAGCACTGAGCACCCAGCACCCTGAGTACTGAGCACCGAGCACCCTGAGTACTGAGCACCCAGCACCCCGAGCACTGGGCACCCAGCACCCTGAGCACTGAGCACCCAGCATACTGAGTACTGAGCACCCAGCACCCTGAGCACTGAGCACCCAGCACCCTGAGCACTGAGCACCCAGCACCCTGAGTACTGAGCATCCAGCACCCCGAGCACTGAGCACCCAGCACCCTGAGTACTGAGCACTGAGCACCCAGCACCCCGAGCACTGAGCACCCAGCACCCTGTGTACTGAGCACTGAGTACCCAGCACCCCGAGCACTGAGCACCCAGCACCCTGAGCACTGAGCACCCTGAGTACTGAGCACCCAGCACCCTGAGCACTGAGCACCCAGCACCCCGAGCAGTGAGCACCCAGCACACAGAGCACTGAGCACTGAGCACCCTGAGTACTGAACACTGAGCACCCTGAGCACTGAGCACCGAGCACCCTGAGTACTGAGCACTGAGCACCCAACACCCCAAGCACTGAGCACCCTGAGCACTGAGCACCCAGCACCCCAAGCACTGAGCACCCTGAGTACTGAGCACCCAGCACCCTGAGTAATGAGCACCCAGCACCCCGAGCTCTGAGCACCCAGCACCCTGAGTACTAAGCACCGAGCAACCTGAGTACTGAGCAGCCAGCACCCTGAGTACTGAGCACCCAGCGTACTGAGCACCGAGCACCCAGCACCCTGAGTACTGAGCACCCAGCACCCTGAGCACTGAGCACCCAGCACCCTGAGTACTGAGCACCGAGCACCCCGAGCACTGAGCACCCAGCACCCCGAGCACTGAGCACTCAGCACCCCGAGCACTGAGCACCGAGCACCCCGAGCACTGAGCACCCAGCACCCCGAGCACTGAGCACCCAGCACCCCGAGCACTGCGCACACAGCACCCCGAGCACCGAGCACCCTGAGTACTAAGCACCGAGCACCCTGAGCACTGAGCACCCAGCACCCTTAGCACTGAGCACCCAGCACCCTGAGTACTGAGCACCCAGCACCCCGAGCACTGAGCACACAGCACCCTGAGCACTGAGCACCCAGCTCCCCGAGCAGTGAGCACCCAGCACCCTGAGCCCTGAGCAACCTGAGTCCTGAGCACTGAGCACCCTGAGTACTGAGCACTGAGCACCCTGAGTACTGAGCACCCAGCACCCTGAGCAATGAGCACCCAGATTACTGAGCACCCAGCACCCTGAGCCCTGAGCACTGAGCACAGAGCACCTAGAGCACTGAGCACCCAGCACCCGGAGTACTGAGCACCCAGCACCCTGAGTACTAAGCACCAAGCACCCTGAGTACTGAGCACCCAATACCCTGAGCACTGAACACACAGCACCCTGAGTACTGAGCACCCCGAGCACTGAGCACCCAGCATACTGAGCACCCAGCACCCTGAGTACTGAGCACCCAGCACCCAGAGCACTGAGCACTGAGCACCCTGAGTACTGAGCACTGAGGACCCTGAGCACTGAGCACCATGCACCCTGAGTACTGAGCACCCAGCACCCTGAGCACTGAGGACCGAGCACCCTGAGTACTAAGCACCCAGCACCCTGAGTACTGAGAAAACAGCACCCTGAGCACTGAGCACCCAGAACGCTGAGTACTGAGCACTGAGCACCCTGAGTACTGAGCACCGAGCACCCTGAGCACTGAGCACCCAGCACGCTGAGAACTGAGCACTGAGCACCCTGAGCGCTGAGCACCCAGCACCCTGAGTACTGAGCACCCAGCACTCTGAGCACTGAGCACCCAGCACCCTGAGCACTGAGACACCCAGCACCCCGAGCACTGAGCACCCAGCACCCCGAGTACTGAGCACCCAGCAACCTGAGAACCGAGCAGCCAGCACCCCGAGCGCTGAGCACACAGCACCCTGAGCACTGAGCACCCAGCACCCTGAGTACTGAGCACTGAGCACCCCGAGTACTGAGCACCCAGAACCCCGAGCACTGAGCACCCAGCACCCTGAGTACTGAGCACCCAGCACCCTGAGTACTGAGCACCCAGCACCCTGAGCACGGAGCACCCAGCACCCTGAGTACTAAGCACCCAACACCCCAAGCACTGAGCACCCTGAGTACTGAGCACCCAGCACCCCAAGCACTGAGCACCCCGAGCACTGAGCAGCCAGCACCCTGAGTACTGAGCACCGAGCACCCTGAGTACTGAGCTGCCAGCACCCTGAGTACTGAGCACCCAGCATACTGAGCACCGAGCACCCAGCACCCTGAGTACTGAGCACCCAGCACCCTGAGCACTGAGCACCCAGCACCCTGAGTACTGAGCACCGAGCACCCTGAGTACTGAGCACCCAGCACCCCGAGCACTGAGCACCCAGCACCCTGACCACTGAGCACCCAGCATACTGCGTACTGAGCACCCAGCACCCTGAGTACTGAGCACCCAGCACCCTGAGCACTGAGCACCCAGCACCCTGAGTACTGAGCATGCAGCACCCCGAGCACTGAGCACCCAGCACCCTGAGTACTGAGCACTGAGCAACCAGCACCCCGAGCACTGAGCACCCAGCACCCTGAGTACTGAGCATGCAGCACCCCGAGCACTGAGCACCCAGCACCCTGAGTACTGAGCACTGAGCACCCAGCACCCCGAGCACTGAGCACCCAGCACCCTGAGCACTGAGCACCCTGAGTACTGAGCACCCAGCACCCTGAGCACTGAGCACCCAGCACCCCGAGCACTGAGCACCCAGCACCCAGAGCACTGAGCACTGAGCACCCTGAGTACTGAGCAATGAGCACCCTGAGCACTGAGCACCGAGCACCCTGAGTACTGAGCAGCCAGCACCCTGAGTACTAAGCACCCAACACCCCAAGCACTGAGCACCCTGAGC